>NC_037684.1:22946950-23051069 GCF_003255815.1 Theropithecus gelada | reverse complement strand
GGTGCCTCTGCAGGCGTCGGAAACCCGCCCCCTCCCCCCAACCCGGGGAGAAAAAACAAGACCCCGTCAAAAAAAAAAAAAACAAAAAAAAAAACCAAAAAAAACCAAAAAAAACAAAAAGATTTTGGCCTTTACTCTAAAAAACGTGGCACATTGGGGAAAGTTTGGAGCTTTGCTTTTTAATTGTTTTTAACTGTGGTAAAACACACATAACATAAAATATATCATCTTGCCAGGCGTGGTGGCTCCCAGTACTCTGGGAGGCTGAGGCGGGTGTATCATTTGAGGTCAGGAGTTCAAGGCCAGCCTGGCTAACATGATAAAACCCTATCTCTACTAGAAATACAAAAAAATTAGCCAAGTGTGATGGCACGTGCCTGTAGTCCCAGCTACTCAGGAGGCTGAGGCAGGAGAATTGCGTAAGCCCAGGAGGCAGAGGTTGCAGTGAACTGAGATTGATTGTATCACTGCATTCGAGCCGGGGTGACAGAGCGAGACTCTGTCTCAGAAAAAAAAAAAAAAAAAAAAACTTAATCATTTTTCAGCGTGCAGTTCAACAGTGTTAAGTATATTTACAGTGCTGTGCAACCAATCTCCAGAACCCTTTCATCTTGCAAAACTAAAACTGCATCTACTAGGCAACTCCTCATTCCCCACTGCCTCTAGCCCCAGTAACCACCATTCTATTTTCTGTTCCTGGGAATTTGACTATTTAGTATCTTAGTCCATTTTCTATTGCTTATAAGAGAATGCCTGAAACTAGGTAATTTATAAAGAAAAGAAATGTATTTTGTGCAGTTATGGAGACTGAGGAGTCCACGGTCCAGGGGCTGCCTCTGGAGAGGGCCTCTTGTTAGCGGGGCGTCTGCAGAGTCCCAAGGCCACACAGAGAATCCCATGGCAAGGGGACCAAGCATGCTAGCTCAGGTCTCTCTTCCTTTCTTTCTTTTTTTTTTTTTGTTTGAGACAAGGCCTCACTCTGTTGCCCAGACTGTAGACTGGAGTGCAGAGCGTGATCTTGGCTCACTGGAACCTCCGCCTCCCGGGTTCAAACAATTCTCCAGCCTCAGCCCCCCGAATAGCTGGGATTACAGGTGCATGCAACTACAGCCCGATTAATTTTTGTATTTTTAGTAGAGACGGGTTTCACCATGTTGTCCATGCTGGTCTCGCACTCCTGACTTCAAATGATCCACCCACCTCAGCCTCCCAAATTGCTGGGATTACAGGCATGAGCCACCACGCTCGGCCTCAGGTTTCTCTTCCTTTCTTATAAAGCCACCAGTCCCATTCCCCCAGTAACCCATTCACACATCAACCTATTAATCCATAATGGATCAACCATTCATGAGGGCTCTGTTTTCATGACCTAATCACCTGGTAAACGCTTCCCCTCAATCCTGCCACACTGGGGGGCTAAGTTTCAACATGAACTTTGGAAGGAACAAATATTTCAACCATATCACCTAGGTACTTCACGTAAGTGGAATCATCCAGCATTTGTCTTTTGGTGATGGGCTTATTTCACTTAGCGTAATGTCCTCAAGGCATAGCCATGTTGTAGCATGTGTCAGAATTTCTCTCCAAGTAAGACTGAATGATATTTCATTTTATATATATATGTGTATATATATATATATACACACACACACACACATATACATACATTTGTGTGTCCATTCATCCATAGATGGGTTGGGCAGAACACCAAGCTGGTCAGGATGGTGACCAATGGAGCAGAATGGCCTCACCTACCCCAGGAGGACTTACCCTTTACCTCTGTCCCTCACACATTGCAGGGACAGACTAGGCCCCATGTGAAATACAGATTCAGAAGTCTGCTGTTCTGGCCAGGCACAGTGGCTCACACCTGTAATCCCAGCACTTTACTTTGGGAGGCTGAGGTGGGCCGATTGCTTGAGCTCAGGAGCTCGAGGCTAGCCTGAGCAACATACGGAGATTCTGTCTCTATAAAAAATAAAACATTTTAGTCAGTAGCCAGGCATGGTGGTCCTGCAATCAATCCTAGCTACTCGGGAGGCTGAGGCGTAAGAATTGCTCAAACTCGAGAGGCAGAGGTTGCAGTGAGCCAAGATCACACCACTGCACTCCAGCGTGGGCGACAGAGTGAGACTCCATCTCAGAAAACAAACAACAAACAAAAAAATCTGCCATCCCAAATAACAGTGCACAGGCCATTGTCTCCCTGTGCCTGTCTGACCCCATTTTTCCCACCCCCCGCCTCCCTCCAGGGCATTAACCTGTCTGGGGGCCAGCGGCAGCGGGTCAGTCTGGCTCGAGCTGTGTACAGTGATGCCGATATTTTCTTGCTGGATGACCCACTGTCCGCGGTGGACTCTCATGTGGCCAAGCACATCTTTGACCACGTCATCGGGCCAGAAGGTGTGCTGGCAGGCAAGGTGAGGCCTGCTGGAGGCTAAGGGGGCTAAGGTGAGATCTGAGGCCCGAAGAGAGAGCTGGTGAGACGCTGAGGGGTTTGGATGCGACCTGGAGGTGTCGGGGGGAGGTGTGAGAAGTGGGCATGTGGGTTGGGCATCAGGAGAAACCTGTGGGGACAACTCCCCCACCTGCGAGGTTCTCAGCAGCCTGTGGCGAGCACAAGGTGAGTCACCCATGTGCTTGTCCAAGCTCCCTGGCATATGGGTACACCTCACACTCACTCTGTGGCTCCGTGCCTGTGCTGGGGGTGTGTGCGACGGTGGTAGGGGTGACAGCCTGCTGCCTTCTCCCCAGACGCGAGTGCTGGTGACGCACGGCATTAGCTTCCTGCCCCAGACAGACTTCATCATCGTGCTAGCTGATGGACAGGTGTCTGAGATGGGCCCCTACCCAGCCCTGCTGCAGCGCAATGGCTCCTTTGCCAACTTTCTCCACAACTACGCCCCCGATGAGGACCAGCACCTGGAGGACAGCTGGATCGGTATCTGCTGTCCTGGGCTCTCTGATTCCTGTGCCTTCCCAGCATCCCTTCTGTCTGGGGTCTCTGAGTGTGTCTAGACTGGCCTAGTGTCGTGCCAGGCAGGTTCTGGGAAACTTGGGCCATGTGTGTGACACTCACCAGAGGGAAAGTAGACTAGACATAGTCGAGTCCCACTGCCTCCTCCACCCTAACTGTGGGAACTCAGATCCTCAGCTCCGCTCTCAAAGCCTGTTTTCTTTCCTTCTTTTTCTTTTTCTTTTTCTTTTTTTTTTTTTTTTTGAGACGGAGTCTCACTCTGTCACCCAGGCTGAAGTGCAGTGGCGCAATCTCAGCTCACTGCAACCTCTGCCTCCCAGGTTCAAGTGATTCTCCTGCCTCAGGCTCCCAAGTAGCTGGGACTACAGGCATGCGCCACCACACCTGGCTAATTTTTGTATTTTTAATAGAGGCAGGGTTTCACCATGTTGGCCAGGATGGTCTTGATTTCTTGACCTCGTGATCTGCCCCCCTTGGCCTCTCAAAGTGCTGGGATTACAGGTGTGAGCCACATTGCCCGATCTCAGAGCCTGTTTTCCATCTGTTGAAAGCATAGGAGGGCCCGGGCCCAGCTTGTGTAGCAAGGCTGCTTCATGGATAAATAGTTTGGCAAGTCTGCAAGTGCTTGGCACAGCCATTTATTTAGCAACCAAAATTTATTGGACAATCACTATATCCAGGCACTGTTCCAGACACTAAGATATAGCAGTGAGCTAACAAAAAAAATTACAGTCCTCATGGAGCTTGTTGAAGTCTCTGGCTCACAACATGCCCCTGGCTCCTTGTTGCCCAGACCTAGTTCCGCAGCCCCCAATTCTGGATTGGCTCACAGACCTTTCCTGGGCTTTCTTGCACATGGGTATATGTACAGCCAACGTGCCTTGAGCATTCACCAAGTGCTGTGCCTCTTGCTCACACACTAGACACATTTTCTTTTAGGCCTACAGCCTACAGTCATGCAGACTTTTTTTTTTTTCCTTTTTTTTTCCCCACTCTGTTGCCCAGGCTGGAGTGCAGTGGTGCGATCTTGGTTCACTGCAACCTTTGCCTCCCGGGTTCACGCCATTCTCCTGCCTCAGCTTCCTAAGTAGCTGGGATTACAGGCACCCACCACCACACCTGGCTAATTTTTGTAATTTTAGTAGAGACGGGGTTTCACCATGTTGGCCAGGCTGGTCTGAATCTCCTGACCTCGTGAGCTGCCTGCCTCAGCCTCCTCAAGTGCTGGAATTAGAGGCGTGAACCACCACACCCAGCCAAGGACGTGGGTTTTAAGCTCAGCCAGTCTGACTCCAGAGCCCAAGTTCCTAACCCTTGTATTTGAGTCCCTTTCTCCATAATTTGTGAAGAGAAGTTTTTCTTGTTGCCTAACCCAAGTCTTTCTTGTTGCCCTTTCAATCCCCCTCATTTTATTTTCATGCTTGTCCATTGAGCCCCTTTCATTAGAGTGGGGAATGGGAGATGCCAGGGGCGTGCAGGGAGAACTAGCTGAACTCTCTCCTTCCTCCAACCCCACTGCAGCGCTGGAAGGTGCGGAGGATAATGAGGCACTGCTGATTGAAGACACACTCAGCAACCACACGGATCTGACAGACAGTGATCCAGTCACCTATGCGGTCCAGAAGCAGTTTATGAGGTGAGCTCCTGAGAGCCCCCAGCCCTCCAGGAGGCTGTATCGGGGCTCCCCAAGCCCTGCCAGGTGGGGTACAGGTTTCTCCCTGACACTCCCAGCCTCTGTCCTGGGGGGTGCCTGAGGCCCCCTCCCTGGGCCTGACCAGCTGCCTCCACAGACAGCTGAGTGCCCTGTCATCGGATGGGGAGGGACAGGGTCAGCCTGCACCCCGGAGGCGCCTGGGTCCATCAGAGAAGGTGCGGGTGACAGAGGCGAAGGCAGATGGGATACTGACCCAGAAGGAGAAAGCAGAGATTGGCACTGTGAGTCGGTGGGGCAAGAGGGGCTGGAGGGGATGGACAGGCAGGCCCCAGCAGCCCCAGGGTTTATGGAGTCTCCTGTCCCTGACTGCCATGGCTGCTCCCTATAGGTGGAGCTGAGTGTGTTCCGGGATTATGCCAAGGCTGTGGGGCTCTGTACCACACTGGCCATTTGTCTCCTGTATGTGGGCCAAAGTGCGGCTGCCATTGGAGCCAATGTGTGGCTCAGTGCCTGGACGAATGATGCCATGGTGGACAATAGACAGAACAACACTTCCCTGAGGCTGGGCGTCTATGCCGCCTTAGGAATTCTGCAAGGTGAGCCTGCGGGAGTGTCCAGAAGGGGCTCCAATATCCCTTCTTCTCTGGGCTGCCAGGCGCCCCAAACCATGCCCTTGCATCCAAGCCCCCCTAACCCACTCTGGTCAACCCATGTCTCTGATTCTACCCCTTCGTGCCCGCTTAATAGTCCAGGTGAGCCAGTGCCCTCTGCCTTCTCCAACAGGGCTCCTAGTGATGCTGTCAGCCATGGCCATGGCAGCGGGTGGCATCCAGGCTGCCCGTGTGTTGCACCAGGCACTGCTGCACAACAAGATACGCTCGCCACAGTCCTTCTTTGACACCACACCCTCAGGCCGCATCCTGAACCGCTTCTCCAAGGACATCTACATCATTGATGAACTTCTGGCCCCTGTCATCCTCATGCTGCTCAATTCCTTCTTCAATGCCATCTCCACTCTTGTGGTCATCGTGGCCAGCACGCCGCTCTTTACTGTGGTCATCCTGCCCTTGGCTGTGCTCTACACTTTGGTGCAGGTGTGGGGTGGGCGTGATTCCAGTGTGGGTGTGGTGCTGGTGTGGGGCGGGGCATCCACATGGGCGGGGGCAACAGGGTTGGGACGCTTCAGGCCACCAGCATTACAGGGTTTTGTTTTTTTTTTTTTTTTTTTTTGAGACGGAGTCTTGCTCTGTCGCCCAGGCTGGAGTGCAGTGGCGCGATCTCGGCTCACTGCAAGCTCCACCTCCCGGGTTCACGCCATTCTCCCGCCTCAGCCTCCGAGTAGCTGGGACTACAGGCGCCCGCCACCACGCCCGGCTAGTTTTTTGTATTTTTAGTAGAGACGGGGTTTCACCATGTTAGCCAGGATGGTCTCGATCTCCTGACCTCGTGATCCACCCGCCTCGGCCTCCCAAAGTGCTGGGATTACAGGCTTGAGCCACCGCGCCCGGCCATTACAGGGTTTTGTTAGGGGCAGTCATTGCTTAACATTTATGTTAGGGGAGCCATTACTTAACCTCTTTGAAACTCATTTGCCTCACCTGTAAAATAGAATGACTCATAGACCTTCCTCATGGAGCTGGTGAGAGAATAAAATGAAATAGTTATACATTGTAGCTGGCACTGGGACTTTCCTGTTGGCTTTTTTTTTTTCTTTTTTTTGAGATGGAGTCTCGCTCTGTCACTCAGGCTGGAGTGCAGCTGCACAATCTCGGCTCACTGCAATCTCCGCCTCCCAGGTTCAAGCAATTCTCCTGTTTCAGCCTCCCAAGTAGCTGGGATTACAGGCACGCACCACCACGCCCAGCTAATTTTTGTAGTTTTAGTAGAGATGGAGTTTTTTTATGTTGGCCAGGCTAGTCTTGAACTCCTGACCTCAAGTGAATCCGCCCGCCTCAGCCCCGCAAAGTGTTGGGATTACAGGTGGGAGCCACCATGCCTGGCCTTCCTGTTGGCTGTTTTTGTTTTGATGAAACATTGTCAACAGTTTGGGACACGTTATCCTTTCCTTCCTTTTACACATATCTAAACATACGTGTATGCATGTGTTTAACATAGATGAGGTGATACAGCTACTGTAAAAGGCCTTTGCAGACACTGAACTCCTGTTCTGTAATGAATTAGTCAGTTGCCGGGGACAGATGCTCAACACCTGGGTACAGCGACCATGCTGTAGGCTGTGCTCTGTGCTGGGCTAGGGGAGGATCAGATAGACACCCTGTATAGTCCTCGATATACAGGACTATAATAGGCCATGGAGGAGAGGATGGAAACTGGAGGCAGAGCAGTGTTGTTGTGGGGTTGAAGCAGAGACAGTCAGAGGGAAGGCGTGAATGACACATCAAGGCCGCAAGTCTTGGGTCCTTGGAAGTGGGGGAAGACAGTGATGTCTCGTGGTGGGAGTGAGGCTGGCTGGGAGGACTCATCTGAAAATGGATGAGTTCAGAGACAGGCAGGACTGAGTTGGGGGTTCCATGGCCCTGACCCCAAACTCCTTCTCCCTCCATCAGCGCTTCTATGTAGCCACATCACGGCAACTGAAGCGGCTGGAATCAGTCAGCCGCTCACCTATCTACTCCCACTTTTCGGAGACAGTGACTGGTGCCAGTGTCATCCGGGCCTACAACCGCAGCCAGGACTTTGAGGCCATCAGTGATACTAAGGTGGATGCCAACCAGAAAAGCTGCTACCCCTACATCATCTCCAACCGGTCAGAAGCCGCCTCCCTCACTCCCTGCTCCTCCAGGAATTCCCAGCAGGCTCTCTGGTGTTCAGCGTCCTTGTCCCTCCTTTCCTCTAAGCAGAAAACTGGCCCCTCCCTGCCCCTGCCCCATTTCCTCCTCATCTGATCCCTCACAGGTGGCTGAGCGTCG
Organism: Theropithecus gelada; assembly: GCF_003255815.1. NCBI lineage: Eukaryota > Metazoa > Chordata > Mammalia > Primates > Cercopithecidae > Theropithecus > Theropithecus gelada. The sequence goes on along the minus strand of NC_037684.1, from coordinate 23,043,508 downwards.
GAGTGGAGTTTGTGGGGAACTGTGTGGTGCTCTTTGCTGCACTATTTGCTGTCATTGGGAGGAGCAGCCTGAACCCGGGGCTGGTGGGCCTTTCCGTGTCCTACTCCTTGCAGGTATGAATGACCTGGACTCCATGGCAGGGCCACCAGTGGGACAGATACCACACAGGTGTTCCAGGCATCTCCCGAATGCCCCTCCCTGCTCAGTATGGGCACCAGCCACAGGGTCTGCTCTCAGGGACTGTGTGAGAAAAAAAAAAGAAAAAAGAAAAAAAAAATCACTGAGTTGACAAGTTTATAACCACACACAACAGCTGGATGTTCCTACTTTCCTTCCCCAAGAAGCCCATGTTCTCACATTCAGAAATAATTCTTTTGAATAATCTCTGTCCTCAAACCCCACATCTCCCTCCTGCTCAGCCGTCGACCTTGCCTGACACCTCATACTCCAGCTGGAGAGACCCCCAGCAGCAGGCCATCGTGCTTCAGGCTAAGCAGGTCTTTGTGGCTGGAGAAACAAAAGGTTTTAAAAGCCCAGAACGGGGACTGGCCACAGTGACTCACACCTGTAATCCCAGCACTTTGGGAGGCTGAGATGGGTGGATCACCTGAGGCCAGGAGTTCCAGACCAGCCTGGCCAACATGGTGAAACCTCATCTTTACTTAAATACAAAAATTAGCCAGCCATGGTGGCAGGCATCTGTAATCCCAGCTACTCGGGAGGCTGAGGCAGGAGAATCGCTTGAACCTGGGAGGCAGAGGTTGCAGTGAGCCAAGATCATGCCACTGTACTCCAGCCTGGGTGACAGAGCGAGACTCCATCTCAAGAGAAAAAAAAAAAAAAAAAGTGCAGAGGAGTTTTCTTGCTTTGGGGTGTTGTAGAAATGATCTTGGAGCTTAGCCCCAAAGGACAAACAGAATTTGTCTTGTCTCTGGGCAAGTTGTAGGCTCATGTGACAGGTCAGGACAGTGTAGGGCTGGCATACCCCTCACATTCACATGCTTGCAGAGAAAGTACACAGACAAGGTGACTGAAGCCTGGGTTGCAGGTCAGGCAGGTCATCCTGATGCCAGCTTATACTGTCAAAGAGTCACCTAAATGCAAATGGAATTTTTGCAAAGCAGATCACATTGTTAATACCTCAGGTGGCTCAAATCTTGAACGCGCTGGCAAACAAAAAGCAATCCAGAAAGGTCAGTTTTCACAAGCGTCAGTGTGCATATGAATCAACTTGTTAAAATGTACATTTTGATTCAGTAGATCTAGGATGGGGCTCAGGACTCTGCATTTTGATCAAGACTCCTTGGTACGCAAAGTGTGGCCCATGGGCCAGTTGCATCAGCGTTCTCTGGGCGCTTGTTAGAAATGAAGAATCTCAGGTCCCAAGTCCTACCTCAGACTATGGAATCCGGCGTTGCATTTTAACAAGATTCTCTGGGAAGTCTTATACATATTAAAGTTTGAGAAACAGCAGACGAGGTGGTCCTTGGTTAATTCTGCACTGTCATCCATGGGCTAGGATCCCACTGATGGGCACATGATCCAGGAGTCTGAACTCCTCCCAAAGCCATTGTGGTGGGGAGGGGAGATCACCACACCTATAACCCGGTCTCTTTGGCCAGGTGACATTTGCTCTGAATTGGATGATACGAATGATGTCAGATTTGGAGTCTAACATCGTGGCTGTGGAGAGGGTCAAGGAGTACTCCAAGACAGAGACAGAGGTGGGTACTGGGATGAGCCTGGGACAGGGGGAATCTGAAGTAGCTGGGGAAGAAAGCTTGGTGGCCTTCCCTCCCTAAACCTCAGGGCCAGCTGTGTATGCGACTCTTCATTCATTTATCCATTCACTCCTTACTGAGCATCAACCACCGCTCTGTGCTAGGAGGTGCAGAGAGATCAGAGTTGAGCAAGACGGTGTTTGCCCTCAGGTGATTCTGATTTGGTAGGAGGGGTAAGACCTATTGCAGGGCTTTGCAATGGATGACCAGAGCTCTGGTGTGGTGCACCCGGAGTGGGCAGATGAGGGAGATCCTTCGGCTAGGGTGACCAGGGCAGATGAGCTTAGATGAGAAGGATGGACAGGCCTTGATAGACTAGGTAAGATGGTGGGGTGGGCAGTGGGAAGGTGAGCATTCCAGCCAAACAGACCAGCCTGGGCAAAGTGGAGGTGGGGCAGCATGCCCTTTGTTGGGGAAAAGGAGTTGTCCCCTACTAGGCGTTCCAGACTTTTCTCCACTGCCCCCTCTCATGGTCACACCTCAGACCTCTTCATGCCCAGAAGCCGTAGCATCGGTGTCAAGTATCCCAACTTTGGCCCACGCTCCTATCCCTCCTTGTTCTCATGTTCCAAGTCCCCCTCTGTCACAGCAGTCTGCCTTCACTGGGATCCCCAATCCCATGACCCCCCTTTGTGTCTCTGTCCATCAGCTTCTCTGCCTTCACCTCCCTCCCCAGCCAGCCTAGAGTCTATGCTCCACCAACACAAATGCTCTCACCTGCCTCACCCTTCTCTCTCAGTTGTACTCACCTCCAAAACCCCACCCCCGCTGAGCCCACCAATCTGCCTTCTTCAAGCCTGCACCGAGCACTTAAAACCTTGCAGGAGACCAGGTGCAGTGGCTCATGCCTGTAATCCCAGCACTTGGGGAGGCCAAGGCGGATGGATCACTTGAGGTCAGGAGTTCAAAACCAGACTGGCCAACATGGTGAAACCCCATCTCTACTAAAAATACAAAAAAATAGCCAGGCGTGGTGGTACATACCTGTATTCCCAGCTACTTGGGAGTCTGAGGCAGGAGAATCACTTGAACCCAGGCGGTGGAGGTTGCAGTGAGCCAAGATTGCGCCACTACACCCCAGCCTGGATGACAAGAGTGAGACTCTGTCTGGAAAAAAAAAAAAAAAAAGCCTTGCAGGAGAAAAATCACTGAGTTGACAAGTATATAACCACACACCACGGCTGCATGTTCCTACTTTGCTTCCCCAAGAAGCCCGTGTTCTCACGTTCAGAAAAACATCTTTTGAATAATCTCTGTCCTCAAACCCCACATCTCCTTCCTGCTCAGCCGTCGACCTTTCCTGACACCTCCATGAAAAAGTAGGTTCTAAGATGTGAACTCCCTCAACCTTCCTGCCGCTCGGTCTTTAAATCCGCCTGTGTCTCCTTCACTGTCGTCTTCTTTTCACTTTTAGCAGGAATCATCCCTTCCTGTTTCAAAGTCCAGCCCCTCCATTTCTTCCCATGGCTGCTTAAGGACCTGGCTTCCTCAGTCCCACCCTCCATCTCCCGTCATTCTTGCTCCCTCTGTTGGACGCTTCCCATCCACATGCAAAAATATTCCATCGCATCTTCCATTCCAGACACACACGCAAACCCTCCCCCCTGCACTCCACTGCCCCATTTCTCTGTTCTCCTCTGTCGTGAAGCATGGTTTAAAGTATGGTCTCCACAAGCTCCATCCACTTCCTCATCAGCCTTGATCTCATCTGCCTCCTGCAGTCCTCTTTCTGGCCCTCGCTCCACAGAGACAGCTCCTCCAGTGACCTTCCTGGTTCCAAATCCAGGGGATGCTTTTCTGTTCTCATCTAATTCAACCTCTTAGCAACGTCCCAATAAAATGACCTCTCCCTTCTTCTTGGAGTCCTTGTGGATTCTGTGGCCTGCATTGCACCTGCCAGTCCACCTGCCTGACCCCAGCCTGGCTTCCCCAGGCATCACCCTCCAGCCCTTCACCCCTCACTCTCTGGGAGCTTCCAGTTCCCCCGCTTCATGTCTAGCAGCCCCGTTACTGCAGGGATACCCGTGCTCCTGTCTCTGTATCCTATACATGTCTGCCCTCCACCCCATGGCCCGTTCTCTTCTCCAGTGCCTCCTCGCGAGACCAGTCTGCGCCTGCTGCTCTGCTTTTTCACCTCTGGCCACGAGGAGAACCTGCCTCGAAACAGGGCTGGCTCCACGGGAACATAGCCTGAGCAGTCGCAGGGTCTCCATTCCCAGAAGAGCTGCGCGTTTAGAGTAATGCTCTGCCGTCAGCGCCTTGACATTCTCCATCATTCTTCAACAAGAAGCCTCAGGTTTTCATTTTGCACTGGGCCTCCCAAGTTATGTGGCCAGTCCTATCTCAAAGCCACCATCATCTTATGCCCTGCTAGTCTATTCTGCTTGTAGCAGCCAAGAGATTTAAAAAAAAAAAAAAAAAAAAAAAAAAAATCAGATCACGTCATTCTCTGTGTACAGCCCTCTAATGGCTTTGCATCTTAATCAGAGTTTAAAAAAAAAAAAAAAACACACACAACCAAAAAAAAAACATAGTGCTTACAATGGCCTGCAAGGCCCTACATGATGGGGCCACCACTGCCTCAGCCTCTTACCTCTCGCCTTTGCTGCTGTGCTCCAGAACACACCTAGAGCCATTTATGCCTGCTGTTTCCTCTGCCCGGCATGCCCTCCCTCCTGATATCCACTTGGCTTCTTCCCTCGCCTCCTTCAGGTCTTTACTACAGTCTTTGCCTCCTCCAGGAAGCCTTCCCTGACCACCTTGGATAAAGCAGCAACACTAAGCACTTCTTGGCCCCTAGCACTCATCACTTCTTACATTGTATAGATTTGCTTATCTGTTTGTTGATTATATGCCTCCCTCTACTAGAACGTAAGTCTCATGAGGGTGAGGACTGTTTCAATGGGGATACCATTGTATCCCCACTGCCTGGCACTGGGCTGCCACCCTGTAACAATGAATGGGTAAAGGTAATAAGAGGGGGAGTTAGGGCAGGCAGGGAGGGCACTTCAAGGAATATAAGGTGTGGCACAGTGGCTCACACCTGTATTCCCAGGACTTTGGGAATCCTCCTAGGCAGGAGGATCCCTGGAGGCTAGGAGTTCGAGACCAGTCTGGTCAACACAGCAAGACACAGTCTCTTCAGCGTTTCTCTTTAAAACATTAGCCAGGTATGCTGACACAGGCCTGTAGTCCTAGCTACTCAGGAGGCTGAGGCAGGAGGATGGCTTGAGCCCAGGAAGTCAAGGTTGCAGTGAGCTGTGATCGCACCACTGCACTCCAGCCTGAGTGACAGAATAAGGACTTGTCACAGAACAAAACAAGTTAGCCAGGCATGGTGGCATGTGCCTGTTGTAGTCCTAGCTACTAGGGAGGCTGAGGGAGGAGAATCACTGGAACCCAGGAGTTCAAGGCTGCAATGAACCATGATTGAGACCCTGTCTCTCAAAAATTGAAAAAGGAACACAGGCAAGCAGGGAGACTGGGAGGGGAAGGACAGGGGAGTGTTGGAGTAGATTTGTGGAGAATAAAGTTAGAGGGATAAAGGGGTCATTGAACACAAGGCTGAGCTATAGGGGTGCCAAGGACCCTCCCAGGGACCATAGTGGGGGAGGATTGAGGGGTCTTGGGGAAGAGAGACTGAAAGGTGAGAGAGGGCTGCACTGGGCAGGAGGTAATGCAACCCCATCTGCCCCTCCTGCCAGGCACCCTGGGTGGTGGAAGGCAGCCGCCCTCCCAAAGGTTGGCCCCCACGTGGGGAGGTGGAGTTCCGGAATTATTCTGTGCGCTACCGGCCAGGCCTAGATCTGGTGCTGAGAGACCTGAGTCTGCAAGTGCACGGTGGCGAGAAGGTACGTGTGTGATGGGCGGACCTGCATGTGTGTTCGTGCCTGTGGACATGGCCACAGCCCTTGTGGGGAGCTTGGGTCTTTTGAGAGAGCAAGTGCTCCAGTCAGATGTTTGTTCGACCTCCAGGGGAGTCCTGGAGATGCGCCTGTGACCTCTCAGCTTCCCCCTGAGAGCCCTTTTCCTTCCCGTCCAGGTGGGGATTGTGGGCCGCACTGGGGCTGGCAAGTCCTCCATGACCCTCTGCCTGTTCCGCATCCTGGAGGCGGCAAAGGGTGAAATCCTCATCGACGGCCTCAATGTGGCAGACATCGGCCTCCATGACCTGCGCTCTCAGCTGACCATCATCCCGCAGGTACGAGCCTGGCATGGACTGGCCACACTCACCAACGGCCCTGGAGGCAGGCCCCACCCTGTTCTGTAGCTTGAGGATGGAGACTGGGACCCCAGTATCAGAGGCTTCAGCAGGTGGGGAGGGACAGACAGCACAGAGCAGAGCCACCAATGAGCCACCCCCAGATCTGGAAAGCTCAGACTTGCTCTGCCCAGTCAGGCCCTGTCCTTTGACCTCCTGGGCCAGCACATGGGGAAGGACCCCTCCAAGAACCCCATCCCCTGAGACTCTGTCCCGGTCTCTTTACCAGCTCTAATTACATTTCACTTTTTCTGTCTTCTCTGGGATGTTTTTTTTATGCCGAGTGGACACTCTGGAGTCAGATTAGTGGATCTGGTTCCCGCCTCAGCAGAGGTCTTCGTGATTGGCAAAGCTGAGGTTTATCACTCCCCCACAGGCAATTTTCTATCTCTTTGGCCATTGTCTCCTCTGGGGAGCTAGGGACAGAGTAGGAGTGCTGCCACCTTAATCCCTCTCTTCCTCCCTGGACCTGGGGCCCATGGCTCCTTATAGTGCCTAAGCTGCCTGCCTCTGAGGCCACGTTGTATCCCCAGGACCCCATCCTGTTCTCGGGGACCCTGCGCATGAACCTGGACCCCTTTGGCAGATACTCAGAGGAAGACATTTGGCAGGCCTTGGAGCTGTCCCACCTGCACACGTTTGTGAGCTCCCAGCCGGCAGGCCTGGACTTCCAGTGCTCTGAGGGTGGGGAGAATCTCAGGTAAACGCTGGGAGTGGAGAGGTCAGGAACTGCAGCCCTCCCCGGGGAACCCTGGCAGATGCTGGGAAACCTGACACCAATGACACAGAGATGAGGCCAGCCAGGATGTACACAGGGCTGTCCTTTTGTATTGAGCATATTCTGTGTGCCCGGCACGGTGTATTGTCCCGCCGACTCCTCACACAAGCCCCAGCGGTGGTCCGTGATCCCACTTCACCGATCAGGAAACTGAGGCTCAGAGATGGTAAACCTAAGTTGCACAGCTGGGAGAAGGCAGGTCTGGGATTTGAACCAGCTCTGGGAGAACCAGTTCAGTGAGGTTGTGGAGGCTGTGCTTGGGCTGGGGAGCATAGTTCTGGATGGAACCCATGGAGCAGGTGAGAAGAAGCCCTTTTCCCTCCAGAGCTTTCTTACAGCCCCAGATTTTATGTCCTCAGCCACTGGGCTATGCATCGGAGAGGCCAGTAGTCACCTCTTACTGAGTCTAAAGGTTGGAGATACCTATACCTGTGCTAGCTGTGTGATTTGGGGCAAGTTGCTTAACCTCTCTGTGCCTGCTTTTCTTTCACTCTAAAAGGCAGATAATAACAGTCCATACCTCTGCATTATGCTGCCCAATAAAAACAATGCAAGCCATGCATACGTAACTAATGTTTTTTTCTCATAGCCACACTTTTTAAAAAGGAAAAACAAGTGAAATAAACTATAATACTATATTTAGCCCAGTATATCTAAAATATTATTATTTCAACACATTATTGATATAAAAGTATTAGAAATATTTTGCGTTTTTTTCATACAAGTTTGAAATCCAGTGTGCATTTCACATTTACAGAATGTCTCAATTTGGACTAGTCACATTTCAAGTGCTAATAGCCACATGGGGCCAGTGGCTACCATCTGGACAGAGCAGTGTTAGGGTCAGTGTGATGACAGGAAAAGCGCTTCGCTTGGATGCGCTCCTGTGAAATGTCAGCTCTTCCCCTCCTCCCTTCCCTCCCTCTTCTCCTCCTCCTCCTCCCTATTTTCATTTTTATATTCAGTCCATACTCATGCAGCCTCCCCAGACCTCAAAAACTAAAACAAGGCCGGGCGCAGTGGCTCACGCCTGTAATCCCAGCACTTTGGGAGGCCAAGGCAGGCGGATCACTTGAGGGCAGGAGTTCAAGACCAGCCTGGCCAACATGGTGAAACCCTGTCTCTACTAAACACACAGAAATTAGCTAGGTGTGGTGGTGGGCACCAGCTATTTGAGACGCCGAGGCAGGAGAATCGCTTGAACCTTGGAGGCAAAGGTTGCAGTGAGCCAAGATCTTGCCACTGCACTCTAGTCTAGGCGACCGAGCAAGACTTGGTCTCAAGAAAAAAATAAACAAAACTTTACATTTGCCCAGCACTGAACAATATTGAAAGCACTCTGGCCTCCATTTTCTCCTTTAATCTTTACCGTGGTCCTGTGGGCCAGAAACGAGGCTCCACAGTTTGAAATGATTTCCCCGTAGCAGCTCAGCTGGTAAGAGGCAGAGCGGGGACTCTGGCTCTGTCCCAAACCTTTCCTTGCTGTATCAGTCACGTCCCTCACCTGGACAACTGGTGGGACTCCCTTGCCACCCAGGCAGCCCTTAAGACTAAATGGGCATCGTAACTGGCTCTCACTTACATAACCACGTGGGGGTGGCTGGTGGACAAACATGGTTTCTCCAGACCCTGTGCCCCATGACTATCTCTTGCTTGATCCATTCTTCTCACCTGCTTGCTCTTAACACTTCCCCCAGAGCATGCCCCACCCTGACACATGCCAGGATCAGAGACAGAAAGCAGCTCCCCTCCTCCCTCACTGAGCTTGTAGCCACTTTAAGTATAACCTGTGTCCTGTGCCAGTTCCACCATAAATCAGCCCTGAGTTCTATCCGGCGGCTCATTCTACTGCCAAAACCTTCATTAGTTGCGGGAATGGGCCAGGGAAAGAGGCTGGACTTTACTCCGGCTGTGGTGACTCACGCCTTTGGGAAGGGCTGAGGTATTTGTCCTTGGATGTGCGGATGCTGCGGCCTCTGTGGTTGGGAACACAGCCTCATTTTGTCTGCTGGCTCTGGCTTCCACGGCAGGAGGCTGAAGGCGTGTGTCCTGCCCCTCCTTTACCTCCTCAGTGACCAGACACAAAGAGTCCCGGGGTCTTCCGCTGCCCTGCCCTTTTCTTGTCCCTGAAGCAGAGCCCTGGTCTGTATCCCCTATGGGGTGGGAGGTGACTGCCTGAATTGTGTGATATTAGGCTCAGCAAGATGGCATCATGTGGCCTATTTGCAAATATCCGAGAAGAGCCATGCAAGCATGTTCTTACTAAGGTGTAAATGACTGATAGAGTGAAGCAGAGAAACATCACGACACTAGTTGAAAAGCAAGGATGGGGAAGAAAGCACCGAGAGAGGAGGCCAAGGGTGCCAAGAGCAGACCAGGGATTTCACAATGCCTTTTAGCACTGGCTCGTTCCCCAAGCCCCTCATTATCCCAATGGTGTCCAGACCTCTGCTCCGTTCCAGAGGGCTGGGCTGTGGCAGAAATGGGAAAAGTCAGACAGAAAACCAGTCCTGGGCTGCTGAGGAGTGAAACAGGTCTGGGAATGAGGCCTGGAGGCAGGTGGGAGGCCCCTAGCTGGAAATGCCTACCTTCTCCACTCCCAGCGTGGGCCAGAGGCAGCTCGTGTGCCTGGCCCGAGCCCTGCTCCGCAAGAGCCGCATCCTGGTTTTAGACGAGGCCACAGCTGCCATCGACCTCGAGACTGACAACCTCATCCAGGCTACCATCCGCACCCAGTTTGATACCTGCACTGTCTTGACCATCGCACACCGGCTTAACACTATCATGGACTACACCAGGTGGGACATGGAAACCCGAGCAGTGGGGAACTGGTGGGGCCACCTGGGGCATCAGGAGTGGGCAGGGCAGATTAGGATCATCGAACAAGGGAATGTTCCTGGGATTGCTAGGGCATGGTGGGCAGAGCAGAGTTTCCCGAGATCTAGATAAGGGGCAGACCAGAGTGGGGTGGCCTGGGCTCAGGGGTGGGGTATACAATGACATTTTCATTTATTTTTCTTCTTCTTTTTTTTTTTTTTTTTTTTTTGAGACAGAGTTTTGCTCTATTGCCTAGGCTGGAGTGCAGTGGCTCACTGCAACCTCAGGCATGCACTACCACAGCCGGCTAATTTTTGTATTTTTAGTAGAGATGGTTTCACCATGTTGGCCAGGCTGGTCTCGAACTGCTGACCGCAAGTGATCCACTTGCCAAAGTGCTGGGATTACAGGTGTGAGTCACCATGCCCAGCACCAACAATAACATTTTCTAACACATGGGGAAGGGCACACTGGGCTCCACAGGCACTGCATTTGTGTGCAGGCCACTTGCATCCTGCCTCCTCCGTGAGGCGATGTAAAGGGAACTGGAGGCTTCATGCTGAGTCTCATCACTTCCTGAGAAACCTGCTGGCAGAGTGCCTGCATGTCCCTCACCTCATTGGTGTCTCACAGCCACTCTGGTTGCAGATAAGCAGCAGCTCAGGTAGCAGCTGGACCCTGACAGCACCATGAGGAGCTGAGCCTTGTGGGGAGAGCACTGTGTCTGAGCCAGAGGGTTCAGAGTCTCAGGCTGCTGTGTGACCCTGGGCAATTTGCAAAACCTTTCTGAGCCTGTTTCAAATGAAAATGATGCTTCGTGGGATTGTCGTAGTCAATGAAGTCTGGGCACAGTGGCTCACATCTGTAAACCCAGCCCTTTGGGAGGCCGAGGCAGGCGGATCATTTGCGGTCATAAGTTCAAGACCAGCCAGGTCAACATGGTGAAACCCCATCTCTACTAAAACTACAAACATTAGCCTCACATCGTGGCAGGGACCTGTAGTCCCAGCTGCTCAGGAGGGTGAGGCAGGAGAATCACTTGAACCCAGGAGGCAGAGGTTACGCCACTGCACTCTAGCCTGGGTGCAGAGCCAGACTCTGTCTCAAAAAAACCAAAAGTCAATGAAAGGTATTTAAACTGCAGGTGATCCTGAGAAATGACAGTGTCCTCCCCAGCCCCTTGCTCTAATTCTTGCACTAGGCCCTCCAAGGATGAGGGAAGGGGCCATGCCCTCAGAAGCTTGTGGCTTCCTTGGAGAGGCAGACCATTCCCTCACTGTGCCAGATGTCAAGGTGTGGTGCTGGAGGTTGAGGAGAGAGGGCTGGGTGACTCAGAAGCCTCACGGGAGTGAACTGGCCCTGGCCTGGCAGGCTGCGCTCCCTAGAAACTAGAAGGGAAGAGGAGGCAGGAGGCTCAGAGAAGTTTCTTTTGAAGGAGTATAGTGGGAATAACCCAACAGGCCTTCATTTACTCAAGAAACACTTGCAGGATGGTGGGGTGGGGAGGGTGCCATGGACAGGGCAATGGGTCAGATCTTGTCTCTCTTGGAAGTGCCCCCATGTAGCCAGCAGTGTCTTGGGAGCCAAGCTGAGAATGCCTGATGCTACCCTCTGTCTGTTCCATCCCTCTCCTACCCTTACCCGCTACTCCCATTTAGGACCCCACTGGAAGAAGGGAGGGTGGGCAGCAAGTGCTGAGCCCTGGGTTTGGAGGAGGGACAGGGCTGGCCTCAGAGGACCTGTTCCCAGGCCTAACCAAAACTGTTTCATTCACCAGCAGCCCTAGGGTGGGGAGCTTGGAGCGACCTTGGAGGTTGGGAGTTCATTCATTCTAGTGGAACAAGCAGAAATTAATCAAATAATGACGTGTAAATAGGACCCACAGGAAGGAAGCAAAGGCCTGTGTGTGCAGGCCAGAAAAAGGCTATCCACACAGGGTGGCCAGTGCACTTTCTCCTCTAAGGAAGGGATGCACCAGCCAAGCCTGAAAGAATGAGTTGGAGGATGGAGGTGAGGCAACAAGGTAGGGAGCGAGCTGAAAATTGCAGGCAAAGGATACAACACACGCCCCAAGGCAGGAGGGTACCGGAGGCTGGAGTGCATGGGAGGGAGGCAGTAGAACCAAGATGGGGGTGGAGAACAGGCCGCACTGTGCTGCACTTTGAGGACCATGGAAGAGCATTCAGTCCTTACCCAAGAGCAATCAAAAGCCACTGAAGACCTTGATTTTGGATTGGGGTTGGGATTGGGGGGCAGTGGCCAGGCAGTGATGTCACAGACACAGTCCTTCTCAGGACACATGTGGGAGAGCCCAGTAGGCTGAGAATCAGAATGCAGTCAGCCCCCTCCCATGGAGGAGCACTTCTCCAGGCTGGGGAGAGCCCTTTCCCCTCCTGCCATACCCTGGTGGAGCCAGCCCACTGGCCTTGTACCAGGTGCACCCGGTGAGTGGTTGGTGGGAGATTCTAACCCCGGGCCCAGGCCTGGCTATTTGTGTGTGAGCTGGAGACCCACCGAGCAGCAGCAGCAGCAGCAGCAGCAGCCGCCGCCAGATTTGCAGCCCAAGGCCCAGATTCCAGTGTCAGCCTTGCTGCAGCTGGTTTCCTGCTGTGTGCTTTTCTGAGCCGACACAAAGCAGATGGATGTGCACAGAGCCCAGCGCACAGGCCCGTGGCTCCCTGCGCACAGCCTGCTGAAGTCCTGTGACCCCGGCAAGGGGAAGGGCTCATTAGGGAAGGTTTTCAGAGCCCCAACTAGCAGAGATGAATAGGACCTGGTGTTTGATCCCAGAAACCGCTTCACTTGCCAGAACTAACAGAATGGCTAAAATAACCGGCCTTGCAAGCGTGCACATGTGGTGCGGCGGCTGTGCTGGGTGGGTTGGCATGTCACTGTGGGCCTGAGCAAGTACCCAGAAGAGCAGGATTAGACGATGTGACCAGGTCAGGGCTGATGGAAACCTGACCACTTCTCTCTTTTTTGACTAGGGTCCTGGTCCTGGACAAAGGAGTAGTAGCTGAATTTGATTCTCCAGCCAACCTCATTGCAGCTAGAGGCATCTTCTACGGGATGGCCAGAGATGCTGGACTTGCCTAAAATATATTCCTGGGATTTCCTCCTGGCCTTTCCTGGTTTTCATCAGGAAGGAAATGACACCAAATATGTCCACAGAATGGACTTGATGGCAAACATTGGGGGCACCTTAAGATTTTGCACCTGTAAAGCCTCACAGAGTAACTGTGCTGAATGCTTTAGATGACGAAAGGAGCCCTAAGAGGTAAATGACATGCCTAAGGTCACAGCTAGTTTGAGACAGTTAGACTAGTCCCCAGTCTCCTGATTCCCAAACGAGTATTATTTGCACACTACACTGTTTTCAAATAACGATTTCATGAAATGACCTCTGTTCTCCCTCTGATTTTTCATATTTTCTAAAGTTTAGTTTCTGTTTTTTAATAAAAAGCTTTTTCCTCCTGGAATAGAAGACTGTGGCTGGGCCAGGCCACCCCTAGGAATTCCGTCCTGTCCTCTGGGGACTGCTGCCTGAATCCATTAAAAATGGAGTACTGATGAATAAAACGACATGGTCAACAATATATACACACTAGTCTTTTTGTGCTTGTTCACAAGGTTTGGGGATTAGGATCTTTGCAGGAGGCCAAGAGGAAGATTTTCTACACATGTACATGGTTGTAGTTACCTGAACTTCAGACCCAAGAGCTCTTGGCTGCAAATATTGCCTTCACGGCCAAAATTCCCTGGGTAATTGCCAGTAGTTCCTGCTCTGCTGTGCAGATATTGTAAAAGGTGAGAAAGGCCCTGAAATCTGACCTGGGGCCTCTCGGGAAAGCTGCTCTGAACACCTCCACGTTCATGTCATCCCTCAGCCCTCTACGCCTGTTTCTCTAGGGACTAAGAAGTACATGATGCTTTACTTCCTTGCTTATTTTGAAGTCTGTTCCAGACAGTTCCTATAACCGGTGAGGCCTCCAAGTCATTCATTTTCCTCAGTCCAGCCAAAGCTGAATGTGTGAGCACAAAGAAGCTGAGAGGCCACCTCCTGCCCAGAGAGAAGCCACCCACAGTCCCAGGTTGGCAGACAAGATGTGAGGGGTGAATTAAATTTGTTTTCTTGAGCAAGCCAACAAAGAGTTCCTTTTCTGCAGGTCAGAGTCCGCCTGGCACAGGCCTTCTATTTGGAATGGATCTCTTCTCCTTGTTCCTAAGTGTTCTGGTCTCTTGTCTCGCTCTCATTTCCCCTAACTTTGTCTTGGTAGGATGTGAGTGGGTGTGGGTGATGGTGGTTTTCTCCCCAACCCTAAATGGTTTGCAGTAGATACAGATGGAGGTGGATCCTCTGATTGGTTTTTTCTATATGCTCTGGGTCAGCTTGTACTGCAGGACCATTTGTTAAAGGTTAATCGCAATTTTTTGGCAGGCTGTTTCTGCCCAGGATGTTTATGAGTATATGGAAGATGACTTCCATCCCTGTGATAAAGCAAGTATGAAAGCACAAATGCCCAAATTATTCTGCCTCTCCGTGGTGCTAAGAAAAGGTCTCTGCTATGCTCTCTGATTTATTAGGCCAATTTGGCTTGACGTCTGCTTTGTGAGGTGCTAGCTGGCCTGAACCAACAGAAAAGCAGACTCATTCAGCATCATTCTCAGCTAAAGATCTGGAAGTGTAAGGCTGTGTTTCCTCTCCTGTCTTGGGATTTGCTTCTGAGCTCATTGAGGCCCTGACAGGTGCTGACAACCCAAAGGAGAGGCTCAGTTGGGTAAAGTAAATAGGATAATCAAAAAATGTGGTTAATAAGGGATGACCTCCATCTAACTGGCTCAGCTAGTCCAGGGAAATGAAGCCGACTGCTGTGAACTGGAAGGAAAGACACCGCACAAAATATCCGTCCCCAGGTGCTACTGACAGGATATGAGCGGGATGTATGAGCGGGATGTGGAGGAGGCTCAGGTGGAGAGAGGGCCCTTCTAATCTTCCTCCAGAGCGCCTGGTCTCTGGGACTGTCCAACAATTTGAACCCCCTATGATTAGAACTATAGTGCTGTTTAGGAAGCCAAAACGAAGGTGTATAGGTCGGTCAGTTAATATTTAATTTTAATAATACTTGTTATGTTTGAACAGTCAGCAATGCACAAAGAAAAAATCTTCAGTGAATGTTTACACACTGTGAACACATGCTTTAAATATGCAGTGGGGGAGGAGGGGTGAATTCACAGTTAACAAAGCTAAAAAAAAATCCTTGTTATAAATTACACAAAGCATATAAAAATATTTCTCTGAATGCATAGATTAAGACTTTAAACTCACCTACCAGCAACTGTGCAGTCTTATTCTACTGCGATACGCAGGAGTCAGTTGACCACAGAGGATTTTATAAAGGAGAAGAGAGACCAGCATAGGGCAGAGACACATCAAACCCACCTCTCACCGGAGACACCAGTCCCTTGCTTGCCTCTGTCGCTAAGCCTAGAACATGCCCTGCAGCTGCTCCTCTGGAGGCCATCTCCCAGCCAGGGGCCTTCACTGCTCCACTTTAATTAATCTGGGTGGCTGAAAGTGTTTTAACCCAAGTAACTTAGACATGAATTAATATTGAATTTATTTCATCTAGGATAGAACCAGACTTAACTTTATCAGTAAACTGTAACTTTTTTAGAAGCAAAGAAAAAAAAGGTTACTACATCTAGTTAAATTCACTTCCGATTGGTTGAAACACAAGGGAGGGGCTGGGCGCCCTGGCTCACACCTGTAATCAGAGCACTTTGGGAGGCCAAGGCAGGTGGATCACTTGAGGCCAGGAGTCCGAGACTGGCCTGGCCAACATGGTGAAACCTTGTCTCTACTAAAATACAGAAATTAGCCAGGCATGGTGGCACATGCTTGCAATCCCAGCTACTTGGGAGGCTCAGGCAGGAAAATCGCTTGAACCCGGGAGGCGGAGGTTTTAATGAGCTGAGATTATGCCACTGCACTTCAGCCTGGGCAACAAAGCGAGATTCCGTCTCAAAAAAACAAAAAACAAAAAACAAAAAAAACACACACAAGGAAGGTTTCTTCTTTAAAGCACTGAAGAGAAAGAGGGTAATAAGTAAACTTCACTCTGCTATGCAAACACTGTACAAGGGTGAGTAAGTCACCAGCAGTAATTGGTGGGATACAATTAAGTCACTAAACAGAGTGATTCCGTGAAGTTAGCCTTGAAAAACATCTCAACCTCATTTCAGCATTTAGGCAGCAGCAGGAGGCCATTATCTTAGCACAACATTCTCTTCCGTTGACATCTTCTGCACGTTCTCACTCAACTGTAGTGTTCTAATAAAATTAAGTTAACACAGTTAGGAAGTTGAGTTTCTTTGGAAACTATAGGCACTATGGGGAAAAAGCTTCTTAAGACAGCAGGGATGCTCTTCCACAGCTGGCTTCAAACCCCTGCTCTCCTGTTTGTCTAAGTGTGCTAGTTCTTATTTCTGAAGTTTAGCTGTTTGTTTCAACAAAACAGTGGCTGCTCTTTTAACATTAATGACACTGAAGGAAAGGAAAAGAATCCTTGAATGCATTCTTTTAAAAAATTCCTATGCCATACTCAAGAGTTTAATCAGGTGTTTTGTTTCTGTTTTTCAGAACAAAGTCTGGTCAACTCATAACTGACTTTGTGAAGTGAATTGGTGGTAGTAGTAAGGGGATCGCTAAGATCAAACAATTTGTTTACAAAAGCAACAGATTTCAGAATTGTGTAAAAATCCTAATAGTTTCAAAATAACCTTTATCTTTGATACAAAAATAAAGATGCTAACTCCTTTAGCTCAGTTTCCCACAATAACCTTTAAAATAGCAACAGATTCAGTCTCAAAAATTGCTTTTCATTTGTAGTGGAAAATGAAAGTGGAGAACATGGAACAGCAATATTTGTGCTCTTCTCATAGGATGCAGTTACACACACAGATGACTGGAATCACTTCAGAGTAAAAAAAGTGGGCTGGGTGCAGTGGCTCACACCTGTAATCCCAGCACTTTGGGAGGCCAAGGACGGGAGGATCACTTGAGGCCAGAAGTTTGAGACCAGCCTGGGCCACATAGTGAGACTCTGTCTCTATGGGAGGGGTGGGGGTGGGGGTGGGGGGCATTGTAAAAAAGCAGTTGCTCTTTTAGAAGGCATCAGAGAGCCCTCTAGTGACCACGAAGGGGAGTTAATGCAGAGATGACTCGAGAAACAGAGAAGCAGTCATGAGTGTTTACAAAGGAAAAAGTGAGGGAGGGAAAGCTCTTTTGGTTAACAGCATATTTACAATTAGGTAACTGTATTCTTAAATACTTTTAACCTGAGTAACATTTATAAATATGTTATAGGAAACCTCACAGTCACAAGTCACACTAGAATCCATCTGTCCAATATCTGTGCTTTCCCCAGTCTTCCTCCCTCATAAGTTCCCAATGTCAGGAGAGTTGTGAGCATGCAACACCAAGAAAAACACATCCTGGCCCTTCAGGTGCACTGTCAACAGGAGTGGCTAGAAATAGGCTCCGCTCTCTCTCAGCTTCTGCTTAGACAACTCTCTTACATTCTGAACATAAAACACACTGGATACAGAACCTTCAGCTTCTGCCTCTCCAGACCACTTCTCAGCTGTTCAAAGCTTCAAGCAATAGGTTTATTGTGCACCAAGAGGCTTGGAAGAGTGGCACCGCTGCTTGGGGGTCAGGGGCTTCCTACCTTGGCAGAATGATGTTAGTATATACTACGCAGTGGCACCAGAGGCCCTCCTGGGCATCCGAGGCATTTAGATCAATGGCTTGTCCTTGGCCCAGAGGTGATGCACACTGTCATAATACTCAGTGATAAAAGTCCCTGCTGCATTAGTAAGTCAGTTTTGAAGCTCTCCTGTTATAACAAGGCCTTTCAGTCAGTGTGGATGCAGCATTTCTGAACAGAAAATTATTTTCACTTATCATCAGAACCAGTTCCAGCTCCTGGAAATCTTGGAGTCGAGCAACATCCTTGTCCTAAAACAAAAATATGTTAAACAGATTAACAGGAGCCACTTGTCTCCATATGTTTGGTGCACTGTATTGATACCAGTATCTTGTCTCATTTCAAAACTTGGAAGAAAAAAAAAAATCCCTGTGGCAGGCTAAGTCAGTGATAGTGCAACTAAGGCCCCAGGCTGATTGGGTTGCAAAGTGGAAGCCCTTAAAAACAGCTCAGCAGCTGTGACAGCATGAGCACACACTGCGAAGGGAGAGGCTATGCAAAGGGAGAGGCAATGCACAGATCAGTTTCCCGGGTGCCCTGAGAAGCCAGAAACCTGATGTTCAAAAACCCAGAGATGTATGAAGGACCACACATGCATCTATGTGGATTTGCTCTGTAACTGAACTTGGTTCTTCACTTGTAAAACAGAAGGCACATCTAGTAGTGTACTAAGTTAATCCTTACAGATCACTAAAGAAACCGAAAATAGGAACACGTGAATGATAATTCAGAAAATTATCTCTGGTATCAACTTCCAAAAATGCCACTGTTGGCTGATCTGAATGCAAAGGTGTTTCCAACTAGTTTGTAAGAATGTAACTGGCCAAACACCAGTTACAGATGTCTTGGTTCCTTCTCCACCCCACTGCTTCACTTGACTTGCCAAAAAAAAAAAAAGCCAGCGTCTCTATAGACTTAGTAGAAGGAAATGATTACATTTGGAAAATCATTCTTTGCTCCTTTTCTATTCTCTGTTTATTTCCTCAACTAACTCATATAACCAAGGAGGGAGCTAGGTATTTTCCAAATGCAAAAAGCAGCCATTCATGCTTAACAGACTTTTCTTACCTTTCTTAACAGAGTGTTGGGTAACTTTCTGATCTTCTCCACTTGATCTGGATTAACACCCAGCTCGCAGCAACACACTCTGAGCAACTCTTGGTAGGTGAGCTCCTGTCGGTCCAGTTCAATTTCAATGAAATCATTTTCTCGAAGAGATGGGTTCTGAATTCTCACCTTGAGTACCAGCTCTAGAAAAAAAAGGAGAAATGTTAGTGAATAGTTCTGGCACAGCACAGCCCCTGTTATTTAAGATCTTTTCCAGAAGATGGTTACACTTAATCATGCCAAACAGACCTGTTTGGTGGGAAAACCAAGTGTAACCAGCAGGGTTTGCTCAGGCCCAGTTCTGGCTCTGCTGGAGCAGTTTCCTGCATTGTTGTCCATACTTTTAGGCTATGGTTCACAAAGTAAGAGCAAGGCAGGGGCAGCCATTCCAGCTGTGTAGAAGGATAATTTACTTCTGCCATTGGAGCTAAGGAGGCAAAGTCTTAAGAACAGGTTTGGGTATCAAACTATACATGAACAGGGGAAGGGGGAAGAAGGTTGGAAAGAAGGCATGGGCAGGATGTGAGTTACCCTAAAAAGACTGAACAATTATGGACCTAAAGGTATTTGTAAAATATGAAACTCCTTGCAAAAAAGACAGTAAAAGAGCCAAATGACAAGCTACTAATAAAAGCTAAAGTATAACTTGATGTGAATGTGGCACCTTCATGAGGAAGGGGTCTTATTATTCACAGGTCTTGGAACTAAGCAATCTGCTCCTTTATTCTGAACCTGGCTGCCAAGACAGCCCAAGTCAAGCACCCTGGACATTTGGCAGTTCTGCTTTGTTCCCTGTATATGAATCCCTTGTGGCACCCCAGGTCACTGTTAGCACCTATAGTAGTTAACTCCTCAAAAACAGGAAGTGAGAGAGTTACTTCTAGGAAAAAAGGAAAAGTAAGACTAGCTGTACCCTATGGTATTTGACTGGATTTGGAAGAATCAGGATGAACTTGTGGTTTTTAATACTCTCAAAAAGATATACACTGATAGAGAAATATGGATATCTTTCCTGGCTATGTCCTCTTAGCAGGCCTAGAAGAAATGATATACCTGTAGCAATGAGGACACCTAGTGCCCACATCCTGGTGTCTAAATACCATTCTTGGTGGGCCCAAGTGGGAGGCAAATTTGCTGTGTGTCCTAAATATCATTCTCCACCAAAAAGAACCAGGGCTTCTTGGAGAAATGACTGACTCCAGGGTGGGAGGAGGAAAAGTTATGCTATGAGCCTGGAACATCTTGCTGCACCAGAAAGTAAGGCAGTGCTCCAAGAACAATGAAGACACCTGCAAGGGACATAAGAACCAGCTTGAAGGGGCTCCCACTGGCCAAATCTGGGATAACCTGAATAACTGAAAATTGATAGTAACAGATTATAACCCACTGAATAAAATACAGATATATGTGTCAATACTGATATTAATGAAAGAGAAGGGAAAGCCCTTCTTTACAGTAAAATACCAACTAATAAGTAGAGAAAGAATGATTGAAAATCGTATCCCACAAAAATAATTGGCCTGGACTCTTCAAAAAGATCAAGATCAAAAATGATAAAGGGTAAAGATTCCAGATTAAAGGAAACTAAAACGACATGATAACTACAGGCAACATACGATCCTGGGCAGGGCGCAGGGGGCAGAGGAGTACAGAGAGTCCAGATAGGTATCAATAGTACAGATAGTACTATTTCTGTAATAGTACAGACAGTACGTATAATAGATGACGGAATATAAAAGGCAGTGGTTGAGACAATTGACAAAATTTAAACATGGACTATGGATTACAGAACAGCATTACCTCAAGATTACATTTCTCAAATTTGGTCATTTGTACTGTAATTACATAAGAGAATACCTGGCTGGGTGCGGTGATTCACACCTATAATCACAGCACTTTGGGAGGCTGAGGGAGGCGGATCACTTAAGGTCAGGAGTTTGAGACCAGCCTGGCCAACATGGTGAAACCCCATCTCTACTAAAAAAAAAAAAAAAAAAAAATTAGCCAGGTGTGGTGGTATGCTCCTGTAATCCCAGCTACTTGGGAGGCTGAGGCAGAAGAATTGCTTGAACCTGGGAGGTGGAGGTTGCAGTGAGCCAAGATCATACCACTGCACTCCAGCCTGGGTGACAGGGTGAAACTACGTCTCAAAAATAAATAAACAAATAAAAGAGAATATCCTTGTTCTTAGGAAAGATATAATGGAAAGAATACTGAACGGTATCAGGGTAAAAGGGCAAAAGGTAAACAATTTGTGAATTTGAGTAAAGGGAGTTCCTTATACTAGTCATGTAACATTCCTGTAAGTTTGTAATTATACCCAAAATACCTCATTAAATCCCACCTCTCGGGACACCAACTCCCCTGTTGCAGAGGCTGTTTGCTGATGAGGGGTTACCTTGCATATTAAATGGAAATGCTCCAGTGAAGAAAAATGGCTGGAATGCTGGCGCTGGTCCTGCATATGCCCCATTTTGAGGCTCCAGAGACACTGGTGGCTTGGACGGGACAGAAGAAAACAGGGAGCGGCTCTGACTCACTGGTGGCTGACAAACAGGACCTGGTTTTGTGCTTTCTGGTGTTCTGAGTATGGCAGAGGGGGCCGACACATCACCATTCTGAACTAGTGCCAAAGAGGTGTGGTCCCGGGGAAAGGCCCCTAACAGGGGAGGTTCCCCAGGGGGAAGCAATGGAGGTGAGCCATCTGCAGGGGGTGATGCAGCGGGTGTGGAGGGACCCCCATTCTGCATCGGGGCTGAATCCTCTGCTGTGGGTGTGTAGATAAAAGGGAAGGCTGGGTTGGCCAAATAGTTGGGAACAAAGGGCAGTTCTGACTCCTTCTTCAGCTGGGGGAGGTTGTCATCATCATCATCATCTTCTTCCACTTAAAAAGAAGAAAACAGAACATTTACACAGTCCTTTCAAAATTACCAAAAAAAGGTGTCTTTTGGAAGTGGTGTCTTTTGGTATGTGACATTGGTCAGTGCTTACTGCCTCTGCAGGTCAGAAGAAAAAAGAATATTTCATTAGGTTTATGATTACCATGTTCATCATTATCTTAAATTTTACAAATAAAAAAATAAAACCTTACAATGCTGACCTCCCCAGAAACAACCTGGAATTACTACCTTGGCATAGTAATTTGCTTTTAGAAATAGAACAGTTGCTGGGAGCAGTGTCTCACACCTGCAATCCCAGCACTTTGGGAGGCCGAGGTGGGCGGATCGCCTGAGGTCGGGAGTTCGAGATCAGCCTGACCAACATGGTGAAACCCCGTCTCTAATAAAAATACAAAATTAGCTGGATGTGATGGCACATGCCTGTAATCCTAGCTACTCGGGAGGCTGACGCAGGAGAATCACTTGAACCTGGGAGGCAGAGGTTGTGGTGAGCCGACATCATGCCACTGCACTCCAGCCTGGGCAACAAGAGCTAAACTCTGTCTCAAAAAAAAAAAAAAAAGGAAGAAAGAAAAAAAATAGAACAGTTGTTTGACCAGCATTAAGAATGTAGCCAATAATACCACAAGTCTTCAATGAGTCTAACGAAATCAAAAGTTCCCCCCAAACACAGACTCACCTCCCATAATCTTCCTGATTTCTCTCCTTGATGTTAACTGGACTGGCATTTCTCCTTTTGTGGTAAGAATTTCTTTGTCAGCTCCTGATTTTAACAGGTAAGAGACCACCTGACCATGGTTTCGTTTACATGCCCAGTGTAAACAAGTCCTGTTCCAAAGAAAAGAATGAAAAAGAGGAGAAGTGATTTGGGATTTCAGATTCTAAACATTAGTAAATAATGTATACACAAGCCTGTTAGAGTTCAGCTAGAACCAGGTAACCGGGCTGGTAATCTCAACTTTTCACAAAGAAGATGATCAAAATATTTAATATGCTTAAATTTTGTTTTTAAATCTCATTTCTGGTTCCTGAGAAAAACTAACTTAACCTAGGAGTTTTAATTTCAATAGCCTCCAGGAGGTAAGCTCACTGGCTGGCTAACTCCAATGGTAACGTGGAGTATACTCTATGAGTATCGCTCATTAGATCATCTCAGTCTCTGAAACATATTTTTATATTGCTATATTCCTTTTCAGGGACTATGGAAACTCACTTCATATGCCACCTGAAGATTCAATATTATCAGGCTAATAACTATCTCCTATCAGCAGCTTGCTCTGTCACTTAAATTATTATTATGACAGCAGATATTCTTGTCTGAATCCCAGTTGCTCACTTTCTTTTTCCTTCTTACTTTTCTTTCCTTAACACACACACAAAGGATTTCCAAATTTCCATTTTTAAAAAGTTGGCTTCTTTAGTTCTCTCCAGAAGGCTACAAACATATCCTCATCTGCGTAAACATAAGGCATTGCACATATACTTTAATTCCTGAGGTACTTAAAAAATATATATCAACAACCAAAATTCTTCAAGAACAGGCTCTTCTAACATATCAGACTCATTTAAGTAAAACTAATCACTCAATATTGTACACAGAGGAAGCAATTCTGTACACTCTGAAGGGCTACTATTTTCATACTATACAGAAACATAATTAGCATGCAGGCAAAACTCCATCTTAACAGAAATGAAAGATTCAGAGCAACTAAATCCATCCCTAGGTGCCAAAGCTGAATGTATATTACGGAAGGAAAATACTTCTCGCCCCTGTGTTTTGAAATGTCTTATTTCACCAACTCTCTAATTGAACTGAGATAAATATCTTCAGAGCTCTTATAGCCAAATACAGAAATGAAGCTTGGAACAAATGTTCAATAGTGAAGGTTAGTTCACTAACCTGGGAAGTATAATTATCTGGAAAGTTTATATGGTTCTAGGAAAAAGCTGATTTGCCCTGGGCTTAGCTTTAGTAACTCACAGAAAGTTAGCATGTCTGGCTGGCTGGGAGCAATTCCACTGATGTCTCAGAGTGACATTCTACATTATGGTTCATTAGAATTAGATTATCCAGGTTCCTTTAAGGTGTATTTCATGATGCAATTACAAAATTATTACTAATTTGGGAAAAGTAAGAGTCTTGTTAAGTTTGGGAGAAAAGAGTCTTGATCAAGCTCCCTGAAGGCAAGGAAGTGTTTGCTTGGCACATATACATGCTTAGTTAATATTTACTGAATGGGCCAGGCACGGTGGCTCACACCTGTAATCCCAGCACTTAGGGAGGCCAAGGCAGGCGGATTACTTGAGGTCAGGAGTTTGACACCAGCCTGCCCAACAGGGTGAAACCCCGTCTCTACTAAAAATCCAAAAATTAGCGTGATGGTGCACGTCTGTAATCCCAGCTACTGGGGAGGCTGAGGCAGGAGAATTGCTTGAACCCAAGAGGCAAAGGCTGCAGTGAGCCAAGATTGCGCCACTGCACTCCAGCCTGGGCAACACAGCAAGACTCTGTCTCAAAAAAAAAAAAATGTACCGACTGAGTAAACTAAGGATAAGGTGGACCTTGCTTGAAGTAGAAGGATCTAATCTATCCTTGATTCTGGGCAAACTGCAGCCTTGAGTGTGTTTGTGTGTGGATGTCTGTGGCACAGGCTTAAAAAGTGAGCAATTATAATGATAAGTGAGCCCTCAAAAATGAATGAAGCATGATGAGAAAAAGATGCTCCCTTTTGGAAATAAAATGCTCACTTGCTAGTAGTAGATCACTTGTTCATGGCAAGCTTGAGCGTAAAGGAGGTAATTTACTACCAGTGGGTCTGAGAGACTCTGGGACAAACCAACTTGCTAAACTACCACCCATGTAAAGCAGTGTTAAGTCAACATAGCATGGCCCCCACAGCCCTGTGCCTTAGTCATCATCATTTACAGTCCAGAGCTGTGTGGCTCTGGGCAGCCATAACTCAGAGTCCCTGCAGCCAGGTAATATTTTCAAGTTCTTCATGAAGCATTATCCTTGGTCCTTAAAACCAAGGGGTATGCATGACACTTGAATTACAACTGATGTGGGGGAATGACTAGTGATCAATCTAATTGATAGATTACTCTATCTTTGAACTTCAACTCCTTAAGCTTTATATTTGCAGTCAGAATATCTTATTAGTGTTGGAAACTATTTCAGACCTGAGGTATTGGGTGTCATTCATCAACCGGGCATCACTCACTGGTGCTGAAATTGTGGTTACTGATCAACTAAGAATTGAAAGCAGTCACCATTCTGCTTGGCAATGCAAGAGAGTACGTTTTTTGAGGGTAACCTTATTTTCCATTACCCAGCACATTGCTTCATAATAAGAAAATAACAACAATAGCTAACACAGGTATAACGCTTCACATGTTGGACATTGTTCTAAAGGCATTACATGTATTAACTTATTTAATCCTCTAAACCCATGAGGTAATACTATTGTCAACATTCCCCCCATTTTACAGAAGAGGAAACAGACATCAGCAAATAAATAAGCAAAGCATGCAGTACGCTAGGTGATGATGAAGTGTGACAGCAATAGTAAAGCAGGGAAAGGCATTAGGGAATGCCAGAGGTTGTGCAACTTTAAATTGAGGGCCCAGGAAAAGCCTTGCCAAGAAGGTGACATCTAAACTAAAATCTGAAGGCGGTGAGGAAGCAAACCATGTGATATCTAGAGGGAAAGCATTTAAGAGAGTGGGACGACAAAAAAACACAAAGATCTTGAATCAGGACTATCTGGTATTCCAGGGAAAGCAAGGAGGCCAGGGGAAAAAGGTAAGCAGAAGGGCAAATCCCATGAGATTAGCACAGAGGTAAGGAGGGAAGATGTGGGAACAGGAAGTAGACATTGTAGGACCCTGTAGGCTTTTACTGAGTGAGATAGGAGCCATTTTTGAGAAGAGTGAAATGATCTGACTTATGTTTTAAGTCAGGATCCCTCTGACTACTGTGTAGTTAAGAAGACTGTTTAATATCAGCTGAGGAGCAAGGACACTAGCTAGGAAGCTATTGCAATAATCCAGGCGAGAGAAACAATGGTGTACCAGAGGCGTAGTAGTAGGGTTAGTGAGAAGTAGTCAGATTCTGACTGTATCTGAAGGTGAAGCTCATAGAATTGGCTGACTGAATGTCAGCTGTGAAAGACAGGAGGCAAGCAGGAGGCAAGCAGGGTGCCAAGCGTTCTGGCCTGAGCACCCCTGAGAGGCTGAGGACTCAGAGGAGCAGGCTTGAGGTGGTAGAGGGATGAGGCGAGACTTGGAATTCAATCTTGGATATGTTGAATTTGACAGGCCTATTAGACAATTCCTCCAATTAAATCTACAAAAGGACGGGCGCGGTGGCTCACGCCTATAATCCCAGCACTTTGGGAAGCCAAGGCGGGTGGATCACCTGAGGTCAGGAGTTCGAGACCAGCTTGGCTAACATGGTGAAACCCCATTTCCACTAAAAATACAAAAAATTAGCCAGGCATGGTGGCACACACCTGTAATCCCAGTTACTCGGGAGGATGAGGCAGGAGAATCGCTTGAACCCGGGAGGCGGAGGGTGCAGTGAGCCAAAATCACGCATTGCACTCCAGCCTGGGTGACAAGAGTGAAACTCCATCTCAAAAAAAAAAAAAACACACACAAAACCTATAAGAAGCCTCTTCAGGCTACCTCAGCTTCACTTTACTAAACACCTACTATGGGGCAGACATTGTGTTTAGGAGGGTAGGTCTGGAATCAGATACCAGGTTCGTTTTCTGGCTCCACTAGTTACTGTCAATCCCATGACCTTGGGAAGGGGCACTGCGCAAAGTGAGGAAATGACTTACTCTTTCTGGGCCTCAGTTTCTTCATCTGTAAATGGAGAGAACAGTAACTATGTCCCCAGGTAGTGGTGAACAAGCTAACACACATAAAACACTTAGAACCCCATCTGTGCTGGCCAGGCGCAGGGGCTCACGCCTGTAATCCCAGCACTTTGGCAGGCTGAGGCGGGCTGATCACAAGGTCAGGAATGGAGAACATCCTGGCTAACAGGGTGAAAACCCATCTCTACTAAAAATACAAAAAATTAGCAGGGCGTGGTGGCAGATGCCTGTAGTCCCAGCTACTTGGGAGGCTGAGGCAGGAGAATGGCATGAACCCAGGAGGTGGAGCTTGCAGTGAGCCGAGATAAATGTTATCTATTTATTTTATGCTTCATCTCATTAAGGGCTCACAATACTCTTCTGGAACAAGTAGAAAATGAAGCAATGGGCAAAGTCCCGTCTAGGCAGGAATGGAGAAGACCCTGCAGGAAAGACCAGGCTCCTTCTACACAACACCGCCTCCCAGTGCCAAAACGGTAATTCACAGCTTTGAACCAGAGCAATGCTCAGAAAAGATACATAACACAACAGCAAGTTTGCAAACACCTGTAAACAAAACAGAACAAAAAGGTAGTATCCTCTGTTTCCTGGCTTTCTGGTCAGCTATCCAGGCTGCTTTCTTTAGGGAAATTAGGTAGACAATTTTTTTTTTTTGAGACTGGGGGTCTCGCTATGTTGCCCAGGCTGGTCTCAAACTTATGGGCTCCAGTGATCCTCCTGCCTTGGCCTCCCAAAGTGCCGGGATTATAGGCGTGAGCCACCAGGTCCTGCCAGGTAGACAGAATTTTTTTTTTTTTTTTTTTTTTTTTTAGACAAAGTCTCGTTCTGTCGCCAGGCTGGAGTGCAGTGGTGTGATCTTGGCTCACTGCACCCTCCGACTCCCTGGTTCAAGTGATTCTCCTGCCGAAGCATCCCAAGTAGCTGGGATTACAGGCACGTGCCGCCACCCCCAGATAATTTTTGTAGTTTTAGTAGAGACGGGGTTTCACCATGTTGGCCAGAATGGTCTCGAACTCCTGACCTCGTGATCTGCCCACCTCGGCCTCCCAAAGTGCTGGGATTACCGGCGTGAGCCACCGTGCCAGGCCCAGGTAGATAGACTTTTGAGGCAGTCTGGAAACCATGGTTCTGGTACTATCATATTAATAGTTATGTGGCCTAAGGCAAGTTATTCTCTGGGGTTGATCCTCTCTCCATTGCCCCTTTCAGTTCCAATATGGATGATTCCACTTAAAAAAAAAATGTAAACTCACTTTTTTTTGTTGTTGTTGAGGTGGAGTCTTACTCTGTCGCCCAGGCTGGAGTACAGTGGTGCAATCTCAGCTCACTGCAACCTCCATCTCCCAGGTTCAAGTGATTCTCCTGCCTCAGCCTCCCAAGTAGCTGAGACTACAGGCGCACACCACCATGCCCAGCTAATTTCTGTACTTTTAGTAGAGACGGGGTTTCACCATGTTGGCCGGATGGTCTTGATCTCCTGACCTCCTCATCTGCCCACCTCAGCCTCCCAAAGTGCAACTCACTTCAACTCTAAGCTAGCAAAATAGTCTGGCTAAGCATTACCTGAATCAAAATTTTAAATTTTAAATACAGAGGGCGGAATAATGCCACATTCAGTAACTTGTTTTGACCACCAGCAACATCTTAAGATAAGACTCCTTATTTAATTGGGAAGAATTCAATCTGCAGGCAGACATCTAAAGTCTTGGATGACATTCTGTATTTGAAATTGTAATAAGAAAACAGGCCGGGTACAGTAGGCTCACATCTGTAATCCCAGCACTTTGGGAGGCCGAGGCAGGTGGATCATTTGAGGCCTGGAGTTTGAGACCAACCTGGCCCCATCTCTACTAAAAATACCACACACACACACAAAAATTTGCCAGGTGTGGTAGCGCCCGCCTATATTCCCAGCTACTTGGGAGGCTGTGGCAGGAGTGTCACCTGAGCAGGGGAGGTAGAAGTTGCAGTGAGCCGAGACCGTGCCCTTGCACTCCAACCTGGGCGACAGGGCAAGTCCTGTCTCAAAAAAAAAAAAAAAGAAAAGAAAAGCAAGAAAGAAAAAGAAAAAGAAAGAAAACACTGGACAGGATAAACAAATGAGTCTTCCCTCAAACAGGCAACTGTAGGCAGCAGCCGCAATTCGGTTGCAGTGAAACAAAAGAGAAGCAGAATGGTGATGCAAATGTGTGTTGTTTTTTTTTTTTTTTCCTGGTCTTGGCTAAGGAAATCGTGCTAGTTTATAAAATTCGTATTTGATCAGTTGCTTATGCTTTTAGCTCTGCAAGATGTGTTCTCCAGAAGCACCTACGGCAAATTAACTCAACACTCGAATTGGGGTGAGCTCCAACGCTTAGTCGCTGAGAATCACAGCCTCCAGCACCGCTCTGACCAAGTGAGCCGGGGGCGCGGGGGAAGGGTGTAGGGCACCAGAGTCCCAGCGGGCGCTGCCCCGAGTGGACCACGTGGGCCTGGATTTGGGCAGGACGCGCTCCTGACCGCACGAGGCATGGGGGCCAGGGCTGGCCTCAAGAGGGCACAATCTCGGAGGCCCGAGGTGGCAGGCCTCGCCGTAGCCCCGGCGTCCGGGGACAGCTCTGGGCCTAGGTCACGACTGACTGCCCCACGCCTCGGACCGGCTGCCCTGACCCTAGGCCTCCCCCGCTCCCCACTTACCAGCCGTTGACCTCATTTTGGGAGTTCACATCCACCCCGCTCTCCACCAGTTTCTGCACCTCCCGAATGTCCCCTAAGGCCGCGGCCTCCCGCAGCCTCTCCTGCTGCTCCTTCTGCTCTAGGAGGGCGTTCATCTTCCCCTCAGCCCCAGGCCCCCGCCCAGGCCCGCCTGCCCCGCCCCGCCCGGGGCCTGTCAGCGCCGCCGCCGTCGCCGCGGCCCACTCCCGGCCATGGGGAGGGAGCGTGGAGCTTGTCCGCCCTGTTCGCGCCGCTGCCCGCGCCCGTCCCGGGACTTCCGCTCCCTCCCGCAGGCCGCCCCTGCACCTCCCGGCCCGCAGGCCCAGGCCTCCTCCCCAGCCGCGCCTCCCGAAGGCCGGCTCCGGGGGACCCTATTCAGTGTGACAACCCTGACCCAGATATTTTCCGTTCCGACCTAAGGCTCAGGCGCCCAGGCTGGCTGTTTATGTAACTACTGCACAATATTATCTGCCATGATTCATTGACTATTTTTAGACCTCCCCACCCCGCAGTTTCAAGGGAGGAGGACAAGGCACATGAAAAGAGAAAAAAGCATAGTTGAGAGCCAGAAAAGCCTTATCCTCTGGTGCAGGCTGTTTACCAGGCATCCAAAATAATTGGTGGGTTCTTTTTGTTGGGATTTGGGGGTTTTTTGTTGTTTATTTTCTCCCTGTTTGGTTGGCTCCTTTTCCGTATCTTGCCCAGCAGGATGGGGAAATGGGCTGAAAACGATCCTACTATAATACGCCCATTATTACAGAGATAGATTACACTCTTCTTTTTGACAGTGCTTGGGGACAATTCAGTTAGAATATTTAATTCAACTGTTGTTGTTTTACATCTCATTTTAGACAGGATTTCTTCTAACCTGGCTTTCAGGAAAAATATTTATATTGTGCTCACAGTTTATGAACTGTGATTACTGCTTACAGATTGTAATTAGTTACTCTTCATGAAGGCCATATAAGGAGAAAAGAAAGGAAAAACATTTAAGAGGCTTTGGAGGTGTCCTGGTCCTGATTCCAAGTGCTCTGGG
The DNA here is from genome assembly GCF_003255815.1 of Theropithecus gelada. Classification (NCBI taxonomy): domain Eukaryota; kingdom Metazoa; phylum Chordata; class Mammalia; order Primates; family Cercopithecidae; genus Theropithecus; species Theropithecus gelada. Next base: position 23,013,482 of record NC_037684.1, on the reverse strand, counting down.
AAGAGCTGTGGTGTACATGTAAACAGCATTTTGCTTGACATCTTGCCCGATCTATCTAATGAGGCTCAGAGCCTCAGTTGGCACTGTTTTATACCCAGTGGGAGAAAAAGGAAATATTGTTTTGCTGAGCCCAGGTGCCCCAAAGAGATCCTCTGATGTGGCACAGGATGGAACTTTGCAGATGGGGTCAGGATTAAGGAAATAGCCCTGGGGAGGAAGGGAGGAAGGCCTGAACAGGGAGAGATGAAATAGGAAGGGATAAATTTAGGCATGGAGTTTTCATTTCCGTCTCTTGGGACTGCTAGGATCTGCACAGCAAGCATTTTTCCTGCTACAGTTTAAGAAAAACCAATGTCTGTTTGTTTAGTATAATACAGTAATTTACACAGTATGCAGTGCACACCAGGTGGTGCTGAATATAAACTGACTGCACACTGAAATTGACCCCCACGGCAAATTGTAACCCTGCTTGAGCTTACATTTTCATTTGTTCCCCCAACTTAAATTTTAATTCTCACGTCCAGCATGATACTCCATCTGAAAGTGATGTGTATGGCACTGGAATGGAGTCCTCAACACAATTTGAGTGACATGGGAGTAGGTAGTGGCGTGTTGTTTTTGTTTGTTTGTTTGTTTCTGAGACAGAGTCTCACTCTGTTGCCCAGGCTGGAGTGCAGTGGCGCGATCTCGGCTCACTGCAACCTCTACGTCCAGGTTCAGGCGATTCTCCTGCCTCAGACTCCCGAGCAGCTGGGATTACAGGCCTTTGCTACCATGCTTGGCTAATTTTTGTATTTTTAATAGAGATGGGGTTTCACCATGTTGGCCAGACTGGTCTCGAGCTCCTGACCTCATGTGATCCATCAGCCTTGGCCTCCCAAAGTGCTGGAATTACAGGTATGAGCCACCGCGCCTGGACTGTTTTTTTTTTTTTTTTGGTTGTTGTTGTTGTTGTTGTTTCTTATTAATGCAGTTTAAAAAATCGTTCATGACTGCACCCCGAAGACTATGAGTTCTCTTTATGAGAGTTTGTCAAATGTCCCTTCCTTAAAAGGATTATAGCATGTACCCTACACAACTGCTGTATCCATGAATATTAGTAGATCTTCTTAAACTCAACCTCTACTTACTCTGAGTTCAGTCTTCTGTTTATTATCTTCAGATAAAAAAAATTTTTTTTTTATCCACAAACAAAACTTCTGATTCTGGATATAACTGAATGTAACCTGCTGGCTGTTCTATTACTACGTCCATTTATCTCTACTCTGTCTTGTCTCTAGGGAACTACCTAATTCACTGAACTGTATTAAGCATGTACTGTTTGCCAGGCACTGTTCTAGTCACTGAGGATGCTGCTGCAAATGAATCAGAGTCCTTGACTTCGAAGAAAAGTTTATCAGGGGAGACAAGGCGAACAATAGAATGTGCTATGCATTACAATAGAAACAACGTAGCATAATGGTAGTGAGCATGGAGATAGACGCCAGACTGCCTGGGTTTGTATGCCAGCTTTGCCACTCATATAATCTTGGATGAGTTACTCAACTTTCCCGTGCCTCAAATTCTGCACCTGCGAAATAGGAATAATAGTAGCACCCACCGGCCGGGCGCGGTGGCTCAAGCCTGTAATCCCAGCACTTTGGGAGGCCGAGACGGGTGGATCACGAGATCAGGAGATAGAGACCATCCTGGCTAACACGGTGAAACCCCGTCTCCACTAAAAAATACAAAAAAATAGCCGGGCGAAGTGGCGGGCGCCTGTAGTCCCAGCTACTCGGGAGGCTGAGGCAGGAGAATGGCGTGAACCTGGGAGGCGGAGCTTGCAGTGAGCTGAGATCCGGCCACGGCACTCCAGCCTGGGCGACAGAGCAAGACTCCGTCTCAACAACAACAAAAAAAAGAAACAAGGATAATGTTCGGGTTTCTGGCTGATTAGATGGTGGTGTGATTTATTGAGATTTGAGACAAAGGATGTTGAGAAGGTTTGAGGTTTGGTCATGAATTCACTTTTGAATCTGCTGACTTGAGCTTTCCGAGGACCTTTTAATTACTACTACTCTTTACTATCTGCTACTATCAACTCATTGCCAGGCACTGCAGGAACTGCTGTACGTGGATTATCTCATTTAATCCTCACAACAACCCCTCTGTAAAACAGGACCATTGTTATTATCTGAGGCTTAGCGAGGTAATTAACTTGCCCCAATGCTGGCCAGGCGCAGTGGCTCACACCTGTAATCACAGCATTTTGGGAGGCTGAGGCAGGCAGACCACCTGAGGTCAGGAGTTTGAGACCAGCGTGGCCAACATGATGAAATCCCGTCTCTACTAAAAATACAAAAATTAGCTGGGCCTGGTGGCAGGTGCCTGTAATCTCAGCTACTCAGGAGGCTGAGGCAGGGGAATCGCTTGAACCCAGGAGGCGGAGGTTTCAGTGAGCCGAGATCATGCCATTGCACTCCAGCCTGGGCAACAGAGTGAGACTCCTTCTCAAAAACAAACAAACGAACAAACTTGCCCAATGCCATACATGGTAGTTTGTGATGGAGCAAGGCTTTGAACTCAAGTTCAATTTCTGAGCCTGAGCTTTCTCTTCTGATTTTCATTTAAATGTTCAGTAAACCAGTAAACAGTTACGTGAATGGGTATTGCATTTAGGAAGGCGATCTGGGCTGGTGATTTGTATTTTGGCAGTCAGCAAAGGGTGCTAACTGAAGTCATGGAAATAGAAGAGATAGCCCCAAGGGAGTCTGTGTGAGTGCTGAGAGAAGACTGCTGCCGGGCGCGGTGGCTCACACCTATAATCCCAGCACTTTGGGAGGCGGAGGAGGGTGGATCATCTGAGGTCAGGAGTGCAAGACCAGTCTGGCCAACACAGCGAAACCCTGTCTCTACTGAAAATACAGAAAGCCGGGTGTGGTGGTGCACGCCTGTATTCCCAGCTACGCAGGAGGCTGAGGCAGGAGAATCACTTGAATCTGGGAGGTGGAGGTTACAGTGAGGCGAGATCGTGCCACTGCACTCCAGTCTAGGCAACAAAGACTGTCTCAAAAAAAAAAAAAAAAAAAAAAAAAAAAAAAAGACTGCTGAAGACAGCCAGGAATGGTGGTTTGTTCCTGTTATCCCAGCTACTCAGGATGCTGAGACAGGAGGATCCTTTGAGCCCAGGAGTTCCAGACTAGCCTGGACAACACAGTGAAACCCTGACAGTGAGATCCTGTCTTAAAATAAGTAAGTAAATAAATAATTTTTAAAAAGAAGACAGCCAAAGACGGAAGAATACAGATGGTTCCCAACTTATGATGGTTGCAGTTAGGATTCTTTTACTTTACAACAGTGCAAAAGTGATACACAAAAGTGCAAAAGTAAGTAGAAACCTTACTTCGTATAACCAATTATTCTGTTTTTCATTCTCAGTACAGTATTTAATAAATTACATGAGATACTCAACACATTATTATAAAATAGGTTTTGTGTTAGATGATTTTGCCCAACTGTAGGCTAATGTAAGTGTTCTCAGCACACTTAAGGCTAGGCTAAGTTATGATGTTTGGTAAGTATATTAGTCTGTTTTCACACTGCTATTAAGAACTACCGAAGGCTGAGCACAGTGGCTCATGCCTATAATCCCAGCAGTTTGGGAAGCCAAGGCAGGTGGATCAATTGAGGCCAGAAGTTCGAGACCAGCCTGGCCAACGTGGAGAAACCTTGTCTCTACTAAAAAATACAAAAATTAGGCAGGTGTGGTGGCACAAGCCCATAATCCCAGCTACTCAGGAGGCTGAGGCACAAGAATCACTTGAACCTGGGAGGCAGAGGTTGTAGTGAGCCTAGATTGTGCCACTGCACTCCAACCTGGGCGACAGAGCAAGACTTTGTTTAAAAAAAAAAAAAAGAACTACCCGAGACTGGGTAATTTATAAAGTGAGGAGGTTTAATTGGCTTACAGTTCCACATGGCTGGGGAAGCCTCAGGAAACTTACAATTATGGCACAAGGTGCCATACACCTTCACAAGGTGGCAGGAGAGAAAGCGACAGAGCGAAGGGAAAGTGCCACGCTTTTAAACCATCAGATGTCCTGAGAACTCACTCACTATCACGAGAACAGCATGGGGGAGCTGCCCCCATTATCCAATCACCTCCTATCAGGTTCCTCCCTGGACACATAGAGATTACAATTTGAGATGAGATTTGGGTGGAGACACAGAGCCAAACTGTATCTGTAGGCTAGGTGCATTAAATGCATTTTCAACCTATGATGGACGTATTGGGATCTAACCCCTTTGTAAGATGAGGAGCATCTATAGTCAACATTTTAATGATGGACAGAAGAGAAGAAATTCTGAAATGAGACTAAAGAGGAGCAGCTATTAATAGACTAGCAGGAGGAAAAGCAAAGTAGTGGGAGGGTTTGGAGACAAGGGTGTGATCCACAGGGTCAAATGCTGCAGAAAGGGCAAGAAAGAAAGGGCTGAAACGTATAAAATGGGTTTAACCATCACAATCTTGCTGGTGCCATTGAAGAGGAAAGGTGCAGTGAAGTGATACAGGTAGCCACCAGACTTTCTTAGTCCATTTGGGGTGCTATAACAAAATACCACAACCTGGGTGACTTATAAGCAACCGAAAATTTTTTCTCACAATTCTGGAAGCTGAAATTCCAAGATCATGGTACCAGCATGGTCAGGTTCTGTCGAGGGCCCTCTTCTGGGTTGCAGACTGCCAGTTTCTCATTTTTTCCTCACATGGCATAGCAGAAGGGGCAAAGGAGCTCTCTCGGACCTCATTTATGAATGGCACTAATCCCATTCCTGAGGTCTCTGCCTTCATGACCTAATCACACCCGAAAGGTCCTGCCTCTTTTTTTTTTTTTTTTTGAGACAGGGTCTTGTTCTGTCACCCAGGCTGGCACCTGACCTAAAAAACAAATACAAACAAACAACAACAAAAAAAAACCTTTCATTCTAAGGGAAGAAATTGATATTTGCAATATTGTGTGACAAACCCAAAAATGTGCAAAGATGCTTCAGGTAAAATGATGGCACAAAGAAGAAAGTGATCAGTGTGTAGCAGGTGGAGGGCCAGGGTCCAGGATGGCATTGTGGAGCTGCTGAAACTGGGGCTGTGAGCTGAAAGATGAGTAAGGGCTCATATCTGTAACCCCGGCTAGGAGTGAGACCCTGTCTCTGAGAGAAAGATGAGTAGGTGTTGCTTGCTGCTGGAGTGGAAGAGCTTTCCATGCCTGGAGCAACGTAGATGGTGAAATGCAGGAAGCAAGGGTCTTCCAAGTACTGGAGGCAGTAGCAGATGAAGTTGGAGAAGCAGGTCAGAGCATGGACCACCTTGTGGTGGTTGAACCTTAGAGTGGAGATGATGGGGAGTCATCGCCTCCAAGGTTGGAGGCATTTTTGTTTTGTTTTGCTTTGAGACAGGGTCTCACTCTGTCACCCAGGCTGGTGTGCAGTGGTTCCATCTTGGCTCACTGCAGCCTCTGCCTCCTGGGACTCCAGCAATCCTCCCACCTCAGCCTCCTGAGTAGCTGGGACTAGAGGCGCGTGCCACCACGCCCAGCTAATTTTTGTATTTTCCGTAGAGATGGGGTTTCGCTACGTCACCCAGGCTGGTCTCAAGCTCTTGAGCTCAAGCAATCTATCAGCCTCGGCCTCCCAAAGTGCTGAGGTGTGAGCCGCTGCACCTGGCCTGTTGGAGGCTTTTGAGCAGGGGTGAGACACAACTAGATTTACATTTGGAAAGATGACTGATGGCCGGGCGTGGTGTCTCATGCCTGCAATCCCTGCACTTTGGGAGGCCGAGGTGGGTGGATTGCCTGACCTCAGGAGTTCGAGAGCAGCCTGGGCAACATGGCAAAACCCCGTCTCCACTAAAATACAAAACAAAAACAAAAACAAAAAAGAGCTGAGCATGGCAGTGTGAGCCTGTAGTCCCAGCTACTCAGGAGGGTGAGGCAGGAGAATTGCTTTAACCCGGAAGGCAGAGGTTGCAGTGAGCTGAGATCGTGCCACTGTACTCCTGCCTGGGCAACAGAGCGAGACTCCGTCTCAAAAAAAAAAGAAAGGTAACTGGGGCAGCAAGATAGATGGAGGATGGGGTCAAGGGGCCCACACTGGAGGCTAGGAGGCTGGGAAGCAGTCAGAAGACCTGTAGTAACTGCAGCTTCCTTTCTATATTAGCTTATAGGGCTATCATAACAAAAATACCACAGACTAGATGCTTAAACAAAAGAGATTTTTATTTTCTGGAGTCTATGAGTTTACAATCTGGGTGTTGGCAGGTTTGGTTTATTTGGAAGCCTCTGTCTTTGGCTTGTAAATGACCACCTTCTTACCATGTCCTCACATAGCTTTTTCTCTGTGCAAGTGTATCCCTGGTGCCTCTGTGTGTGTCCAAATTTCCTCGTATAAGGACACCAGTCTGATAGGATTATGGCCCAACCTAACAGCCTTGTTTTAACTTAATTGTCATCTTCAAATGCATGATCTCCCAATACAGTCACATTCTGAGGTTCCAGGAATTAGGCCTCAACATATGAGTTTGGAGGTGACAGGAACACAATTTAGCCCATAACATTTTCTTTTTCTTTTTTTTTTTTGAGATGGAGTCTTACTCTGTCACCCAGGCTGTAGTGCAATGGTGTGGTCTCAGCTCACTGCAACCTCCACCTCCCGGGTTCAAGCAATTCTCCCGCCTCAGCCCCCCAAGTAGCTGGGAGAATAGGCACCTGCCATCACACCCGGCTAATTTTTTGTATATTGAGTAGAGGTGGGTTTAACTGTGTTGACCAGGCTGGTCTCAAACTCCTGATCCACCTGCCTCGGCCTCCCAAAGTGGTGGATTACAGGCGTGAGCCACCGTGCCCAAAGCCCATAACATTTTCTATCGGTAACAGGTATGGAATGGGGTGTGGACACCACTGGCTGATAAGATTAAGTCATTTCCCATTCCATCATTAGGAAATAGCCAACTCCTGTAGTCCATCAAAATTATCTGTAAAATGGGCTTTGTGATCTATTAATAAAGACTACTTTTACCTCTGGATCCCAAGACACAGCAGAGAATCTGATACAGATCACACTAGGGCTCACTGCATTAATGGAGGATGAATGAAGGAATTCATTATCTGTAGTGGTAACGCACACTGAAATGTGGCTTGTCCTCAGACCCTATGAAAAAGAGAGTTGTAGAGTAAGACTTACCTGGTGTTTGACAGGGCCAGGAGCTCTCACCTCTGTGATTCAAAGGCATTTAATACTTTCTTTTTGAGACAGGGTGTCACTCCATTGCCCAGGCTGGAGTGCAGTGGTGCAACCACGCCTCACTGCAGCCTCGACTTCCTGTGCTCAAGTGATCCTCTCACCGCAGCCTCGTGAGTAGCTGGGACTACAGGCATGCACCACCACACCCAGCTAATTTTTTGTATTTTTTGCAGAGGCAGGATTTCATTATGTTGCCCAGGCTGGTCTCAAACTCCTGGGCTCAAGCAATCCGCCTGCCTCGGCCTCCCGAAGAGCTGAGATTACAGGTGTGAGCCACCACGGCTGGCCCAAGTAGTTTCATTTCAAGACCAAATTGTAGTTGTGATGCTTTTGTCTCCCATAGGTCAGGAGCTCCCGGAGAACCTGGTTTTATACATCCGTCTTTGTATTCCCAGCCAGTAACCCAGGTTCAGAACAGAACACATGCACATTATAGTTTGTGGAAAGAATGAGATAATTAGATTAAGAACTTGTGATGGGCAGGAGCTGTAATTTTGCAATCTGGTTGTGTGTTTGTGGTTCATGATGTGTGCAGTCCTGTTTGTTTGTGGTTCACTTTTTTTTTTTTTCGACGGAGTCTCGCTCTGTCACCCAGGCTGGAGTGCAGTGGTGCAATCTTGGCTCACTGCAAGCTCCGCCTCCCAGGTTCATGCCATTCTCCTGCCTCAGCCTCTGGAGTAGCTGGGACTATAGGCCTGGCTAATTTGTTGCCCAGCTAATTTGTTGCATTTTTAGTAGAGACAGGGTTTCACCGTGTTAGCCAGGATGGCCTTGATCTCCTGACCTTGTGATCCGCCTGCCTCTGCCTCCCAAAGTGCTGGGATTACAGGTGTGAGCCAGTAAGCCTGGCCTTTTTTTTTTTTTTTTTTTTTTTTTGGTGGTAGTAACAGTGGAGAGCCCTCAATAAATGCTTCATTGGGAAAACTGAAACCAACAGCTGAGAACTGCCTTATCTCACTGCTAAATCTGTAAATTGATTTTCTTCTTTCTTGTTTCAGTGGAGAAGATACTTTCTCCTATCAAAGGCCAGAGGTTTCAAATATGCCCTGGAGCCTAACCCATTACCTTTTTAAGATTTTAAGTCATTAACTATCCCCTTCTTTTATTTTCTACCTCTCTACTGGAATATCCCCAACATTAAACATACTCTATATTCCTATGTTTGGTTGTTTTTTTTTTTTTGGTCTTTTTTTTTCCCCCTTTTTGTGGAGAATGGGGTCTTGTTATGTTGCCCAGGCATGTCTCAAACTCCTGGGCTCAAGCTATCTCCCTGCCTGTGCCTCCCTAAAGTACTGCGATTATGGCGTGAGTCACCATGTCTAACCTCTAATTTCCTATCTTAAAAAAGGCTCCGACCCCATGTGGTGGCTCACGCCTGTAATCCCAACACTTTGGGAGGCCGAGGCAGGTGGATCACCTGAGGTCAGGAGTTCGAGATCAGCCTGGCCAACATGGTGAAACTCCGTCTCTACCAAAAGTACAAAAATTAGCTGGGCGTGGTGGCGGGTGCCTGTAAACCCAGCTACTCAGGAGGCCGAGGCAGGAGAAACTGTAGTTCCAGCTACTGGGGAGGTTGAGGTGAGAAGGTCGCCTGAGCCCAGGAGGTCGAGACTGCAGTGAGCTGAGATCGTGCCATTGCACTCCAGCATGGGGGACAAAGCCAGACCCAGTTCAAAAAAAAAAAAAAAAAGTTTTGGACTTGTTGTTATCAATGTGTAGTGCCTTACATTGTATCAACTCATTTAATCTTCACAATAGCATGGTGGCTGGGGGCCGGGGAGGACAATTGTAAACCCCATTTTAAAGAAAAGGAAACACAGGCACAGAGCAGCAGAGCTGGGATTACGAACCCAGGCAATCTGGCTTTAGAGACCATACCCTTAACTGTACTAGAGCATTATCCCAATTTATGTTGATATATTTGTGACTTTATTTCTTCAGCGATTATCTCCCTCGCCAATGCACAGGTCTGCGGGAGCATGGACTGTCTGAAAGGTTCTGAGTTTAGCTTCAAGCACAGTGCCTGGCACATACCATTTGTTGAATAAATGGATCTATCTATATGTGTGTGTGTGTGTGTGTGTGTGTGTGTATATATATATATATATTTTTTTTTTTGAGATGGAGTTTTGCTCTTGTTGCCCAGGCTGGAGTGCAATGGTGCGATCTCCGCTCACTGCAACCTCCGCCTCCCGGATTCAAGCGATTCTCCTGCCTCAGCCTCCTGAGTAGTTGGGATTACAGGCATGCGCCACCACGCCAAGCTAATTTTGTATTTTTAGTAGAGACGGGGTTTCTCCATGTTGATCAGGCTGATCTTGAACTCCTGACCTCAGGTGATCCGCCCGCTTCGGCCTCCCAAAGTGCTGGGATTACAGGCTTGAGCCACCGCACCTGGCCTACTGGATCAATATCTTTTTAAAAAATTCCTCACTGGGAGGAATCTGATGTAGGACTGAATCCCAATATTTTAGAAGCTGCCTTGTCTCTTCTCGCCTCGATTTCCCATCCTGTTAATCAGGAGACTTAGGGTGGGAGGACAAAGCCAGGTGCAAGAGGCGCGAGCGCAGCGACTAGCAAAACGGAGCTGGAAGCCGGAATCTTCAGTTTCCCCCGCTACATGAGGCACCATGTGCACCACGTGGACTAAAGGAGACACTGTCTTCTCCATTTTGAAGCGGTGTCCAGGCTTCAAGACCCAGATTCCAATTTCTCACTGTGAAGAAGCTCGGGAAAACTGGGAACTGGCGGAAGTGCGCGGGCAGGCATTACCTGGCCCCACGGCCTCTAGGCAGGGGCGGAGTCCGGACCCGGCCACCGCGGGCCCCGCCCCCAGAGGGCGGAAGCCGAGCCCGCCCTCTCCGCCCGGGCCTGGGCGTGTCCCGCAGGCGCACGGCATGCTGGGAAGGCGTCCGCGCGGCGGCCATTTTGTCTTGTCGGCTCCTGTGTATAGGAGGGTTTTCGGCCTGAGAGCGGGCCGAGGAGATTGGCGACGGTGTCGCCCGTGTTTTCGTTGGCGGGTGCCTGGGCTGGTGGGAACAGCCGCCCGAAGGAAGCACCATGATTTCGGCCGCGCAGTTGTTGGATGAGTTAATGGGCCGGGACCGAAACCTAGCCCCGGACGAGAAGCGCAGCAACGTGCGGTGGGACCACGAGAGCGTAAGTCCCGCGGGCCTTGGGCCTGAGGCCGGGCTCCGTGGGGGAGGGGAGCGGGCGCGGGCTGTGGCCCGCCGGGCCGCGGCGCAATGTGGGGCCAGGGCCTCACCGGGGTCGAGCGTCTGATCCGGTGCCCAGGGAGCCAGGAGGGAGGATGGTGTCCGGACCCGGGGATGGGGGTGATTTGGTTTTGTTGTTCTAGTATCAAGGGGGTCCAGGAGAACCCTTGGCAGAATTGAAAAGCACCTTGATGAGGCGGGGAAACGCGGGAAAGAAGTATAGCAGCATCTTATTAAATCTAGCGGCTCCGAGGTTTCACCTCATTGTGAAATAGGGAGAAGGGCACATTCTTCTGTAGTTTGGGTTGAACGTCGTATTTAGACTGAAATTTCTGACTAGGATTCATGGTAAAAATCGTGACGGTATTTTATTTCAGTAATTACAGCAAGATGCTTATACGGGGAGATAGAAACGTAAAATAAGTAGTTTACTTGTTAGGGGTTACCGTGATGATTTACAAATATTGTTCGTTAACAGTATTCTAATAAGCTGTCAAGGTTTTTTCTAAAACATCAGACTCATTTGATGCCCTTAGCCCTGTGAGTAAAGGTAAATATTATAACCCCAGTTTCACTGGTGAGACTTAAAAAGGCTCACCCAAAGTCTTGGCAACTGAGGAAACTAATCTTTGTAGTTAGCTTTCCACAATCCTATGAAACAGTTTCTCTGCACATACTGTAACATTTTAAGTATTTTGATCTAGTTTTGAACATGCAGTGTAATGTTTACTTTAGGTCTTACCTGGAGAATAGATACAGAATTTAATTTTACTTTGCGGTTGTAATCTAACATGCTAATTTAAAAACAATTGCTAATCAAAGTATGAAGGAATCGTTCAGGTAATGCATGCTTCTTTAGAAAACTATTTTCTTAACTCTTTTTAAACGTAGGCTTTGGTGAAGGTACAATTTCTTTTTTGCAGTGTAGGAAAGCAAGTTGGTGCTAGATGACTTCTTTTAGTACCTTAAGAAAGAGTAAGTATGGCTCAAGTTGTGTTGGGGTGCTACCTGATTCCAAAGTAGTATGAAACATTCTTAGAGTAGAATTTATTGTTTTTAAGAGGTAGGTTTTTTGTTTTTGTTTTTAACACGTAGGCTCCCCACAGCACTCCCCCCCATTTGTCACAGTAGGAGACTAAGGAACTGCTTATCTTGACCATCTTTTGTAGGCATCTTTGTTACAGCGGAGTAACTTAAAATTTTTTTAACTACCTAACTCTAACCTTTCAGTCTAAACTTTGCAAAGGTGTTAGGAATAACGCTCAAAATCCTAAGGAAGGTAAAAAACAAACCAAAACATTATGGCGATTCAGCTGATATGCAATAGGATATTTGTGCATTTTGAATTCAAGAGAAAAATGTTTTCCATTGCACTGCTTATCAGTTGGAGCAGCCTTGTATCTCTGCGCCCTTGGCTTTGAACACGTTTTAGAGAAACTGTTTTCTTTCCCGGGGTAATTTGTTGCCAGATTACATTGTATGCGATGGGTTTGACTCTGCAATGATGAGGCCCTCAGAATAGCAATTTAGGTTTTATGTCATTTCAGCCATAATCTGCTTTGCTTTCAGTTTTAGTACTTTTCACTAATTTTAACTTTCAGTGTTTGTTACTAAATTATTTAATGCCTTAATGACAAATTGCACTTCATTCTAGATTGAAGGGTTTCAAATCAGTTACTGACATTTCAGATTCATATCTGCAGGGAAAATGTTGGTAGTGTTGACCAAAAACAAAGCACATGGTCTCATCTAAATAAGTGGAATTATTGTGTAATAAAGCTGGGGAAGCTCTTTATATCGTTTCCGGGTCATCTGCGTATTCTTGTACTGTTGGCTGTTAGTGCTAAACCTGCAGGGATGGTCAAACCCATTATATGCTGAAAAGGATTCACCATCACTATAGTCTGATATTTTAACATATTTTTGCATTCCTATTACATCTGGAAATTTTTCTTGGCCATACTTGCATTAAATGGAAGAAGCCATTTCAGCTGTATTAGGTCCTTGTTTTTTCTTTGGAATAGAGATGAATACCAAAATAAGGAAAGGAAGGAACCATTTATTAAAACGACAGTTGCCGAGGCATCTGTAGGTATTTAACAGTCAAAATGGTGACTTTAGCTTAGTGTTAAAAGTAGTCCCTAGATAGCTGTATTTGACCTGTGGAATTTGTTTTAAATGCAGATTTCTGTACTTCAACGCCTTGAACTCCCCTTCCCAGGGAGTCTGATTCAACAGTCTTGGGGAAGGGTCCCAGTATCTGCATTTTTTAAAATGGCTCCTCTTAGGCATTCTAAAGTTTGTGACCTACTGTTTCCTGACCCATCCTGATTAGTCCTGGGCTTTTAATTGTGCGTATCTGCACAATTAAATCGTAATTGGTATTAATTTGGTAGTAGATTCTACTACTATACTTTTTTCTCCTTTTCATGATGAGTGATATGTGAACAAGCAGCACTTGCGAAGCTCAGTTTAAAGTGAAGGATGCATCTGTGATGCAGAATCATCGACCATTTATTTGTAATGGTGTGTATGTAACCTTCACCAAGGTGTTTTACTAGGGCTAGTGCTTTTACAGGCATTTTCAACTTTGTAGATTGCTACCTCTGGATCTGAGAAACTTTTCAGCTAAAGTCAAATCGAGTTTGATACTGTTTCATGGATTCATTGGTACACCCTCCCACCCTGTTTGTTTGTATTTTGCAATTGTTTGAGATTATTGTTCTGGTGTTTTACACTAAGCAGTTGCTTGGTTAATCCTAAACAACTACAGAGATGAGGGAAGCATGTGATTGTAACTGACTGCCTAGGGGGAGTACCTTTCAGTGAGGGTTTAATTTCAGTGTTTGCCAGAGAAGGCACTAGTAGCCATATTATCAGAAGATTGTAAGTAAATTGTAAAGTCTGATCTGGAGCTTTTGTTATTTTTTATGTAGCAAGACAGAAATTTTGTAGTTCAAATTGAGGTTTTTATATTCTAGATCTCGACCTGAAAATGAAATTACTTAATTTTGTTAACACTGATTCTAATATCTGAAATGAGTTTTCTTCCATTTATCAAACTCAAGCCTACCCTCCCTTCCATGAAGGTTTAACATGAAGGTTTAATAATTTATGAAGGAAATAGAACTAAATGTTCTTTTCTGAAATCTTTGGAATGTTAGCAGATACTGTCGTTGACACTGAAAAATTGTTTAGAAAAGGGAAAACAGTTAAGGCTTCTGTCCACATTTTTTACTTGTAAACTTTTTCTTTTTGCTTTAAAAATGTTCAGAATTTGGGAGTGAAAATCGAAAGCAAAAAAATAGTAATTGTAATGCATGATGGCATCTATTAATATGTATTTTACTAGTTTTCATTCAGAGTCACCAAAATGTTCATAGTAACTTTACTATGTTACAGTGGAGTAAGATAGAAAAGTAAGCATTTTCTACCCCACCCCCCCCCCCCCTTTTTTTTTTTTTTGAGACAGAGTCTCTCTCTGTCGCCCAGGCTGAAGTGTAGTGGCATGATCTTGGCTCACTACAACCTCCATCTCCTGGCCTCAGCATGCCGAGTAACTGGGATTGCAGGTGTGCGCCACCACACATGGCTAATTTTTGTATTTTTAGTAGACAGGGTTTCACCATTTTGGCCAGACTGGTCTCAAAACTCTTGACCTCAAGTGATCTGCCTACCTCAGTCTCCCAAAGTTGCTGAGGTTACAGGCATGAGCCACCGTGCCCGTCTGGCATTTCCTCATTTCCTACCTTACTCCATAGTAACATAGTAAGTGTTGGCTTCTCAGAATTGCCAGCAGTCCATGTGTTATATGTGTATGTAATTACTGTTTGCTTTTCTTCCCAAAACATACAGAATTAGAGTGAATAGTATAATATAATGAACTCCCCATGTACCCATACCCAATTCAGTAATATTAGCACGTGGTCAATATTATTTCCTCTGTATCCCTTCCATTATTTTGAAGCAATTCTGTATTTCAGCCTTAAATCCATCATTGTTTATCTGTAAAATATAAGGACTTTTAAAAAAACATAGCCGACCAGGCATGGTGGCTCACACCTGTAATCTCAACATTGGGAGGCCAACGCAGGCGGATCGCTTGAGTCCAGGAGTTCGAGACTAGCCTGGCCAACATGGTGAAACCCTGTCTCTACTAAAAAATAAAAAAAAATTAGCTAGGCGAAGTGGTGCATGCCTGTAATCCCAGCTACTCCGGAGGTTGAAGGGAGAGGATCCTTTCAACCCAGGAGGCAGAGGTTGCAGTGAGCTGAGATGGTGCCACCACAGTCCAGCCTGGGCAACAGAGTGACACTCTGTCTCAAAAAAGAAATAGAATAAAATAACCACAATACCATAATCACACTGAAAATAATAGTAAGGTATTTACTAAATCTTTGGTTGCTTTAGGAAAATGTGTGTGTGTGTCTGTCATTATATATGTTATTAGACTTGATTTCCTCACGAAAGGAGAAGGTAGCTTAAATTTGTAACATTGACTTTTTCCTAATACAGTTCTTCATTTTATGAAATATTTTCTCTTCTTCCCCAACCCCCCCCCCGGCCCCCACCTGGGATGGAGTCTTGCTCTGTTGCCCAGGCTGGAGTGCAGTGGTGTGATCTCAGCTCCCGGGTTCAAGCGATTCTCCTGCCTCAGCCTCCAGAGTAGGTGGATTTACGTGCCTGGCTAATTTTTGTATTGTGGTAGAGATGGGGTTTCACCATGTTTACTGGGCTGGTCTTGAATTCCTGACAACAAGTGATCCTCCCTAGGCCTCCCAAAGTGCTGGGATTACAGGTGTGAGCCACCGTGCCCAGTCCTTCTCTTCATTTCTTACTAGTAGGTTAGGAACATTGTTGTATTCATTTATCCAATGAAAAAGTATTGCTCTGCCGGGCGCAGTGGCTCATGTCTGTAATCCTAGCACTTTGCGAGGCTGAGGCGGGTGCATCACCTGAGGTCAGGGGTTTGAGACCAGCCTGGCCAACATGGTGAAAACCTATCTCTACTAAAAATACAAAAATTAGCCAGGCATGGTGGCGCATGCCTGTAATCCCAGCTACTTGGGAGGCCGAGGAAGGAGAATAGCTTGAACCTGGGAGGTGGAGGTTGCAGTGAGCCGAGATTGTGCCACTGCACTCCAGCCTGCGCGACAGGAGTGAGACTCCATTTAAAAAAGAAAAATGTTTTGCCCTTAGGTAGATAACAGCAGGATAGTACAGGTATAGCGCTTGGTCCTAAAGAGCCATCAGGTATTGGTGACAGGAAGGAGTAAATGCACTTTTTTTTTTCCCAGTAGGGATTATTCCAGTTGAATGTAAATGCATTTCCATAACAGAATATGATAAATGCCACCATTGGAAAAAGTAAAATTGACCCTTGAACAACACGGGTTTGAGTTGAGTGTGTTCGCTTTATACGTGGATTTTTTTCAATAAATATATTGGAAAATTTTTTGGAGATTTGCAACAATTTGAAAAAACTTGAAGACAAATCACATAGCCTAGAAATATTTTTTAAATATAAGAAAAGTGCATCACAAATACATAAAATAGATGTATATACTAGTTTATTATTTTCCTACCAGAAAATACATACTAATCATAAAAAGTTAAACTTTATGAAAACTTATGCACACGCTACATGGTGCCACTAGCCGTCGAGAGAAAGTAAAGATTAAGTAATAACTGCACAAAATTAACTATAGTACATACTGTAATACTGTAATAATTTCGTAGCCACCTGTTGCTATTACAGTGAGCTCAAGTGTTGCCAGGATCCACTTAAAATGCCCTATGACCTGTGACTCAATCTCTGCATGAGCAGTTGGTGTCTATAGTAAATTGCCTATCACAGTAAAAAATGATCCCTTGGTTCTTGTGTATTTTCATTATGTTTATTGCAATACCATATAAACTTTTGTTGTTTTGTGTTTTGTTGTTGTTTTTGAGACAGTCTTGCTTTTGTCACCCAGGCTGGGGTGCAGTGGTGCCATCTCGGCTCACTGCAACCTTTGCTTCCCAGGTTCAAGCAGTTCTCATGCCTCAGCCTCCCAAGTAGCTGAGATTACAGGTGTGTACCACCATGTCTGGCTAAGTTTTGTATTTTTAGTAGAGATGGGGTTTTGTCAGGTTGGCCAGGCTGGGCTCGAACTCCAGGCCTTAAGTGATCCACCCACGTGCTGGGATTATAGGTGTGAGCCACAGCACCTGGCCTATGTACCATACCATAAACTTTGAATAATGCCCTGAGACCCATACGAGTGCAGCTCGTATTGGAAGTGCTCCCAAGAAGCAGAAAAGTCATGACAATACAAGAAGTTAAATTGCTTTATATGTACATAGACTGAGATCTGCACCTGGGGTTGCTGGCATTTTAGGCAATTCATCTTTTGTATACAGATGACCTAAACTTAGGGTATTGATAAATGTAGCACTGTAAATGTGTTTTCACATTTTTTTCTCTAGCTTACTTATAGTTATTTTTTTCCCTAAACATTCTATAATGCACATCTCTAGCTTACTTTATTGTAGGAATACAGTATATAGCCAGGCATGGTGGCTTACGTCTGTAATCCCAGCACTTTGGGAGGCCGAGGTGGGCGGATCACTTGAGGTCAGGAGTTGGAGACCAGCCTGGCCAACATGGTGAAACCCTGTCTCTACTAAAAATAAAAAATTAGCCAGGTGTTGTGGCTGGTGCCTGTAATCCCAGCTACTCTGGAGGCTGAGGCAGGAGAATTGCTTGAACCCGGGAGGTGGAGGTTGCAGTGAACTGAGATCACGCCACTGCGCTCCAGCCTGGTTGACAGCGAGACTTTGTCTCAAAAAAAAGAAAAAGAATATAGTATATAGTACATAATTTACAACATACGTGTTAACCAACTATTAATGTTATCATAAGGCTTCCAGTCAGTTGTAGGCTATTAGTTTTGGGGGAGTTAGGGTCAGTAACTCTCTCAGTTGTTATAAAGGAATACCTGAGGCTGGATAATTTATAAAGAAAAGAGGTTTATTTAGTTCAGTTCCACAGGCTGTACAAGAAGCATGATAGCTGGCACCTATCTGGTGAGGGCCCCAGACTGCTTCCACTCATGGCAGAAGGGGAGCCAGCATGTGCAAAGATTGCATGGCTAGGAGTGCCAGACACTGTTCAACCAATTTTCCAATCAACTAAGAATGGCAATTCACTGCCACAAGAATGTTTTTTTGGGACCAAACAAAGCATATCCAAACCATAGCAGTGCCCCTAGCTCCCTGAGTTCAAAAGTCAACTGTACAGTGCACACAGGAAAGGAGTGCATAACCCAGACTGGGATGGATACCAGGAAAGGCCTCTCAGACAAAGCGGTCTTTAAATACAGTTACCTAAAAGATTGGTAGGAATTAGCCTGAGGGAGAGGAGAGAGAAGACACCTTACCAGCCTGAAGGAAGAGCTGGAGAAAAATCAGTGAATTTGGCAAATTTTAAATAGTATTGTAGTGTGTTTCTTTTTGTTGGGTGGGGGAGTGTAGATAGGTAGGCAGGAACTTGGTTTTAAGTAGTTTTTATAAGCCTTGTTAAAAGTTTAGACTTTTATTACATTGGGAAATAACTGAAGGCTTCTAAGCAGAAGAGAGTTGATGACTAACTGGCTGCTGTGGAAGATTGATTGAAATTTTACTAGAAGTTTGTGTAGGCAATAAATAGTGAATCATGCCTGCAAAGGTACATGTAATAAAATTAAAGGCATGGAAATGAATGTGTGGTCGTGGTATAGCTGAAACATAAAACTATATGTTATCAGGGACATAATTTTTTTTTTTTTTTTTTTTTGAGACGGAGTCTCGCTCTGTCACCCAGGCTGGAGTGCAGTGGCCGGATCTTAGCTCACTACAAGCTCCGCCTCCCAGGCGCCCGCCACCTTGCCCGGCTAGTTTTTTGTATTTTTTTAGTAGAGACGGGGTTTCACCGTGTTATTAGCCAGGATGGTCTCGATCTCCTGACCTTGTGATCCGCCCGTCTCGGCCTCCCAAAGTGCTGGGATTACAGGCTTGAGCCACCGCGCCCGGCAGGGACATAATTTTTGTTATAAATTCTTTTATTAAAAATTATCTCTTTGGGGGTTTATCTTAAATACAATGAATTGAACTCTTTTAGCTAGAAAGAAAATATTTACTTATAGAATTAAACTGTGTTAATATTAAGGCAGAAGTGACAAAAGACTACAGCGTGAAAGGTTGTTTTTTTGAAACAGAGCCTTGCTCTGTTGTCTAGGCCGGAGTGCAGTGGCGCGATACCAGCTCACTGCAATCCTCTGCCTCCCAGGTTCAAGCGATTCTTGTGCCTCAGTCTCCCGAGTAGCTGGAATTACAGGCGTGTGCCACTATGCCTGGCTAATTTTTTTTTTTTTTTTTTTTTTGAGATGGAGTCTCGCTCTGTCGTCCAGGCTGGAGTGCAGTGGCCGGATCTCGGCTCACTGCAAGTTCTGCCTCCTGGGTTTACGCCATTCTCCTGCCTCAGCCTCCCGAGTAGCTGGGACTACAGGTGCCCGCCTCCTCGCCCGGCTAGTTGTTTTGTATTTTTTTAGTAGAGACGGGGTTTCACCATGTTAGCCAGGATGGTCTCGATCTCCTGACCTCGTGATCCACCCGTCTCGGCCTCCCAAAGTGCTGGGATTGGAGGCTTGAGCCACCGCGCCTGGCCGCTTGGCTAATTTTTGTATTTTTAGTAGAGATGGCGTTTTGCCATTTTGGCCAGGCTGGTCTCGAACTCCTGGCTTCAAGTGATCTGCCTGCCTCGGCCTCCCAGAGTGCTAGGATTGCAGGCATGAGCCACTGCACCTGGCTTGTGTTCCTTTTTTTAGCTAATAAAATTTCCAGGTATTCCTGGATTTTAAATTAATCAATATTTGTGTATATGTGACATTTGAAGTATTCCAGTAATATGTCCTGTTTCAGAATACAGTAAGTCTTCATTTAACGTTGTTAATGGCTTCTTGGAAACTGTGACTTCAGTTGAAATTACATATAACAAAAGTTTTACCATAGATTAGTTAATATAAAGAACCCTGGTTTCTATGGCACATTTCTGGTTACAAAAACATAACTAAAAAAGACCCAAAACATTTCTGACATCAAACATTGAGATAAATTTGAGTTATACATACATTTAAGAAAGATGAATAAAAGCGAGATAATTACCCAGTTTTTGGTGAATCAGTGAGTGATGGCAGTTGTGGTGGTGGGTTAAGTCAAGGAATAAATGTTTACAACTTGAACATTGTCAGAAGCACCTCCTACCTCCATTCAGTTCCAACACAATAATAAATTTGATAAACTCACCAACCACTTTTGGACTACGCTGTTTATTGTCATGCATTTGTGTGATTATCATATGCTTTACAAACTTTTGTTTTACAATAATTTGTATTCATTCCTTTCCAGCCTCCTTATTCCAGTTCAGGGTGGCGGGTGGCCAGAGCTAATCCCGGCTGCCCAGGATGCAAGGCGGGAACTAACCCTGGACAAGATGCCCTCCCGTACTCACACACCCACACTCACCTAGACTGGGAGTTAGCCATGCCATTTCACTTACTGTGCACAGCTTTGGGATGTGGAAGGAAACCAGAGTACTGGGAGAAAACCCATACAGACATGGGGAGAACTTGCATACTCCCACACAGCCCTAACTGGGAATCTTTTTTTTTTTTTGCCTCATCACATTATTCAAGGACTTACTGTATATAGTAATTAGGATTGGCTATTTAGATTTTTAAAATTTAAGTCCCTGTCAGTTTTACTGTTTACAACATGAGTTGTGTTGCCAGTATTTAGATAATCAAAGTAGATAGTGAATATAAATACATTTTATATATATTTTTTTGGGGGGGGGGGGGGGGGGGAGACAGTGTCTGGCTGTGTCACCCAGGCTGGAGCGCAGTGGCACGATCTCGGCTCACTGCAACATCAACCTCCTGGGCTCAAGCAGTCCTGCCACGCCAGCCTCCCGAGTAGTTGGGACTGTAGGCTCGCACCACCCCTGGCTCAATTTTTTGTATTAGTGGAGATGGGGTCTTGCCATGTTGCCTGGGCTGGTTTCGAACTCTTGAGCTTAAGCCATCCACCTGCCTCAGCCTCCCGAAGTGCTGAGATTACAGGTGTGAGCCACCACTTCCAGTCTGTTATCTTTATGATAAGTAGTTTAACAAAAATAGTGCAGACAGGCCAGGAGTTCAAGATCAACCATGGTAAAATCCCATATCTACTAAAAATACAAAAATTAGCCAGGCATGATGGCAGTTGCCCATAATCCCAGCTTGGGAGGCTGAGGCACGAGAATTGCTTGAGCCTGGGAGGTAGAGGTGGTGAGCCGAAATCGAACCACTGCACTCCAGCCTGGGCGACAGTAAGACTCTGTCTCCAAAAAAAAAAAGACGTAAAAATAGTACAGAGGGCATTGAAAATATTTGATTAGCTCAAGGGAGAATTGTATTGCTTAGTGTTGGATCTAAGTAGATACGGAAAGACAAAAATCATTAAGATGTCCTTAATGGGCCTGGTGCTGTGGCTCATAATCCCAGCACTTTGGGAGGCTGAGGTGGGCGGATCATTTGAGGTCAGGAGTTCGAGACCAGCCTGGCCAACATGGCTTAACCCCATCTACTAAAAATACAAAAATTAGCCAGGCGTTGTGGTATGCTCCTGTAATCCCAGCTCCTCAGGAGGCTGAGGCAGGAGAATTGCTTGAACCTGGGAGGCGGAGGTTGCATTGAGCCAAGATCGCGCCACTGCACTCCAACCTGGGCAAGAGAGAGGCTCTGTCTCAAAAAAATAAAAATAAAACTGTTAATGAGATTGAACACTTGTTGTCACTAGTGTTGCCTTAAATTTGTTAAGAGGATAAGTCACGATTATGTCGGTATTTAGAGAATTTGCATGGGTATTAATCTGTAATAAGCATTTGTGTCTTTTAGGGATTACTATTAAATGAAGAATGCTAGTATTCCAAAACTTGAGCAGTTGTCATGATTATGTCCAAAAGTAAGATAAGAATTCTCTGGGTTTATTCTTTTTTTGAGACAGTCTGTCTCTATAGTGGTACGATCTCAGCTCTCTGCAACCTCTCCCTCCTGGGTTCAAGCGATTCTCCCGCTTCAGCCTCCCAAGTAGCTGGGATTACAGGCACTCGCCATCATGCCTGGCCATTTTTTCTATTTTTGTAGTGACCGGGTTTCACCATGTTGGCCAGTCTGGTCTTGAACTCTTGACCTCAGGTGATCCACCCGCCTCCGCGTCCCAAAGTGCTGGGATTACAGGCCTGAGCCACCACACCTGGCCTCTCTGGGTTTATTCTTACTATCATTATTGATGACTTTATTTGAAGCACCCAAATATGTTCTTCCCGTTTTTTTGGATCCCTTGTTAATATTTTTAGTTAAAATCAGACTCTGGAGAGAGTTGAAAGAAGCAGTCCGGGTAGCTAGTTTATTGCATAGAGTAACAGATAATTTTGATGTACCATTAAATGGTAAAGCAGGAGAGTTGAAGTGGAAGGAACACTCAGAACTGGATTGGGGAAATGGATTCTAGTTTGGATTCTGTAGATATAGCTGGATGCTCTCAGGGCAAGTCATGTGGTCTCCAATGGGGTGATTGGACTTGATTAGGTAGCTCCTGGTTAGCCCACAGACAGGCATGTGTTATTTGTTCTACACAGTGCAGAAAAACATGTAAAATAATAATCTGCAGTGGACAGGTCTATGGTAGGTCTACGGAAACCTATCCCCAAAGTCTGAGAGGCCGAAGAAAGAGGCTGACAAATCCAGTTTCTTGGAGACATGTAATAGGAACCTATGAACAGAAGTCAGGTCTGTCTCGGGCAGCTGCTGGTGGCAAGACAAGATGACATCTCCCCAGACCCAGGGCCTATGTACCATAGGGAAAGGGTATCTGCTTCAGAAGGCATGTGTAGGATAATTACTTATGGGCAAGATTTATGTTAAGTACACAATCATCAAAATTGTTTTGACCTAAGGGCAGGATTTACAGTAAGTACGTGTTCTTAACACAGGGAGCAGTAGATAAAATAGAAATCTTAGGAGCATTCCTGGAATTGGAGTTAATCGGAAGGCAGCCTGGCAGTTTAACACCCAAGATGGAGTTGCTTTAGCTTTTACATAAGCCAACAGCTTTTTCTTTCAGTTTAGCAAATATATACAGTTTAATCTTTACAATCCCACTATAAGAAATTTATTACCTCTTTTTTTATTTAATTGAGTCTTGCTCTTTTACCCAGGCTGAAGTGCAGTGGCATGATCGCCACTCACTGCAGCCTCAACCTCCTGGGCTCAAATGACCCTTCCACCCTAGCCACCCAAGTAGCTGGAACCACAGGTGTGTGACACATACCTAGCTAATTGTTTTCTTTTCTTTTTTTTTTTTTTCAGAGACAAGGTCTCACTGTGTTGCCCAGGCTAGGCTCAAATGATTCTCCTGCTTTGGCCTCCCAAAGTGCTGGGATTACAGGCATAAGCCATTGGGCCCAGCCTATCTCCTTTTTTGTAATACTGTGAAGAAACCAAGGCAGAATTACGACCCCTGGTTCTTTTTCTTTTTCTTTTTTTTAGACAGGTTACGTTCTGTCACCCTAGCTGGAGTGCAGTGGTGTGATCACAGCACACTGCCACTTCTACCTCCGAGGCTCAAGCAGTCCTCATATCTCAACCTCCCAAAGTGCTGGGATTACAGGCATGAGCCACCACGCCCCATCAGGTACCCCTGGTTCTTTAGCAGATAAGCAGATTTAAACTGTGCCATGTTGCAGTGTACCTATTTCACGTGCTTCGAGAGTCAGGAGGGACTGTAGAGATGTGTCTATTTGTTTTTGTTTTAATGGTGAACCTGTCTGAGGATCATAGACATTGTGTCTTGCCTAGCTTAAATTTACGGAACACTTAAATTGGTCATGAGGCCGGTAGAAGTCCTATTAAAAACAATAAAATTAATCTTTAAATAGAATCATCTCCAAAACCCTAGAATGTATTTGTAAAAATAGGAAATAGAAATGAAATGTTTATAAGTGAAGATTAAATTCACAATAATAGTAAAACTTTCTCTTTTTTTTTTGAGGCGGAGTCTCGCTCTATCACCCAGGCTGGAGTGGAGTGGCCGACTCACTGCAAGCTCCGCCCGCCCCCACTCCCCCGCCACCGTTCACACCATTCTCCTGCCTCAGCCTCCTGAGTATCTGGGA
Organism: Theropithecus gelada; assembly: GCF_003255815.1. Classification (NCBI taxonomy): domain Eukaryota; kingdom Metazoa; phylum Chordata; class Mammalia; order Primates; family Cercopithecidae; genus Theropithecus; species Theropithecus gelada. The sequence goes on along the minus strand of NC_037684.1, from coordinate 22,989,758 downwards.
CTATAGGCGCCCGCCACCACGCCTGGCTAATTTGTTGTCTTTTTAGTAGAGACGGAGTTTCACTGTGTTAGCCGGGATGGTCTCGATCTCCTAACCTCGTGATCCTCCCGTCTCAGCCTCCGGAAGTGCTGGGATTACAGGCGGGAGCCACCGTGCCCGGCCAGTTCATAGTAAAACTTTCATGTCTGTGAGGATGGCACACAAAATTTAGTTTTAAAATTATTTTACAACCATACAGTTTATGGCTATAAATTATAGCAGATTTTGGCAATAACTTTTACTAAATATAGTTGTGTGAAATTTCTGGGTCTTCAAGATTAATATAATTGAAAGGCTAGGTCACAGTAAAAGTGGCATAATGGTTGTGTATCCTCCCCCAAATGAAAGAAATTCTCTAAGAAATCTTTTTAAAAATTGAGTATTGGCCTTGGTATTTTGTTGTGATGCACTTAAAGTGAACACAAAGTTGAACAAAATGGATGTTTTGAGGTCAGGAGTTCGAGACCAGCCTACAACATGGTGAAACCCTGTCTGTACTAAAAATACAAAAACTAGCTGGCCATGGTGGCACATACCTGTAATTCCAGCTACTTTGGAGGCTGAGGCAGAAGAAGTGCTTGAACCTGGGAGGCAGAGTTTGCAGTGGGCTGAAATGGCGCCACTGCACTCCAGCCTGGGCAACAGAGTGAGTAAGACTGTGTTTCAAAAAATTATATAATGATAATCCACCTAATAACAGTGAAGTTTTGTGTGAAGGAAAGGTGATATTTTGGAATTTTGATTTACATGGTTTGTAGTGTTATAAAATTAAATTCAGGATAGAGCAGTTTTGGAATATATCTGAAGGAGTTACAAAAGTACCAGTGGGAGAGAATTAAACATTGGTTTTATGTTAATAGTTTTTCCCCATACCGTGGGAACCCACCAAGAGTCTACTGTGTTGGCATGTATGAAAATATCCAGTGGCTGGGCCGGGCGCGGTGGCTCAAGCCTGTAATCCCAGCACTTTGGGAGGCCGAGACGGGCGGATCACGAGGTCGGGAGATCGAGACCATCCTGGCTAACACGGTGAAACCCCGTCTCTACTAAAAAAATACAAAAAACTAGCCGGGCGACGTGGCGGGCGCCTGTAGTCCCAGCTACTCGGGAGGCTGAGGCAGGAGAATGGCGTAAACCCGGGAGGCGGAGCTTGCAGTGAGCTGAGATCCGGCCACTGCACTCCAGCCTGGGCAGCAGAGCGAGACTCCGTCTCAAAAAAAAAAAAAAAAAAAAAAAAGAATATCCAGTGGCTAGGAGCAGTGGCTCATGCCTGTAACCCCAACACTTTGGGAGGCGGAGGTGGGAGAATTGCTTGGTGGGCTCCAAGTTTGAGAGTTTTGAGTTTGAGACCAACCTGGGCAATGTAGCAAGACCCCATCTTTCCAAATATTTTTAAAAATTTGCCAGGCATGGTGCTTGCACCTGTAGTTGTAGTTACTTGAGAGGCTGGTGTGTTAAGGATCTTCTAAACAAAAAGATGGAGCTGAATTGCTTTAAATGAGTGTTATCTGTGATTTAGATGGTTATTTCCAAATCCTAATTTGTAAGTAGGCCCTAATCTGCGAAAGAGTTGAAATGATAAGAATAGTGTAAGAGTTTTTAAAAATATAAAAATTGCCCTTTATTTTGGGATGTCTTTCCCATATTTGTTTTTGCTACTGAGGGGTCAGCAGGTGGTGATTAAAAATAGATAATAGAAAATACTAGTAATACAAGTACTGTATATTTTTTCTTCTATCGAAATTCAGGAGTCTGAAAGTCACTAACTTACCTAATATGATTCAACAAATGAAGTTCTTATATTGGTTGAAGCATACATACCTCAAGAAATGAGAAAATAGTTATTTGGCATCCTTCTCCAATACAGTTTTAAAACCAAGCAATTTTTTAAGTACCTTTGTTTTTCTTTACTAGGTTTGTAAATATTATCTCTGTGGTTTTTGTCCTGCGGAATTGTTCACAAATACACGTTCTGATCTTGGTAAGTGAATTTTCTGTGTAACTTTTATCAAATTTATGATATTTAAAATGTTGAATAGGAGTGGTGAGAGGAAAAAAACTGGTTCTTTCTAATTCTGTAAAGTTTTTTCTTAAAAGATTTGCTAATAAGTAATTTCTTACTTGGTTTAGATATTTGAATGTATTAATAAATGTCAGTCTGATTAAACATGGTGGCTTAATTAAACATACATGTCTATTTCCACTCCCTCCCAAAACTCCACTTAAATGAAAAAATTTTTAAAAAGATGTATATGGAAGAGGAGATAACGTTAGAGATGTCAGCAAATTTTTGGAAGATGACAAGTGGATGGAGGAGTAGCAGCAAACGCAACAGAGCAGAACAACCTGTACCCTAAAAGCCTGCAGAAGGGGATACTAAACAGAAGCGAGTGTTTGATCAGCAGAACCCTGGACAGGCTCAGGATTTGGAGGCACCAGGTACCACAGAAGGCAGGGTTGAGTCATGGGGCTGAAAATGAGAGAGATTAGTCTGTAGTCTAGTTCAGGGTTTCTCAGCCTTGACATTGTTGACATTTTGAGCCAGTTTTGGAGGGGGCTTTTCATGCATTGTGGGATGTTTAGCAACATCCCTGCCTTTACCCACTAGATAACCAGTAGCACCCCCTGTTGTGACACCCAAAAATGTCTTCAGACATTGCCAGATGTCCCCAGGATGCAAAATTGCCACTAGTGTAGGCGGTTCTGTACATCTGTTGATCTTACTCTCCCACCCATAGACCCCAGGAGAAGAGAGGGTTATTTTCAGGAGAAATTGGGCTAGAGAGACTAGTTTATCTGAACCACAAAACAAAAAATGATTGACAATTTCCTTATTTCTCTCAAGGATGGTACATAACCAGGATCATTCTGGATATATAAAAGAAGTCAATTCATTATGTACAATGTTTGCCTTAGAGCATTAGGAGCGTATTAAGGCAGGACCAGTCTAGATCTTGAGATTTCAGACACAGCAGGGGCAGTAGTAAGTAAAAAAAAAAAAATGTAAAAGAGAGTAAATGAATCTATATTTTTATTGGTGGGGCTCTCCTCTGCCCTGTTCCTAGAAGGATACAGCCAGATGTTTTTCCCCAGGCAGAAGAAAAGAGGATTCTTCTCTAGAGAAAGTGAACAGTTCCTGAGAAGTGATCTCTACAGGTACTGACCCTTGGGGAATCTCTTAAAAGAAAGTCTTACTGCCTGGTTTTCCTATGATAAAGCCCATTCGTGAGCTGACAAACCCTGCCTAATCCCTACTAACTTCCAGTCAGATTTTGGAAGTGTCTTTTTAAAAAACTAGTTGCCTGCCAAGGACCACCAGCCAGACATTCGAAGAAAGCCTTCAACACAAGAGATTAAGAAAACCAACAGAGAAAGAAGAATTTAGTGGAATTGGAGATAATGGGGAAAGCAGAGAGAGATTCCTCAAAATCTTAAGAAATTTAGTATCTTCAGAGACATATGAGAAGATACTATATTCATCAGCAATAATAGGATGCCATAAAGAGGGAACTTGTGGAAAAAGTTTGGAAAACAGTTTTTGAAAAACAGCTCTTAGAAATTAAAGCTGGAGAAATAGAACTAAAATCGCCGGAAAGATTTGAAAATAAAATTGAGGACGTTTACTGGAATGTTGGGCAGTATGACAGAAGGATTTTTTTAAAACTTAGTCCAGGAACTGTACTACCAACTTAATAGTTGTGGACAGAACAAAAGCAGAGGGAATTGCTTAAGAAAAAAAATTTGCGGTACTAAAGAACATTCATCTTTAGGTTGAGCAGGCCCTACAGGTGATCAGGACAGTGAATGAAAAAGATCCATACCTAGGCATACCCCTGTAAAATTTTAGAACGTAGGGGTGGTGGGGGTGAGTGTAGGTCACAGAATTATGAATCAGAATGGCCTAAGACTGGTCAGTAACAATGGGGAAAGTTGAAGATATTGGAGAAACATCCTCAGGGTGCTGAGTGAAAACGTGTCTACCAGGCTTAGCTATGTAGCCAAACATCAGAATATGAGGGGAAAAAAGACATTTTCAGATATACAGGGTCTCAACAGATTTATCTCCCATGGACTTTTTCTCAGGAAACTCCACCAAAACATGTCCATAAACTGAGAAAGAGGAAAGAAAAAACAAGAGATCCAGTAATTCTCACCTACTGCAGAGCAGGAAAGGAATTCATCAGGATAATAGTTCTATAGTGAGCTTAGAAAATAAGTATGCCAGATTGAAGTAAGGCAGAAGGCCAATGGAAGAAAATGAAACTGATGATCTGATGTATTTTGACTCATATGTGAAATTAGTATTGAGATAGTTTCTATAGCTGAGTTGAAGTGTTTGAGAAGAATTTGAAAATATAGAGAAAAAACTAGGCTCATACCTGTAATCCCAGCACTTTTGAAGGCAAAGGAGGGCAGATCACTTGAGATTAGGAGTTCAAGAACACCTTGGCCAACAGGGTGAAATCCTGTCTCTACTAAAAATACAAAAATATTACCCAGCCGTGGTGGTGGGTGCCTGCAATCCCAGCTACTTGGGAGGTTGAGGCAGGAGAATCCCTTGAACCCGGTAGGCGGAAGTTGCAGTGAGCCAAGATTGCGCCGCTGCACTGCAGCCTGGGCGACAGAGCGTGACTCTGTCTCAAAAAAAAAAAAAAAAAAAACATCAGAAGTGTCTCATAACGCACCTTTGTTTGGCCTGACAGTGAATAGTATTTGCATAATATAAACACTAAGTGTTTATTTATCCCAAAATTTTGATGTCTAGGATTGATAAATAGCAAAATAAGCATAGAATTTTAAAAGGTGGAGGTAAATTCAAGAAGAAATAGAGAAGAGTTAAGATAATTGCTTTTTAGAGGTGGGAAGAAGTAGGAGTTGGGTACTAGTCTAGTGCTATTTGACTTTATATACAGATTTGAAAATAATAAAGTCAGCAATGGTTCAGTTCGGTGTCTATCCCCATCAGTTTTCTTGAGTGGCAATAAAGAACAATTTCCTTTCGCCTTCACTCCCTTTCTCTCTCCCTCCCTTACTTCTCTTTTAACCATATATGGTTGCTATCCATTATATTGACTTTGAAGACTGAGCAGATCAGTTTTATGTCCTATTTGGTTATAATGCTTCATGATTCAGTAGGATCAATTTAGATGTCTACAAACTACTCAGTGATAAAGTAAATTCTTTTTCTTTTTAAAAAGAAAAATAACTTTTTGTTTTTGGCAAGAAACGGTTGCTAATAATCACAGATAATTTATACAATTGTATTTTTCCCCCAGGTCCATGTGAAAAAATTCATGATGAAAATTTACGAAAACAGTAAGTTATTTTGGTTGTCATTTCCCTCCCAGTTATTATTTGGTTTAAGGGGGACAAGGGTTGAGGAATAATTGGAATTAATTGTAAAATGAGTGTCTGAGAGAAGTCCAGTCACTGGCTAGGGGTAGTAAGAAACTTCTATCTTACTGCAACCTCCGCCTCCTGGGTTCAAGTGATTCTCCTGCCTCAATCTCCCGAGTAGCTGGGATTACAGGCGCCCACCACCATGCCTGGCTAATATTTTGTATTTTTAGTAGAGACAGGGTTTCACCATGTTGGCCAGGCTGGTCTCAAACTGCTGACCTCAAGTGATCCACCCACCTCGGCCTCCAAAAGTGCTGGGTTTACCGGTGTGAGCCACCGTGGCCAGCCCCAATTTTATACATGAGACTTGTCCCAGGTCCAGGGTCATAGATCCAGTACAGTGGTAACGCTAGTGGTTAAACCCCTGTGTAAAGCTCTGTGGTGAGGGGCAGTCAGAAAGGCACTTCAAATACACCTGGTTTACCCTGCAGCCTAAATGTAATAGTCGTTGAGGCTAGTTAAGATAGAATATTAGAGTTGTAATGGATGAAGATTTGGAAATGAATACTTGTTTATTTTCATGTTACCAGGTATGAGAAGAGCTCTCGTTTCATGAAAGTTGGCTATGAGAGAGATTTTTTGCGATACTTGCAGAGCTTACTTGCAGAAGTAGAACGTAGGATCAGACGAGGCCATGCTCGTTTGGCATTATCTCAAAACCAGCAGTCTTCCGGGGTAAGTGAAATCAATTCAGTCTTTGTAAAGGGTCCTTGTTTTCTGGAGATTCAGAGACCTCCCTAATATTTTTGAAACTTGTCTTCTTTTCATTACTTTGTTCTTTTAAAATGATATGAAATTTATAAGGCATTCATTTTTTCCAGTCTTTCTTAGCAAACATAACATTGATTTTGCTAAACATAAGATTTTTCTTTCTTTTTTTCTTGAGGCCAAGATTTTTCTCTTAAATAGTAGTAACTGACAATATGTGATTGACCACCAGAAGTTGAAGATAATTGAATTACTGTCCTTTCAATTAAGCATTTTAATTATTAAATAGAAATACTATGTATGGTATGTGCGAGTTTGCATGTTTATCTTTGTTTTCAACTTGTTGGTAATACGTTTTATTGTCTTCAACAGGCCGCTGGCCCAACAGGCAAAAATGAAGAAAAAATTCAGGTTTTAACAGACAAAATTGATGTACTTCTGCAACAGGTGAGAATTGTATGCATTAATGTCAGGAAATACTTGAAACAGATGTGTAACCAGCAAAAATACAGGGATGGGTCAGGCATGGTAACTCATGTGTATAATCCCAGCACTTTGGGAGGCCGAGGTGGGAGGATTGCTTGAGCCCAAGAGTTTGAGACCAGCCTGGGCAACAAAGTGAGACCCAGTCTCTACAAAAATTAGCCAGGTGTGATGATGTGCACCTGTGGTCCCAGCTACACAGGAGGCCGAGGCAGGAGAATTGCTTAAGCCTAAGAGGGTGAGGCTGCAGTAAGACGTGTCTGCGCCACTGCACTCCAGCCTGGGCAATGGAGTGAGACCTTGTCTTGTGTGTGTGTGTACATGTATGTATATGTGTATATAAAAGGACGACAAATATGAAGATGCTCAACATTATTAGTCGTTAGGGAAATACAGATTAAAACTACAATCAAATACCTATTTGACACCTATTAGAATAGCTAAAATTAAACTGATCATACCAGCTATTGGCAAAGATGTGAGTCAGCTGGAACTGGGATATGATACTGTACAACCACTTTGGAAAAAATAGTCTCATTTTTTTCTTTCTTTCATATTCCTGCAGATCATATTGGAATCTGTTTTGTTGTCGTTGTTACTGTTTTTTTAAGACAGTCTCGCTTTGTCACCCATGCTGGAGTGCAGTGGCGCGATCTCAGCTCACTGCAACCTCTACCTCCCAGGTTCAAGTGATTCTCCTGCCTCAGCCTCCCGAGTAGCTGGGATTACAGGTGTGCGCCACCATCCTCGGCTAATTGTATTTTTAATAGATACGGGGTTTCACCGTACTGGCCAAGCTGGTCTCAAAATCCTGACCTCAAGTAATTTACCCACCTTGGCCTTCCAAAGTTTTGAGATTACAGGTGTAAGCCACTGTGCCTGGCCCTGGAGTCTGTTTCTTAAAAAGTTAAAAATGTGCCATGAGCCATTCTCCCACATATTTATCCAAGATAAACGAAAACGTATGTCTACACAAGGATTTACACTCCAGTGTTCATGAGTGCCGTATTCATAATAGCACTAAAAAAACAAAAAAAAACCCAGACTGGAATCAATTAAAATATCCGTCAGCAGGTGAGTGGATAATTAAATCATGATGTATCCATATGGTGGAATACCTGTCAGTAATGAAAAGGAATTAGCTACATGAGACAGTATGAATAAATCTTAAAATAATTAGGCTGAGTGAAAGAAGCCAGACAAAAAAGGAATATAGACTCTGGCTCTATATAAAATTTTAGAAAACGCGTATTTACCTATGGTGACAGAAAGCAGATCTGTGGTTGCCTGGGGATTGTGTTTGGGATTGAGGCTGGAGGAGGTACTGAAAAGAGTAGGTGGCTCACACCTATAATACAAGCACTTTGGGAGGCCGAGGTGGGAGGATTGCTTGAGCTCAGTAGTTAAAGACCAGCCTGGGCAACATAGTGAGACGCTGTCTCTGTCTCTCTCCTTTTGTTTTTGAGACAGAGTCTCATGTCATCACCCAGGCTGGAGTGCAGTGGCACGATCTCGGCTCACTGCAGCCTCCACCTCCTGGGTTCAAGTGATTCTCCTGCCTCAGTCTCCCCAGAAACTGGGATTACAGGTGCCCGCTGCCATGCCTGGCTAATGTTTTTTTTGTACTTTTAATAGAGATGGGATTTCAACACGTTGGCCAGGCTGGTCTTGAACTCCTGACTTCAGGTGATCTGCCCACCTTGGCCTCCCAAAGTGCTTGAATTACAGGCATAAGCCACCACGTCCAGCCGAAAGTGCATTTTTCTTAACACATCAGTTATACTTTATTGAAGTATAAAAAAAACTAGGATGAATTAAACCCAAAGAGGCTTTTGTAAATAAAACCAAACAAAAAGATGGATAAAACCACTAATGAACCATGGGGAAAAAAGGAAATAGTTGGGTTTGAAAGAAATCTTAACTGTTTTTTTCCCCCACTCTTCTAAGATTGAAGAATTAGGGTCTGAAGGAAAAGTAGAAGAAGCCCAGGGGATGATGAAATTAGTTGAACAATTAAAAGAAGAGAGAGAACTGCTTAGGTCCACAACCTCGGTAAGTAAATCTTATTTCACATTATCTCACCTGTCTGTTAACAGTTAGTAGGAACTCATTTTTATCTGAGAACCTTTGAAAATTATTCTGATGTTCTAAACTTAGAGTCAGCACAATTTGTAGGCCACAAGGTCTGTGGCAACTACTAAGCTCTGCCTTTGTGCAGTATGCAAGCAACTTTAGATAGTACAAGAAACAAATGGGTGTGGTTGTATCCCAATAAAATGTTAGAAAAAGGCCTCCCTGGCTTGCCAATCACTGCCTTAAACCATAAATTTCCATATGAGCCTGGTTTTATTTTCATTTTTGTTGTAATTAATTACTCAGTACATACTTATATCTTTGTTAAAAATTAATACACCCTTAAAATATCTTATTATTTTAATTGAAGAATAGAATATATGTGTTTCAGATACTATTGATTGCAGAATATAATTGGTCATTGGTTCCTCCATATTGAATAGGATATATTCAGATTATAGTCAATGTGCTTAGTTCCTTAATTAGTTTTGTGTATGGACATCATATCCCTTGACCCTAAGCAAGGAATGAATTCATACTAAAATAGGCGGCTTTCTGAAAGGTGGTTTAAATTTCGTAAGGTAATGTGTGTGTTGAACATTAAACAGTGGGTCTCAACATTTTTTCTGGGTGATTCAGCAAGTTAGTTGCTGTTGCCTTAAACGTCTCTCTTTAAAAAAAGTTGACCACTTGTAGCCCAGTATTACTGATTTGGGGAAATGGGAAAGAGCAATTCACACACATTAGAAATCTTTTCTAAATGTTGAGTACTTGCTTGAGATTTGTTTCTCTTCCTCAGATGTTCTTGTAACTGATTTATCATTTTAGACAATTGAAAGTTTTGCTGCACAAGAAAAACAAATGGAAGTTTGTGAAGTGTGTGGAGCCTTTTTAATAGTAGGAGATGCCCAGTCTCGGGTAGATGACCATTTGATGGGAAAACAACACATGGGCTATGCCAAAATTAAAGCTACTGTAGAAGAATTAAAAGTAAGTTTTTTTGTTTGTTTGTTTGTTTTGAGGCAAATTCTTGCTCTGTTCACCTAGAGTGCAGTGACGTGATCTCAGCTCACTGTCACCTCCACCTCCCAGGTTTAAGCAATTCTCATGCCCCAGCCTCCTGAGTAGCTGGGAGTACAGGCATGTGCCACGAGGCCTGGCTAATTTTTGTTTTTTTGTTTGTTTGTTTTGTTTTTGAGACAATCTCACTTTGTCACCCAGGCTGGAGTACAGTGGCATGATCTCACCGCAACCTCCACCTCTGGGGTTCAAGCAATTCTCATGCCTCAGCTTCCCGAGTAGTTGGGATTACAGGCATACACTACCATGCCCGGCTGATTTTTGTGCTTTGTTAATAGAGACGGGGTTTTGCCCTGTTGGCCAGGCTGGTCTTGAACTCCTGCCTCAGGTGATCCGCCCTCCTCAGCCTCCCAAAGTGTTGAGCCACTGCGCTCGGCCAACGTTAAGTTTCTTCTAAAGATACATTTTAGCTATTTAAAAAAAAAAAATTATTTTAGCTATAGCTACAGCTTTTAGCCATCACTAGCTATAGATAAAAATAACTATATTTTAATATGGCTTAAATGGAGATATGACCCTCTTATTGATATTTTCCTATGTGTAATTATTTGAAGCATTGTGAGTTCCTGTGAATTTTTGCTGTTTATCGAACTATGAAAGCACTTGATTTTCTTAACTCTCGCATGCCAGAAATTTGGGAAGAATATATCCTGAGGATTTAGACAAACAATACCCTGTGTATGTACATGGTGTTGGAATGTCTACATTTCCCTTAAGGGCATCAATTCCATAAGTTGGTCTACAGATTACTTCACATTAGTTGACCATTGTTAGTTACATTTGTATAAGAATCCAACTTGATTTTTCTAGGAGAAGTTAAGGAAAAGAACCGAAGAACCTGATCGTGATGAGCGTCTAAAAAAGGAGAAGCAAGAAAGAGAAGAAAGAGAAAAAGAACGGGAGAGAGAAAGGGAAGAAAGAGAAAGGAAAAGACGAAGGGAAGAGGAAGAAAGAGAAAAAGAAAGGGCTCGTGACAGAGAAAGAAGAAAGAGAAGTCGTTCACGAAGTAGACACTCAAGCCGAACATCAGACAGAAGATGCAGCAGGTCTCGGGACCACAAAAGGTCACGAAGTAGAGAAAGAAGGCGAAGCAGGTATATATGGAACACCTAAGACTGATGTCCAGCTCATAATGAGTGTGCAATAACAATAATAATTACTAGTATTATTCCTCAGAATGGTAGTTGGGAAGCTCTTAAGCATCTTTAAGTGATAGAATGGGTTGTGAGAGCAGAATCAGTGAATAAAATAGTTCCATTTTCGGGGCAAGTTCTGTGCTATTTCCCACCTGTCTAGGAAATTTCACACAATCTTTTTACAGTTAGTGTACCTGATGGTCTCTTAAGTGCTTGTCTTACTCATTCCAAGAAATAAAATATGAAATCAGCCATACTGTTTTAATTATAACTACAAATTGAAGAAGTCTTTTTTTTTTTTTTTTTTTTTTTTTTTTTTGAGACGGAGTATCACTCTGTCGCCCAGGCTGGAGTGCAGTGGCCAGATCTCAGCTCACTGCAAGCTCCGCCTCCCGGGTTTACACCATTCTCCTGCCTCAGCCTCCGAGTAGTAGCTGGGATTACAGGCGCCCGCCACCTCGCCCGGCTAGTTTTTTGTATTTTTTAGTAGAGACGGGGTTTCACCGTGTTTGCCAGGATGGTCTCGATCTCCTGACCTTGTGATCCACCCGTCTCGGCCTCCCAAAGTGCTGGGATTACAGGCTTGAGCCACCGCGCCCGGCCGAAGAAGAGTCTTAAAGAGCACAACGATAACCATCTTAGCACTATTGGAGATGAATTTAGAAATATTTTCAATAATTTTTAGTTCTTAAGATTTCTAATGTAAATAGTTTTAGAAAAAGGGTAAGTTTTGCTTAGTCTTGTTAATTAATAATATCTACTTTAAGGCCTTTACTCATTGTAATACTGGCTGAAGTTGCCTTTTGGTTTTTTATTAAGAAGTAGAGATCGACGAAGAAGCAGAAGCCATGATCGATCAGAAAGAAAACATAGATCTCGAAGTCGGGATCGAAGAAGATCAAAAAGCCGGGATCGAAAGTCATATAAGCACAGGAGCAAAAGTCGGGACAGAGAACAAGATAGAAAATCCAAGGAGAAAGGTTAGTTTATATGAGAATTCAGTTCATTAAGAAACTGTTTTCACACCCTAATTGCCCCACTCACTTTTCTCCAGACACAGGCAAAGATCCATTTCATTCATACTCCTTTTTACTGTGAGGAACGCCATTCAGTAGGAGACAGGCATTCTTTCCCCGTCTCCTACTTAGATTTGTGAAAATGACAGTTTATCTGGTGTTTTGATGTTAAACCGCATCTTTCAGTTGATAACCTGAAGGTTTTTCATGTAGATTCTTTTAAGTATTATATTAACTTTCAGGGTTATTAGGCGTAGGATTATATTACCTTGGTTGTTGGCTACCCTTTTTCTTTTCTTCACACTGCAGTGTTTCATAATGTGTCTTATAAAAGTAAGTGTACATTGTTGCATTAGTCTTCATTTGTAGCATTCATTTAAGTTAGTAGTTAACATCTAAGTCCCTGGAAGTTGAATTGCTTATATGTATCTTAACCATGTTTTCAGTGGGATCAACATGCTCTTTCCCTCTTTTTCTTTTTCTTTTTCTTTTCTTTTTTTTTTTTTTTTGTGGCATCCCATTAGCTGATGTACTGTGCTGTTAGCACTTTTAATGGACTTTTTAATTTTGTGTGGAATGTTTTCACAAGAATATTCTCATCTAACTTAGCCTTTATTGGAAGATAATTCTGTTAGCCATTAGGCTCTCCTTTCTGAATTTTGTGTTCTCCAGATTCTTTTAGTGTCTTTTATTTTGCACTGAATGAGCTGTTGTGCTTTGCATGGTTTTAGGAATGAGAGAAGGGGCCTATTTCTGATTTTCTCAGCTCTCCTTGTTTCATTTCATTCTACCTGTCTCCATGTTTAATCACCAGCAATAATATATGTGCTGCTATTTAGGTTTATTATACTAGTCTTTTATATGTTGTTTATTATATCCTTCAATAGAACTGTTCTGGTGTTTTGTTTTTGTTTTTCCTCTAGACTCAGCTAGAACTAGCGGCACAAACCATGGATATATTTTTTGGCCTCTGCTTTTGTTTTCTTAAAATAAGCGCAGTCTTTTTCTGAAATATTTAACATATATTGGCTTTTTCTGTAATGTGGGAAAATGTTGAAAACTTACTGCCAGACGTGCTAGTGTTTGCCATTCAAGTTGAGAACTCGCTTCTCTGATTCAAAAGGCAATTGCTACAATGGGTTAACTGATTTAACATTAGATTTAAGAATGTTTTACCCAATCTTTTTGCAAGACTTTCTGTGTAATTTATTTTTGGGTTGAGAGGTCAACTCTCAAGAGCCAGGTATGACTGTCAGGTCAAATTAATAATATTTGTCTTGAGAAAGTTTTTAGTTTTACATTTCCTATTGTTAGCTTTAGTTGCTCTATTCTGTGTTATCATTTGTGCCATTTAAAATTGTTGGGTTGATTTTTAGGGATAAAAAGCCTTCATAACTACTTGAAGTCAAAGTTGAGTAGTAAATGACACTGGCCTGACTCAAAACAGGCATATTTGTGTAATTTCTGGATAGAGCAAAAAGACGTCCAGAGTTGCTTACCTTTAATCCTAAAATTGTAATGATGATGACATGAAATTTAGTAAAGGTTTTTGTTTGTTGTTTTTTCAGACAGGGTCTTACTCTGTCATCCAGGCTGAGTGCAGTGGCACGATCACGGCTCACTGCAGCCTCCACCTCCCTGGCCCAGGTGATCCTCCCACCTCAGCCTCCTGGGTGGTTGGGACTATAGGTGTACACTACCATCCTTGGCTAATTTTTTTTTTTGGCGGGGGGTGGGGGGTAGAGATGGGGTTTTGCCATGTTGCCCAGTCTGATCTTGATCTCCTGGGTTCAAGCAATCCTCCTGCCTCAGTCTCCTAAAGTGGTGGGGTTATAGGTGTAAGCCACCATGTCTGGCCCCTAGCAAAACTTTTGTTTAAGCAGAATAAGCTGAGTTATGTTTAGATTAGCAACAGACAGGGATTTTCCATGTGAGACTTGGTGGAAAGAGAGAAGATACTGAGAAAACTGTATCAGTCTTGTCTTCCATAATTGGGTATGCTATGATAGAGTTAAACATTGGAATCTCTTTTAGAAGTGATATAATTTATTGGCATTTTGAAAATGCTATGTAAAAATTAATTAATTAAAAATCAGTGTGCAGATGAGTGGATGAAAAAAAAAATACAGAAAAGAAACTACCACGTAGCCATCTAGGTAGCCATCTAGGCACTCTTATAAATGATTGAAGATCTGGACTTTGGAACCAGTTGTGAGCCACAGTGGGCATATAATAATGGCAAATGAGAAAGAGCAAGTTTATTACTCCAGGTGCTATGATAGAAGCAGTTTATCTCACTCCACAAATGAAAAGTGGTTTCTCACACAAAGCTGTCGGCAACCAGTGTAAGGTGCTCTCTTTGTCAAGAGAGTGTCCTTTTTTCATCTATAGCCCTAAAATCCACCACAAATTGTGGATGTCCTTAGGACTATTAAGATCTACCATATTTACATAGGGCAGAAGATAAGATTATTGGACTGACTACTAGTCCTCTACGGGACAACAAGACGACTCTTCCTCATTGAAGCTACCTGTGCACCGGAGAGGCCCATAAGGCACAAAGGGAGGACTTTCCCACAAGGTCAGTTAGAGCCCACTGTCCTGGCACAGTTCTCACAAGTGGACAGACAGACATGAAGCAAGTCTTGCACTTAACTACTTGGACGTGGCTTGTGTATTTTGCAAGTGTTATGGACTAAATATGCTCTTTTACATAAGATCTTCAGTTCTCTTGAGTGGGTGCCCCTCCCATACCATATTTTGTTTTCATTACCATCTCTCTTTCCTAGATATTTGGTGGTGTGTCTTCATAACTGTGCAGAAATTATGTAGAGGGTTCTGTTTCTCTTTAAAATGTCTTTTTGTCTTATTAACTACTCTGCCAGAACAGCTATTCTTAGTAAGGGGAAAAGTAATTTTTCCAGAAAGTTTCTAGTTGACTTTAACATTTTCTGTAGAAATTTTTTGTTGGGGGAATACTTGGAACTGAAAAGGCTAGACTATGCTTGCTCTGTGTACCACTTTTACCTCTAGTCTGAGGTCTTACCCATCCAAAGAATAGTAGAGGAAAAAGTTGTTTACCTTTTTCATTCTTCGTTTGCAGCTGAGTTGAATTTTAATTTCTCTTTTTGGAAAAACAACTCTCAGATGGCATATATATGACTTTTCTTAGCAAGGCACAAAAGTTCAGTTGCTTAGATTGGGATTTAAGATCATTTTCTTTCATTAGGCTTATCCTTCTTGGATATTCAAATATATATATATGCACACACATGTTTTTTGCATTTTAAAATATGTAATTGTATTTTTAAAAACATGCCTGTTATAAACGTTCAACTTTTTCTCACCTTTTGGGGTCACCATTTTTACCCTTCTAACTTAATAATTGAACCTCATGTGAACATAGTTTTGTATGCTGTCTTTTATACCTTTCCCAGTGCTTTTTGATGTTTTTTACCCACAATGAAATTTATTTAAATATTACATTCTGCAGTGTGCTTAATAGCTTCTCAGCAATTGAGAGAATTTGCCCACTATTTTACCTTTTGCTTCCTTGAATTCCCCTTCCTGCCTTCTCTCCCATATATTGCAAATTTTGTCCCTTTGGTAAATTCACCAAACTGTTGCTTGCAGTCTGTGAGAAATGATTGTCTCTCATCTCTCGGTTGTTTCACTTTTTTTCAAAATCATGTCTTTATTGTATTTTACTTTAAAATCCATGGTCAATGTCTTCTTTTATGGCAGAAAAGAGGGGATCTGATGATAAAAAAAGTAGTGTGAAGTCCGGTAGTCGAGAAAAGCAGAGTGAAGACACAAACACTGAATCGAAGGAAAGTGATACTAAGAATGAGGTCAATGGGACCAGTGAAGACATTAAATCTGAAGGTGACACTCAGTCCAATTAAAACTGATCTGATAAGACCTCAGATCAGACAGAGGTAAGTGTATTGTTTCTCACTTTGATTAGGGCTTTTTGTTACTGTTTGACAGTGCAGCGTAAGTATGCACAGATGAAGATGGAACTAAGCCGAGTAAGAAGACATACAAAAGCCTCTTCTGAAGGAAAAGACAGTGTAGTCCTGCAAAACATTTTGAGGTACATTGTTTTGTCTCAGCTATTTTGTAGCAGACTCGTGCCCCCATTAGTGTGCCTCTTTGGAAATTATTGCCCACATTTGTAATATAGTCGCCATTGAAAAGTTAATTATCCTTTTTTTAGGGATTTTGCTGTCATTTCTTTTTTTTTTTTTAAAAAAAAGGTTTAACTTTTTTTTTTTTTTTTTTCTTTTTGGTATTAAGTCCATCTTGTGTTGGTACATTGGCAGAGACATATGCTTTAAAAACTTAAATATTTCGGAGGCACATGTTGGACTACTTTGTTTTAATTAAACTGCTAGTATTTCTTTGTCAAGGATGTTTCTAGTTTTTTGCTTTATTGCCTTGCATTCTAATGCAGTTTGTTCTGTAACTCGAGAGCCAGTAGCATTGGATTGATGGAAGTGTAGGGTTTATGAATTATTGCAGCTGACTACCATACCTCACACAGCGTTGGTGTTGTGAGCGGCCCATGAAAAGCCAAATTAAAAATCAAGGATTCAGTCAAACTAAGCAGGTACTCATGCCAGGTACTCCTTTCTCTACCCACATCCATGTTTGAATGCTATTGCCTGTGATCTTTACGCTTAACTGTTGTGTATCTTTTTTGTTCTTTACAAGAAGTGCAGAGGGGTTTTTTGTGTATTGCGTGAAAACTTACCAAATGTTAACAGAATGGAATTTTTTTTCAACTGTATGTAGGGCTGCAGTGGTGGCCAGAATTAGATATCTTTAAAGAATTTTAAATACAATAAACACTTCATATTATTCGCCTTGTTACACTCAATGCAATTCTCAAGTCTATAAGAGGTATGTGCTTAATATTTCCTACTGTGTAGGAGAATTTGCAGTCAGCCATAGGTATGTAGGAATAGTCACTCACTGGCTGATACATTTAAAGCAGCAGGGTGAATAGCAAGAACAGACACCTTCAGTTTGTGAAATCAAAGAACTGATGCACTATATAGAATGAATTTGGGTTTTTTAAGAACTATTAAAAGTTAGGTACTGTAAGTGTTCTTAAAACCTGTAAACTTCATTCTGTGGGCTAGTGGCGTGGGACAAAATATTCCTAATGAAAGGAAGTACCAATTAGTTTATTTGTTGATGGCATTCCTCTTTTGGGAAAGCAATGTAAGATTATATCTGTGTGTGTCATTCACACGTAGGGGAGCATACACAGGCACATGGCTTTAAGAACCACACTGATGCCTTGATAATTAAAAAGAATACAAGCATTCCATATACACATGTTAATTAGCAGTTAGTGACTGGGCCAACACTTTCTCATAAAAATTGGCCTTTTACATGTTGTCTAATTATCATTTTTCCCCAAATTTTGCGTTGTAGGACTACTGTTCGAAGATTTTTGGAAGAATACTGAGAACGGCATAAAGTGAAGATCGACATTTAAAAAATGAGGTGAAAGAAAGCTATAGTGGCATAGAAAAAGTATAAAGCTCAGTTAGTTTTTTTATTATTATTATTATTAAAAGTTAATTCAGGACTGATGTGACCTACCAGATTTCAGAACATGTGTTAATAGTATATATGCCACTGAAAACTTAGGTCCTGTATCATACTTTTTTCTTTAAGACTTTTTAAGAAATATTACTTAAACATGTGGCTTGCTCAGTGTTTAATTGCAAGTTTTCATTCTTGGACTTTGAAAACAGGATTAAACGTTAGTATTCGTGTGAATCAGACTAAGTGGGATTTCATTTTTACAACTCTGCTCTACTTAGCCTTTGGATTTAGAAGTAAAAATAAAGTATATCTGACTTTCTGTTACAAAGTTGATTGTCTCTGTCATTGAAAGGTTTTAGTATTAATCTTTTTCTAATAAAGTTATTGACTCTGAACTAGTCCCCTGTTTTAAATACAAGAGTTACACTATCACTAGAGGTGTTGGTGTACAGTTTTATCTAATTTGTTCTGTTTAAGACTAATTTTTATAGAGTTTCTAATGTTTTAAATAATGGTGCTTCAATTTTAGGTGGTTATGAATAAATTTGAATTTTGCTTTTAATAGCAAAGATGTACAGTGAACTAGAATATATTTTTACATCCCTGAGAAATTCCTTTAGTAGAAAATTCCAAGTATCCTTCTGACAAGCACTCTTTAGCTAGCTAGCTATGAAATAATGATGTAGAAAAGCTTTCAAGTGCTAGTTTTTGTTAAGTCCTGTATCAAGATTTCTTCTCACCCGGTCGTGTCAGTTTATAAATGTACTTGTGTATAGGGTGTGTAGTATATATGGCAAGGGTTCCCCCCCCAAAATGATTATTTTTGTGTCACATCTAGGAAAACTGGCAGCATGTTTCTATCTATAGCCAGCTTCTTCAACTGTATAAAAGTATTCTCTCCAGCTACGTATATACACACGCACATATATATCATAGCAATTCCTTGTGGTTTATAACTTTCAAATACTGCTATCAGTTTATAGGTAAAGAAACTGAGTGTGTTAAATGATGTACCCAGGGAGGGTCTTGTGGCTTCATGTTTATGGATTTGCTAGGTCTCTGTCTCATGGTCCACTGCCTAACTGTTAAGACAGTGTGTTGATTCTAATAGGCATGATGAATTGTTAAAAGAATTTACTAAAATCTCTTCCACCAAACTTTGAAAAATAATGAAGCCCCCACTTTAGAGGCTCTGTTGGAAACAATGCTGTGGAGACAGAGCCCTCCTGGCTCCCCAGCTGATCCTGGAGATGCAGCAGTAGATGAGTGGGTTATCTCTGAATTTGTAAGAGATGATTCCCATGAGGATTAAGATAAAATGGGAGGTAAAATCTAACAAACACAAAGATAGCTCCCAGGCACTGCTTTGTGTAGTTTGACAAGATTGTGGTTGTAGTAGCAAAGGACTTAAAATGATAGTTTTTAAACCATATTCCGTCCCTAAGTATTAAAAAATCTAGGAAGTTATTAAAATACAAGATTTGTTCTGCTCTGTCTCCTCTAGAATCAACGTCTAACTTAAATGAAGTATAATCAATGAGCTCATATGAAAAGGCTTCCTCTATGGACGCTTAGATCTATTATAACTATTGAAGTTACCTGGGATTTGGGGGCGGTGGGAGGAGGACCTGCCTCCTCAGGGCAGCTATGACTAAGACCTGGCTTTAGTATGGAGAGAGACCTAGAAGTTGAATTTTATACCCAAAATTGATGTGGCTGAAGAGGAACTGATTCTTGGTAACCATCTCATAAGAATCCAGTATTGAGACCAGTTCAGTAGAAGAAACAAACATTTCTGCCTTGCAGACCAAAAAGTTATTAGTTGGGGAATATATATTTTCTCTTTGGAAAGTCTTTAAGGGGAGCAAACCAGTTTTAATCAGATTGCTTGGGAAGTTTGAAATCTGCAATCAGTTGGTCTTAAAAAAAAAACCAACAACTTTATTTTGGAAATTTAAAGACATGCACTAAAGAGGAACAATATAATTAACCTCTATTAACTCATCACCAACAAGACTCATGACCATTCTTATACTTCATGAGTGATTGTATTTGTATCCACTGTCCCCTATTATTTTTGAGCAAGTCTCAGACACACCATTTAATCTGTAAATAATTCAACATGTAACTCTAAAAGACAAAGACCTCTTAAATAACAGTTCATTAGTATAAAACAAATTGGGTAAACTTTTGTCAGTCATCAAACTATATAGCACTGGTCCAATAGTTTAATTTCCATTGAGCCTTTCAAGAGCACCGACCAGTCTGCTGTTCAAGACATCCTCTCCTCTGGAATGTAGAGATGATACATATCATGCTTCTTTTTGTTAAAACACTTTTTTTCCCCCTTCAAACACAGTCCAGTCATTTTTCAGTTTGGGTTGAAACATCCTTCTTGTTTTCTTGATCTTGAGCTTATAATAACCTAGTCATACTGCTCAGCTCAGATATTTTTACCCCCTCTCCTTAGGCATTCTGGTTCCTTAAATATAGTTAGTGTCACAGAGGATAATCAACCTTATTTCCGAGGTCTGAGAACACTTGACCACATTGGTTGAGCTCAGCCACCTTCTGATTGAAGTTTTCAGAGTTGTAAGAACTGAACATTTTTATGGTGGAAGTTCTCTGAGCCCTCATCCATTCTGTTTTTAAAAATGCATTGCCGATGGGCTATGTGAATATGTTTTTAAACATGTTATGTGCATGAAACATAAAACACCTGAAGTTATTATTATGTATACAATTCTGTGGGATGGGACTTCATTCAGGGTTAGTTTTCAAGTTTGATTTCCTGAGGGATTTTTTAGTTGTTTGTGAAAGAACCCCAGGTCTACTTTTGAAATTTTGTATTATAATTGTAATGTTGCCCATGGTTAAAAAAAAAAGTGTTTAGTGATCTGTCTCCTATTACTCCTATCCCTCTGTTTTTCCTCTGCAGGAGCTTGCTGCTGTTAACAGTTATTCTTCCAAGTAGTTTCTTTGTGGGGAGATGGGAGGTGGGAGAAAATATAAACATTTATGTATAGATCTTTCAAAATATATGACGGTATACACATATCTTCTGAGTCTTGCTGTTTTTACCTGGTAATATTTAGAAACATTTATTTTGAGATAAAGGAGACAGCACTTTTAAGTTGAACCTGTAGTTTTAAAAAGTACATTTCAAGTAAGCCAAAGCAGAGAAGTAAATGTATTTTTCATTGTTGTATCAGAATTTTGAATTTACTATTTTAAAAATTCAAGAGTTTTGTAGCTGATCTATTTCCTCCCCTCAGCCATCCCAAATAGGTCATTTGTCAACAGATTTAAGAATGTTTAGGAACAACAACTTTGGGAAACGGGAAACAATTTGGCATAAGTGGGTGTGCCATAACCTCTCATAGCCATTCACTCTCGGATACATACCCTAGAGAAGCTCTTACACATGTGTACCAGGGGATGGATTTAAGCATTGCGTGTAATAGGAAGAAAAGAAGAAAAAACCTGGGAAGACCCTAAGTGTCCACCAACAGTGCGTTGGATAAATACTGTGGGTATATTCCAACAGTGGAATTCCACAGAAGTGAAACTGAACTGCAGCTCTGTATGTGAACATGGACAAAACTCAACAACAGAAGGATCAAAAAAAGCAAAGTCAGAAGAAGACATCACTGTGGTTCCATTTCGATGAAAGTCAAAAACAGGCTGTCAAATACATGATAAAAGGAAATGATTAAGACAACATGTAATGTTAGCCGTTCTGACGGAGGGAGAGGTGATCATGAGGGCAGAGAGGGGTCTTCAGAGGAACGGGCGAGGGTCTGTTTCTGAAGCCCTGTGGGCATTTTCTTTTTTAAGCTGTATGTTTATGTGCTTTTGTATGTACGATATTTCTTAATAAAATTTAAAAAGAATGGGAAAAAGTCTTGGTGCAGGTAGTTACTAATAGATATATAAGCTGTAGTGTATTTCATAAAACCATCAGTGAGTGACAAATTTAAAGATACTGTTTCTTGAGTGCCCAATTTAAGGTTTTATTTTGTTTGAGACAGGGTCTCACTCTTGTCACCCAGGCTGGAGTGCGGTGGCACGAGCTCAGCTCACTGCAACCTCTGCCTCCAGGGTTCAAGCCATTCTCATGCCTCAGCCTCCCAAGTAGCTGGGATTGATTACAGGTGCGTGCAACCACACCTGGCTCTTTTTTTTTTTTTGTATTTTCAGTAGAGACAGGGTTTCACCATGTTGTCCAGGCTGGTCTCAAACTCTTGACCTCAAATGATCAGGCCCACCCCGGCCTCCCAAAGTGCTGGGATTACAGCTATGAGCCACTGTGCCCAGTCTTCAAATTGAGGTCTTAATTGTAGTTCTTAAAAAGCTAGAAATGGCGACAAGAGCAAGACTCCGTCTCCAAAAAAAAAAAAGCTAGAAACAAGACCTAAATGTATGTTTTCTGTGTGATATCTTATTTTCATCTTAACATAATTTCTACTTGTCTGCCAGCCAGGGAGCTGATGCTTTTGTTTTCCTGTCTAAGCAGCTTCCAAAGAAGCTTTTCTCAGATTTATGCCATTCTGGGAAGGAAAACTGCTGGACTGTGCTGTACTCCTTTCCCTGGCCCAAGTTAGATTGTCACTTCAGAGAGGCTGCTGCTTTGGCCTTGTTCTAATTTTAGTAGGGGTACCGTGAACACAAAAATGTTTACTCTTTAAAAAGAGGAAAGTGATGGAAATTTGAATTGCACTTGCAGATTCATAAGGCTTATATAACTAAGGCCCTACGTCAGTTCACAGTAGCCCTGTTACCCCTCAACTATGCCCCAGGTAAAACTTGGATCCCCTCAGTATGAGCATAGGGCTTGGTTGTGAGTTCGTCCAACACACATCCCTGAGTGTTCCTATGTGCTGTGGAGTAACTGATACCTTTGGATACACCAAGGTGCAGCTTCAGCCCCCTCCACTATGGAATCTGTCCTCACTGCAGCAGTGGCACCCTCAGGGCTGTGCCTTGTACGTAGGACTTCTGAAAGGGGAGTGGAAAGGGGTAGGGCTGTGAGTTACTAATCACCCTATTAAAAGTGCACAGAGGTTATGAACAACTAAGAATTCTAGGTCATTTCATATTTCAACCTAAATAGTTCTGGGACTTCTCAGGATGGCATTTTGGTACCTGATTAATTTCACTTAAGGCCATTTTAAAAATCTGTGGAATTGGCCGGGTGCGGTGGCTCATGCTTGTAATCCCAGCACCTTGGGAGGCTGCGGTGGGTGGATCATGAAGTCAGGAGTTCAAGACCAGTCTGGTCAACATAGTGGAACCCCATCTCTACTGAAAATACAAAAAAAAAAAAAAAATTACTGAGCATGGTGGCGGGCCCCTGTAGTCCCAGCTGCTTGGGAGACAGGCAGGAGAATCACTTGAACCCAGGAGGCAGAGGTTGCAGTGAGCCAAGATCGCGCCACTGCAGTCCAGCCTCGGTGACATAGACTCTGTCTCTAAATAAATAAGTAAATAAAATCAGTGGAATTGCACCCTACTCAGGGATTAGTTTTTTATAATCAATGCATGAGGTGAAGACTAATCAAATTACTCTTAAAGCTTTTCAAATTTTGTTTTACTGATAATCTGCAGCCTTAAGACTTACTTGTGTTATAGAAAATGAGTTTTGGCCGGGCGCGTTGGCTCACACCTGTAATTTCAGCACTTTGGGAAACTGAAGCGGACACATCACATGAAGCCAGGAGTTCGAGACCAGCCTGGCCAACATGACAGAACCTTGCCAAAATTTTTTTTAAAAAATTAGCTGGTCATGGTGATGCATGCCTGTAATCCCATCTACTTGGGTGGCTGAGGCATGAGAATCACTTGAACCTGTGAGACAGGTTGCACAGTGAGCCGAGATCGTGCCGCCGCACTCCAGCCTGGGTGACAGTGATATGTGCCCCCAAAGTTTTTTTTTTTTTTTTTTTTTTAAGGAAATAGGGTCTTGCTATGTTGCTTAGGCTAAACTCAAACTCCTGGGATTACAGGCGTGAGCCACTGTGCCTGGCCTCAAAGTTAAAAAAATGGAGTTTAGACACTGAGCTGCACTCTGCTGAAGTGCTTCTGTCACCTTGTTCCCGGAGGCCGCAAATAATGAGCAAGTTGCAGATGGTCTCAAATGACATTTTCTGAATGAAACAGGACACGCTTATTATTATTGGAACCATTTTTCTCTGTTTTGAACAGTTGGGTAAGATAAATCTTGATGTGCTGCCTATGTGTCCACTGCTCTTCATCAAAGTTGAACTACTGAGAAATTGGAGTTGAAGGAACAGTGGCTGACGGCATGTGCTGGGATGCAAGTAAGACATTATGCTTTGGCCATAAGGAGTTTTGGTATTTTATGTATACCTCTCCCACAAGGATTAGAGATGACTTCATGGTCTAGGAGGAACAGGTATGTAAAGAAATGACAGTGTGGTGTGTGTGAATAAAAGTGGGTAGATAGGGTCAAGCCATTGCATGAGCCTGTACAAGGTGCAAGCAGAGTTATTAACTAGAATTTGGCAAGGAAGCTGACCTGGAAGGATCCTAGGGAGTGTGTTAGGGAGGAATGTAGCATGGGATGTGATGACAGCTCACTTTAGACGTATGTGAGGGCACCAGCTGGTGTTTCGGTTTATTTAACAGACCAGTGGTATGGGCTGTGCCTCGCCTACTCTGTAAGTGGTATGTTAAAAATAGTCTCAAAGGTGTTAATCGTTGTTGACTGGGCATAGTGGCCATGTCTGTAATCCTAGCCCTCTGGGAGGCCGAGGTGGGAGGATCACTTGAGCCCAGGAGTTCCAGACCAGCCTGGCCAACATAGTGAGACCTTGTCCTTTTTTTGTTTTTTGAAACGGAGACTCACTGTGTCTCCCAGGCTGGAGTGCAGTGACGCGATCTAGGCTCATTACAACCTCTACTTTCCAGGTTCAAGCAATTCTCTTGCCTCAGCCTCCTGAGTAACTAGAATTACAGATGTGAGCCACTGTGCCTGGCCAAGACCTCGTCTTAAAAAATAAAATTTAAAACATATTTGGACAGATGCGGTGGCTCACACCTGTAATCCCAGCACTTTAGGAGGCCGAGGCGGGCAGATCACTTGAGGTGAGGAGTTCGAGACCAACCTGGCCAACATGGCAAAACCTCGTCTCTACTAAAAATACCAAAGTTAGCCAGGCATTGTGGAGCATGCCTGTAATCCCAGCCATTTGGGAGGCTGAGGCAGGAGAATTGCTTGAACCTGGGAGGTGGAGATTGCAGTGAGCCAAGATCGCGCCATTGCACTCCAGCCTGGGTGACAGTGAGACTCCATCTCAAAAAAAAAAAAAAAAGGCATTATTTACTCAACTCAGAAATCATGCCATTTTGTAGATGAATTTTAAAAAGTGTAAACAGGAAGTGATAGTATGGGGACACGTTTAAAAATGAGGACAATTGGCTGGGCACAGTGGCTTACACCTGTAATCCCAGCACTTTGGGAGGCCAAGAGATCACTTGGGGTCAGTTCGAGGCCATCCTGGCCAACATGGTGAAACCCCATCTCCACTAAAAATACAAAAATTAGCCGGGTGTGGTGGCACATGCCTATAGTCCCAGCAATTCAGGAGGCTGAGGCAGGAGAATCACTTGAACCAAGGAGGTAGAGGTTGCAGTGAGCCGAGATCACGCCACTGCACTCCAGCCTGGATGACAGAAAAAGACTCTGTCTCAAAAAAAAAAAAAAAGTAAAAAAGTTAGTGGGGCCTGAGCACAGTGGCTCACACTTGTAATCCCAGTACTTTGGGAGGCTGAGGCGGGTGGATCACCTGAGGTCAGGAGTTCAAGACCAGCCTGGGCAACATGGTGAAACCCCATCTCTACTAAAAATACAAAAATTAGCCGGGCATGGTGGTTCATGCCTGTAATTCCAGCTACTCGGGAGGCTGAGGCACGAGAATCGCTTAAACCCAGGAGGCAGAGGTTGCAGTGAGCCAAGATCATGCCATTACACTCCAGGCTGGGCAACAGAGTAAAACTCTGTCTTAAAAAAAAAAAAAAAAAAAAAGGAACACTAATAGAACTTGTGTTGCCAAGTGGGTCCTGGCTTTCCCAGCACCATCAGCTCACCCTGCCCATGTGGGTTCACGTGAAGAGACCCTGGCCATTTGTCCTGACTGAATCTCATAAAGCACACCTATACTCATCAGGATTGGGGCACAACTCTACAAAATAAACTACCCTTGTTGTAAATATACCTTGCGATGTTTTTTATAGCTGTTTGTCAAAACCCTGAACTTAACTCTTCTCCTAGCCCAGAGAAATTGGAGATGAGGAAACATGATAATTTCTCACAGTTCAAACATGAAGTTAGGCAAATTGGTATATACATCCAGACTTCATTATTTATGAAATAATGATTTCAGTTTTTTATTCCTAGGATCGATTATTCATTCATTTATTTATTTATTTCAAAAGAGTCTTGCTCTGTTGCCAGGCTGGAGTGCAGTGGTGCAGTCTCAGCTCACTGCAACCTCTGCCTCCCGGGTTCAGGCGATTCTCCTGCCTCAGCTTCCCATGTAGCTGGGACTACAGGTGTGTGCCACCTCACCTAGCTAATTTTTGTATTTTTTTTAGTAGAGACGGGGTTTCACTATATTGTTGGCCAGGCTGGTCTAGAACTCCTGACCTCAGGTGATCTGCCCACCTTGGCTTCCTAAAGTGCTGAGATTACAGGCATGAGCCACCACGCCCGGCCATTCCTGGGATTCTTTAATAAGTCATTTTTGCAGCTTTGCTATTATAGCAGGGCCTTTCTGTCAGAGATGGTATATATTCTGTCAATCCGGAGCTTCCATTTTTCATTAAAATGAGTTCCACTTCCTGAGAGTCCTGCAGTCTTCGAATGTCGTTATCCTTAATGTGGAAAAGAAATTATATCATACTTAATAAATTTGAATGTAATAGAAAGACTTAATATTAATATTGTTCAGCATCTTGGGTTCTGAACCCATATTTTTTTTTTCTTTTGAGACGGAGTCTTGCTCTTGTCACCCAGGCTGGAGTGCAATGATGCAATCTCGGCTCACTGCAACCTCTGCCTCCTGGGTTCAAGTGATTCTCCTGCCTCACTTGCTCACTGCAACCTCAGCCTCCTGAGTAGCTGGGATTCAGACACACGCCATCATGCCCAGCTAATTTTTGTATTTTTAGTAGGGAGGTTTCACCATGTTGGCCAGGCTGATCTTGAACTCCTGATTTCAGGTGATCTGCCCACCTCGGCCTCCCAAAATGCTGGGATTACAGGTGTGAGCCACTGCGCCCGATCCCTATAAGACAATTCTGGTGTTTTGGTTTTTTTGTTTTTTTTTTGTTTTTGAGACAGGGTCTTGCTCTGTCACCCAGCCTGGAGTGTAGTGGCACAGTCACAGCTCATTGCAGCTCCAACCTCCTGGGCTCAAGCAGTCCTTCCACTTCCACTGCAGCCTCCCAAGTCTACCACACCCAGCTAATTTTTGTATTCTTTTTGTAGAGACAGGGTTTCAGCATGTTGCCCAGGCTGGTCTCAAATTCCTGAGCTCAAGGAATCCACCCACCTCAGCCTCCCAAAGTGATGGGATTACAAGCATGAGACACCACACCCAGCAGATTTTTATTGTTAAGGTATCTGGAAGGCATGATCATCCTTTGACATGTTTACAAGGAATATACACTATCAGCCAAGAAGCCAGTAAGAATTGCCAAAGGCACAGCAGCTCACCACCTGTTATCCCAGTACTTAGGAGGGTGAGACCAGGGGTTTGAGAACAGACTGGGCAATATAGCAAGACCCATTTCTAAAAAAAAAAAAAAAAATTAACAGAGCGTGGTTGTGTGTCCCTGTAGTACCAGCTACTCTGGAGGCTAAGATGGGAGGATCACTTGAGCTGAGGATTTCGAGGCTGCAGTGAGCTATGATCATGCCATTGCGTTCCATTGTGGGTGGCAGAGTGAGACCCTGTTTCAAAAAAATAAAAAACAAAAAAATTGCCAAAGGAATTTTGAAAGCTTTAAAGAAAAATTTTCAAAGAAATAAGATTTCCTTTCCAAAATTAAAAATTAAGATCTGTATTTTGAATCTGGGAAATATATAAAAATGCAAAACAATTTTTGTTTGCTAATATTTCAAATGCTTAGCAAACCCACGCTTTGCTAAGCAAACAAGGACGGGTTTGTGTTTTCTTTCCTGAGGACTATGTCATTTTATGTTAACCAGTCAGTTTTGCAGAGATCGGTAGGGCCAAAAGCACTCGACTAAAGTCTTAAATTGGGGAGTCACTTGTCATTCAGAGGTTTGGTTTTTTTTGAGACAGAGTCTAGCTCTGTCACCAGGCTGGAGTGCAGTGGTGCTATCTCAGCTCATTCACCGCAACCTCCGCCTCCTGGGTTCAAGCAATTCTCCTGCCTCAGCCTCCTGAGTAGCTGTGATTACAGGCACCCGCTGCCATGCCCAGCTAATTTTTGTACTTTTAGTAGAGACGGGTTTTCACCATGTTGGCCAGGATGGTCTCCATCTCCTGACCTTGTGATCCCCCCACCTTGGCTTCCCAAAGTGCTGGGATTGTACTGGCGTGAGCCACTGTGATCGGACCATTCAGAGGTTTTCAAAAGGTTTATGGATTAGATGTGCAAATCTTAAAAGCGCGGGATTGAAAATGACCTAGCTACCATGTTTGGCCATTCTGCAGCCAGGATTTCTGGTGTCATGAAATGCAAAAGTGTAAACGATTGGCTCCGAGAACATGATGTCACCCACTGTGATTCTGCATTTAGAAACTCTTAACTCTTACCTTTCTGAGCAGTGTGTTTGGTAGCTTTCTGATCTTCTCCACTTGTTCTGGGTTAATCCCCAGTTCACAGCAACTCACTTTTAGTAGGTTTTGGTAACTCAGTTCTTGCCTCTTCAGTTCAATTTCAATGAAGTCATTTTCTTTGGGGTTCTGAATTCTGACTTTAAGCACAAGCTCTAAATCACCCATAAATTCAAATACAATTTGTAAAGGAAACAAAATACCCGTTAGAGATTTTCATATCTATTATTATGGCATAAATAATCCTAAAAACTGAATGTTAAGTAGACATGGAGCTTTCACGGGCACATACACACTTTGCATTAGCTGAGGCTTCTTTTCTTGGAATGTTGGGCAAGCTCCAGGATGTATGCCCCCATTATATCCACTGAAAACAGAAAGCTTGCAGCTTTAAGCCAGCCAAGGATTTAAAATATGCAATGGATATTTAAACACATCACCCTTGGGCAATACATAGCAGGCGCCCATACCTTATCTGGTAAGCTTCAGGGAAATGTATAGCCCTGGGGGCCCTGGTGTCCTTAAAGAAGCTACTGTGCAGAGGAGCAAATAGCTCTTGAGATTCCTACCCACCACCCCCACTCCTCCAGAAATAGGATAATTCTAGCATCTTTTAGGACAATGGCATTGTATTCCAACTTAACTGTCCTGAGAAGATACAGTATGAACTAAAAGTCCAAATGGAAACCAGAATGTCAGTTTGGCTTTGCTACATGGTCACGTAGGGGCTGAGTCTTCACCTAGACAGATGTCGTTGGGTTTCCTGTTATCACTTGGATCCATTGGCAAGTGTGGATTTGTGCCTTGTTGTTTATATTCACTGGCGAAAGAATCAGGAGAGAGCTGAGAAGGAGCAGTACCTCACTAGTTGGCTGTCCGCCGGACAAAGGACAAGGATGCCCCACTTCCATTTCCTGCCCTGCAGCTTATCCTCCCCTTCTCAAGGGGAAAGGCAAGTCAGGAAAAGGGCAGTAATGACTTTCAGTCTTGAAGAGTAATTTTCTTTAATCACCACCCAAATCATGAAAAGGAGCTGAGACAGTATTTTTAAATGGTGCGTAATCTGGGGAAGAAATATTTATAATCTCT
Source organism: Theropithecus gelada (assembly GCF_003255815.1). Taxonomy (NCBI): domain Eukaryota; kingdom Metazoa; phylum Chordata; class Mammalia; order Primates; family Cercopithecidae; genus Theropithecus; species Theropithecus gelada. The sequence continues at coordinate 22,960,343 of NC_037684.1, read as the reverse complement.
GTGCTTAGCTCAAGTTTTTACTTAAATATTTTTGGCACAGAGTGCTTTATGTCTTCAGTTCTCTAGCAGAGATACACAGTGAGGAGGGTGCCTTTATAAGGAGAGATTTTCTCACCCAGAGGGAAGGGAAAGGAGTGAATATTTAAAGCGCTTTGCATATGCCAGGCCTTTTGCGTACTTCTTTCTTTCTTACAATATCCACTGAACATGTTGAAAGCCTGCTTTGCACCAGGCACTGGGCTAAGGCCTGGGGAAATAATATTCAAAAATCCCAAAGATGTCTCTGTCCTCCTGGAGTTTGCAGGTTAGTAGAAGAGACAGATGTTAATAAATGGGAAATCAGTTGTGGGGGGGCATGATGAATGTGCAATACACAATACTTTGAAAGCATGTTAGGGGTCAAGGGAGGCCTCCGTGAAGGTTGATTATTGGAGCTGACATCTGAAGGACGAATAGGCTTAACTAGATCCAGAGGGCAGAGGAGGTGAAGAGCTTTTCACAGGACCCTGTGGAGAGTTCAGGATGGCTGCAGGGCAGAGAGCACAGGGGGACTGAGTGTCAGACAGGCTGGCAGGGGCCAGTTAGTCCAATTACGTAGCTCCTTGTCACATGAGATAAGATACGCAATAAGGTAAAATATACCCTGGATTTTGGAGGCAATAAAAAATTTTCATACTTATATGTTGATATAATGATTTGTATATAGTGGGCGAAGTATATTATCAAAATTAGTTTCACCTGTTTTTACTTTTTAAAGCGTGGCTACTAGCAATTTTAAATTACATATGTGACTTGCGTTACATTTCTATTGGGCAGCATTGGTCTAGACGAAAGGTTTTGGTCTTTGTCTTAAAACACCACCAGGCCATTCTAGTTTTTAGCAGAGAGCTGTCATAATCAGACTTGAATTCTGGAAAAGAGAAAATCCTCACTGTCCGCAAAAGAATCTTGTGGGGTATGGACATTATTATTTTCATTTTCAGACAGGAAAATTGAGGCTGAAAGGGGAAGTAATTTGTTCAGGTTGGTAAATGGCCAGACATGGATGTGACCAGGGCCAACTACATAATTTGCAGAGCCGAGTGCAAAAGGAAAATGAAGAGGAAACCAATTTCCCCTTCTCACAGCCGCTGCTGTAACCCAGGGCAAATGGGTGACGCCCAAGGTATTGCGACCTCCCCACTGGAACGCGCCAACTAGCTGGATGGGGGTGGGTGAGTGTGTCCAGGGCTGCCTGCCACTCCTCAACTTCTGATCCTTGTTTTGCCTGGGCAAAGGTGACAGCGGAATGAGGGACTCTGGCAGAGGGTTACAGCAGTGGTGGGGCTGGTCTGGGTGTGGAGACCATACGCATGAGCTGAGGCTCCAACTCCCAACCCTGGCACATGCTCCATTGTCCCATCTGACTCCACTCACAAAACACGTTCAAGGCTAAAATTATGATACATTTCAAGTCAACAACCACAGAATGTTGAACCCCAAGCCAGGGCCTTTCTGAATGCAAGGCCCTGGGCAACTGCACTGATTATAGCCTTATGAAGTCAGCCCTGTTTGTGCCACCCTGCCAAATGCCTCCAAGGAGAAGAGACGCTCCTGCCCAACTCAGCCCCTTCCCAGAACAGGAATAATGTCCCCTCCCCTAGTGAGCGGGGATCTGCAGTCTTCTCTTTGCCTTTCAGTGCTGGACCCTGGAGGTGGCTCAGGGCTGTGGCCCCTTCTCAGGCAGCCCCTGTAGCAGCTGGGCCGCAGCCCACCTGCCAGTACCTGACCTGATACCGATACCGGATACAGATACCTGTACCTGACCTGAAAGGAGGCCTTCCTGCCTCACTGCTAACTCACCCAACACACAGCCCGAGAACTTTCCCTGCCCCCTCCACTAGGTTTGAAAGCATTTTATTCTGTGATCAGTGTCCAGCTCTGTGAATGGACAGGGTCTCATAGAGGTCACAAAGCATGCCCTTTGCACTCAGGCAGATTTGGGTCTGAATTCCTCTGCCACTTGGCAAATTTGATACCTTGGGCAAGTTATATACCCTCTCTGATCTGAAAATGGGGTTAACCATCCTACCTCACCAGATCGTAAGAAGTCGATGACAAAGTACAACTTCCTAGCAGTGGTAAGCACCAGTAATTGCTGGCTGCTATTATTATTTATTGTCGCTATAGACACTTGCTTCCTTCTGAAAGGACCTTTGGTCTAGTTGCTCTGCTTTTCACTACCCCACTGGCAGAGTGGGGGAGGACACGGGGCACTGCTGGAAACAGCCTCACCCCTGTCCCAGCCTTCCCCAGCCCCCTGCCCCATCCTCCTTGAGGACCATGTTGGGAACAGGACTCCCAGACTCACCTGCTGGCTTCTCCCCGATATCCTGTTCCGGTTCAGCCATGAGTCACCTCTGTAGTCCGTCAGATGTGCAGCCCCTCTCGCATTTATGCACAAGCTCCCAACCAAATGAAAAGCACTTTCTACAGCCTCAGCACACCTGTCTGCAAGGCAACAACAGTGTGTTCTTACCAGCCCAGTGAGATAGCGCAGGGTCATTTTTATTTTATAGACAGGGAAAAGGAGGCTCCAGAGTGTGGCATGATTTGCACAGGGTGAGGCCAGTGAAGGAAGGTACTGAAGTTCAAGGCTCCAGACTCCCTTCTTAGGCTGTCTCCACTGGAAGATGGTGCAAACCAGTAGTACCCACCCAAGGGAATGGTGCCCTTCAGAGGGGAGGCCTGAGAGGCACAGCAGGCACCCAGTCAGACCTGAGAAGGAGGCCAGGACCTCCTTGGAAAAGGTTGGTAGCTTCTTCATCAGGGGTAAGAAAAACCAAACACTTTGTTTCTTGGTTTGAATGGAATCTTCCTCCCCATTTCGCTGTCTTTTCTCCCAGCCCCTTCCTTAGCAGCTGTGCATGACAAGAAAGAAGCAGAAAGACCCTTCCATACCTGGGAAAATGACCTTGTTGATGATCCTGGATCCCCTGATTCTAGACATCAAAATGGAGGAGGCAGAGGCTGGAGCAGGAGGTTCAGTGAAGAATGGGTGGGGCCGGTCAAAGTCCCCAGTGAGGCTGCTGCCTCAAAGGCAGCCTGAAGACAGGAGGAGGTGCACAGATAGGAACCCAGATGTTCGGGTGACACTCACATTTCATTTAACCCTCCAATGACAAAAGACAGGCAAACAGACGGGGCATCAGGGTGGGCCTCAGCATCAAAAAACTAGAGGGAGCTGGCTGGGCATGGTGGCTCACGCCAGTAATCCTAGCACTTTGGGAGGCTGAGGTGGGTGGATTGCTGGAACTCAGGAGTTCGAGACTAGCCTGGGCAACTCGGTGAAACCCCGTCTCTACTAAAATACAAAAAATTAGTTGGGCGTGGTGGTGTGCGCCTATAATCCCAGCTACTCAGGAGGCTGAGACAGGAGAATCACTTGAACCTGGGAGGCAGATGTTGCAGTGAGCCGAGATCGCACTATTGCACTCCAGTCTTGGCGACAGAGAAAGACTCTATCTCAAAATAAATAAATAAATAAGTAAAATTTAAAAAAACACCAAAAAAAAAAAAAAACAACAACCAACAACAACAACAAAACAAAACAAAACAAAAGCAAAACAAAACAAAAAAAGCCGGAGGCAGCTATGGAGATCGTAGCCCACCGGCTCTCAAACGTGGTGTGCATTGAAGTCACCTGGGAAGCTTTAAAAACTGTGGATGCCCAGGTCCCACCCTATAAAGAGTCTGATTTAGTTGGTCTGGATGCAATCAGAGCCCCAGAACCTTCAAAAGGTTCCCAGCTGATTTCAATGTGCAGCCAAGACTGTGAGCCACTGATTTGCCCAAACTGCTTAAAGGAGCAAACAGGGAAACTGAGGCCTTAGGAAGTGAAATATTTACCACTAGTCACGTGGCCAGTCAGGCACAGGCCTGGCACCCGACCTGGGTCACCTGGCTGCCAGGCTGACGCTGTCTTCCCAGCACGCTGGTGTGTCTTTCTGCAAGAACAGGGGAAGGGTGGGGTGGGGCAATGGAGAGGCGGAAGTAGCAGGGATCCCCTGGCCTGGACTCTGAGAAAATGCACTTTGGCCAGCCTGGCTGCCAGGGTGTGGTCAGCCATAAAAAAGGCATCCTGGGCCTCCTCCCCTGAGTGGGTGTGGCTACAGGTGCAGGGAAACTGTAGACAAAAAGGTCTGGCACTTGAGGGGAAGCCTCAGTTCATTCTCACTTTGCTCACCTGTTCAGTCCATTCATTCACTCCCCGTTCACTGATTCACTCATTCACTCACATGTTCACTCAACAACACTCATTTTTTTCTTATTTAGGGGAACACACTTTCTTCTTTTAATTTATTTTATTTTTTGAGAAGGAGTTTCGCTCTTGTTGCCCGGGCTGGAGTGCAATGACGGGATCTCAGCTCACTGCAAACTCCATCTCCCAGGTTCAAGCAATTCTCCTGCCTCCGCCTCCCTATAAATAGCTGGGATTACAGGTGTGTGCCACCGTGCCCAGCTAATTTTTGTTTTTTTTTTAGTAGAGATGGGGTTTTGCTATGTTGGCCAGGCTGGTCTTTAACTCCTGACCGCAGGTGATCCACCTGCCTCGGCCTCCTCAAGTGCTGGGATTACAGGTGTGAGCCACCGTGCCTGGCCTTTTAATGAATTTTAATGTTTAAAATTAAAGTATTACATGTTCTAGTTTAAAAAAAAATCTACTGGTACTAAAAATCAAGGTAGATTAGGAAGGAAGAAAGCAAAGTGTGTTGGGGGGGACAATCAACTGCCACACAGGCCTTATCATATGACTTGTTCCATTCATTATGCTGGGCATTTAGTGGGCCCTTTTACCCATGTATTAGTTTTGCGTGTGTGTGAGCCTGTGAGAGGCAGCTTTTAATTCTGATATAATTTCAAACTTACAGAAAGTCGTACCAAGAGTAGTGGCTCATGCCAAGGTGGGAGGATTGCTTGAGCCCAGGAATTCGAGACCAGCCTGGCCAACATGGTGAAACCCCATCTCTACAAAGAATAAAAAAAAGAAAGAGCTTTTCTTCCCATCCATTCATTCATTTATTATCATTGTGAACTCATGGATTCTTATTTTATTCAGTGGGTCATAATCCATCACTATCATGATCTATTTTGATGCTTTAATCATCCCAACGTTGTCCAGCATTCTGTCCTAACAGCTGTTTCCCATATCCTTTGACATATCCCCATTATTTTGTGAGCACTTTCTTTTTTTATTTTATTTTTTAGTCAGAGTCTTGCTCTGTTGCCCAGGCTGGAGTGCTGTGGTGCGATCTCAGCTCACCGCAACCTCCGCCTCCTAGGTTCAAGCAATTCTCCTGGCTCAGCCTCCCGAGTAGCTGGAACTACAGGCATGCACCACCAGGGCCAGGTAATATATTTTGGTGTTTTTAGTAGAGAGGGAGTTTCACCATGTTCGTCAGGCTGGTCTCAAAATCCTGACCTCAAATGATCTGCCCTCCTTGGCCTCCTAATGTGTTGGGATTACAGGCGTGAGCCCCTTCACTCGGCCTGTGAGCGCTTTCTTATTTCCTGGCACATCAAGATGTTCTGGGTTCCACTATATTTTCCCTGCCCCAGCCCTGCAATCAGGCCTTTCTTCAAGGAGCCAGGTTCTTTTCCATGAGGCACAGGTGTGATCATTCCCATGGAGATGTCAGTGTTTCTAGGCTGTTCCCGTGTGCAGAGCTAGGAGCACACATGCACACGTGCACATACGCACATAAACACATAAACGCATAAACGCGTGCATCTATTTCTGTATATAGATATATGTTTTAAAATCAATCTAATTTATTTAGTTTCCTCTTTTATGTGTGTGTGTGTATTTAAGAGAACAACTTCATATTTCCAGTTCCATTCCAACACCGAAGGGTTCTCCCTTGCTGGCTTGCTTGCCTTCTTTTCTTCCTCCCCCTTTCTCTTTCTTTCTATTTTAAACAGCAGAAATTTATTCTCTCACAGTTGTAGAGGCCAGAAACCCAAGATCAAGATGTTGGCAGGGTTGATTCCTTCTGGAGGCTCTGAGAAAGAATCTGTTTCATGCCGCTCTCCTGTTCTGGTGGTTGCCAAAATCCTTGGTGTTACTGGCCTAGCTGTCTCCAGTTTCATATTGAAACTCTCTTCTCCCAAGGGTGAAATCTGGCTCCTAACGTCTTTGATACATTTACTCCTTTGCTCAGTCCAATACACAGAAAGTTTCAGAATTGTTCATTTGAAATATATTTAGGTTCATTGTTTCTGTTTGTATATGAGGAATTTTCCCAGTTGATTTTATTTATTTATTTATTTATTTATTTATTTATTTATTTATTTATTATTTAAGGCAGAATCTTATTCTGTTGCTCAGGCTGGAGTGCAGTGACGTGATCTCAGCTCACTATAACCTCCGCCTCCTGGGCTTAAGCAACTCTCGTGCTTCAGCCTCCTGAGTAGGTTGCACCACCATGCCCGGCTAAGTTTTGTGTTTTTTGTACAGACAGGGTTTCGCCATGTTGACCAGGCTGGTCTCGAACTCCACGTCTCAAGCAATCTGCCTGCCTCGGTCTCCCAAAGTGCTGGGATTACAGACATGAGCCACTGTGCCTGGTCAATTTATTATTTCTTGAACATATTAATCATTAAATGGTTCTGTAGGTAGAGTCAAAACATTGATATTTTAAAAAGTGTCGTTTTACTTTTTTATCCCTTCCATTTCATCCCCATCTATTTATCCCCTGTAGGAAACTAATCTCACTCGTTTCTGACTTATCCTTTTTATGTTTCTTTTTGCAAAATTAAATAGATACGTTTTTGGCCGGGCGTGGTGGCTCACGCCTGTAATCCCAGCACTTTGGGAGGCCGAGGCGTGTAGATCACGAGGTCAGGAGTTCGAGACCAGCCTGGGCAAGATGGTGAAACCCTGTCTCTACTAAAAATACAAAAATTAGCCAGGCACAGTGGCGGGCACCTCCCAACTACTTGGGATGCTAAGGCAGGAGAATCACTTGAACCCTGGAAGCGGAGGTTGTGGTGAGCTGAGGTCACGCCACTGCACTCTAGCCTGGGTGACAGAGCAAGGCTCTGTATCAAAACAAAAACAAAAACAGTTTTTTTCTTATTCCTTTCTTACACAAAAGATGCTACATATAGTCTTTTCTACTTTGCCTTTTTTTCACAAAATAATGTATCCTGGAAATCATTTCATATCAGTTCATAGAGACCTTTCTCACTTCTCTCATCCAATAGTGTGGCTATTCTGTAGTTTATTCAACAAATAGCCTATGTATAGGGATTTAGTATGTTTCTGATATTTTGCAATTACAAACAATGCTGCAATCAATACTCTTGTGTCTATGTGTTTTGTTTTGTTTTTTTTTTTTTTTTTGAGACGGAGTCTCGCTGTGTCGCCCAGGCTGGAGTGCAGTGGCCGGATCTCAGCTCACTGCAAGCTCCGCTTCCCGGGTTTACGCCATTCTCCTGCCTCAGCCTCCCGAGTAGTTGGGACTACAGGCACCCGCCACCTCGCCCGGCTAGTTTTTTGTATTTTTTTAGTAGAGACGGGGTTTCACCATGTTCGCCAGGATGGTCTCGATCTCCTGACCTCGTGATCCGCCTGTCTCGGCCTCCCAAAGTGCTGGGATTACAGGCTTGAGCCACCGCGCCCGGCCATGTCTATGTGTTTTGTATTGTGTATCTTCTGGGTAAGTCCCTAGAAGTGGGATTGATAAGTCAAAAAGCACAAGGCTGGGCATGGTGGCTCACACCTGTAATCCCAGCACTTTGGGAGGCCAAGGTCGGGGGATCCCTTGAGGTCAGGAGTTCAAGACCAGTCTGGACAACATGGTGAAACCCCATCTCTACTATAAATACAAAAATCAGCCCGGCGTGGTGGCGCATGCCTGTAATCCCAGCTGCTCGGGAAGCTGAGGCAGGAGAATCGCCTGAACCTGGGAGGCAGAGGTTGCAGTGAGCCAAGATAGAGCCACTGCACTCCAGCCTGGGCAACAGAGCAAGACTCCATCTCAAAAAAAAAAAAACAAAAAAAAACAAAAAAAAAAAAAACAGTAAGCACATAGGTAGTATTGTTAGACATTAAAAATTTTTCCTTCATGAAGTTTAACCATTCTGCATTCCCACTAGGCATGTGTGAGAGTGCCTGTTTCCCCAGAGCCTCACCAATAGTGAGTTGTCAAGCTTTGTATTTTTTGCCAATCAGATGGTAAGAGATAGTATGTAAAATGTGGGTTTGATTATTATCCAGGTGTGGTGAGACCAACAGATCCGGGGATGACTGGTAATGAAAAGATAAGTTTGTTGCTCGCAGTTCCAAGAGGAGGGGGCACACCAGGGCATGCAGGGAGGGCTACATGGCAAACACCAGGGTTGGTCAGAAGGCAGAGGGAGTGAGGAGAAACTGGGCAAAAGCCTGTCTTTCCTAGGAAGGAAGTGGGTGAGGCAGGATAAGCAGATGTAGGATTGGTTAGTTTGAATAATTTCAATGGGCTCTGGGGTACAGGGGCTGTCCTAGTTGTTTGTTACTTAGCCGTGCAGTGATGAGGGAAGGTGAATAGTGGTTTGGAGTGTAGCAGTCTTGTGACAGGCTACTAAGGGAGGAGGTTCGGGTTATATGCTCCAGACTGGGTAGTAAGGGAGGAGGTTCGGGTTATATGCTCCAGACTGGGTATGAAGGGAGGAGGTTCGGGTTATATGCTCCAGACTGGGTAGTAAGGGAGGAGGTTCGGGTTATATGCTCCAGACTGGGTAGTTTGTATATGAAAGGCATGCTCACAGGTGAGTCATTTACTATGTCCAGGAATTGACCAGCCCTGGGAGGGCCAGTGAGTGAGGCTCCAGATGTCAAAATACCGAAATAACAAGACATGCTTAATATCAATTATATCACAGTTTGGGTTTGTTTTTGTCTTGTCATTGAGGTTGGACAGCTTTTCATATGTTAAGGACCATTTTCATTTGATATATCTTCTTTTGTTGTTTGTGTCTTTTGCCCCTATTTCTGTGGGATTTTTCTTTCTTCAAATTTTGAGAGTTCTTCACATATACTGTACAATGCTAATGTTTTTCGGGATACACAGAGATAATATATTACAAATATGTCCTCCCAGTTTGTCATTTATACTTTGACTTTGCTTATGGTGTTTTTTGGTAAGTTTTTAAAAATTTTATATAGCGAATTTATCAATTATTTCTTTTATTGGATCTGTGTTTTGATTTGCAGTTAGAAAGCCTTTTTTTTACCTTGAGATTACAGAGGAATTAACTATGTTGTTTTTCCTAGTACTTGTATAATTTTCACTTTATACATTTCAGTCTCTAATCCACTTGGAGTTTATTCTTGGAGTATACCATGAGATGTGGTTCTAATTTTATCCATTTTACAAATGGCTATCCAGTTGTCCCCGCATAATTTATTTAAAAGTCCATCTTTGCTCTGTTGATTTGAGATGTCACCTTTATTGTATGCTAAATTTCCATATGTCCTTGGGAGTGTTCCTGGACTTTTTATTCTGTCTACTGGTCTCTGGCTAATTCATGTGCTAATATAACACTGTTTTTTAATTACAGAGGAGTTTTAGTATATTTTTATATCTAGAAGAGTTAGATCCCTTCTTAGTTTTGATTTTTCTATATTTTTCTGACTATTCTTGCATGTTTACTTTTCCATGTGACTTTTTTTTTTTTTTTGAGATGGAGTCTCCCGCTGTCACCCAGGCTGTAGTACAGTCAGCTCACTGCAACCTCCGCCTCCTGGGTTCACATGATTCTCCTGCCTCAGCCTTCCCAGTAGTTGGGATTACAGGCGCGTGCCACTGTACCCAGCTAGTTTTTGTATTTTTAGTAGAGACAGGGTATCGCCATGTTGGCCAGGCTGGTCTTCAACTCCTGACCTCAAGTGATCCCCCCCACCTCGGCCTCCCCAAGTGCTGGAATTACAGGTGTGAGCCACCATGCCCAGCCATACCAGCCTGATTTTTTTTTTTTTTGAGACAGAGTCTCGCTGTGTCACCCAGGCTGGAGTGCAGTGGCGCGATCTAAGCTCACTGCAAACTCTGCCTCCTGGGTTCACGCCATTCTCCTGGCTCAGCCTCCCAAGTAGCTGGGACTATAGGGACCCGCCACCACACCCAGCTAATTTTTTTGTATTTTTAGTAGAGATGGGGTTTCACCGTGTTAGCCATGATGGTCTCGATCTTCTGACCTCGTGATCCGCCCGCCTCGGCCTCCCGAAGTGCTGGGATTATAGGCTTGAGCCACCGCACCTGGCCGTACAAGCCTGATTTTAACTCACCACCTAATACTGGCTCTCCCTTTTGTGGTTTTGAGAAAACAAGCCATTAGCATCTCCTTCTGATAGGAGACCACCAACCGGGGAGTACTTTGGCCATTCTGCAGAGAATGTGCTGGGAAGGTCTTCCTGTCCTCTGCGTTACCTTTTGACATCAGAGGGCTAAACACTCCATGCTCCAATCATACTAATGCTGCCATTTTTTGAACATGGGTCTCGTGGAGAAGCAGGAAGCACAATTGCACACGGGCCTATTTCTCCATTCATAAATATTCATGACTCCTCCAATACCTTATTGAATATGTATATCTGGCCACCTTGTTCATCGTAAATCCCTGTGTTATTCTTCCCATCCTTGAGGTGGTGGCTTCTGGCTATGCTTTCCAGCCTGTCCCAATGGCCACCCTGCAGGCTGCAACCCTGTGTGAGAAAGAAGGCTCTCCTCTCCAAATGGATGAACCCCATCATTCTTCAGCTGACACAGTTGAGAAGGCAGCCTCACAGAGTCCCGCACACCTGTGCAGTGAAGACAACTGAGGGCTCTCAGCACCTCCAGAAGGCCTTGAAGCCCTGTGAAACCACTGGGTCCAAGGTTGCAGTGAAGGGTGAGACTGAAATCAACACACTTTCCTGTTTCTGTGATAAGCAATACAGGGACTAGACAAAAACAGCTTTGGCTACTTGCTTCTAGGAGATAAGACTGTAAAGCAACTATTAGGTTGGTGCGAAAATAATTGTGGTTTTTGCCATTTAAAAGTAATGGCAGGCCAGGCAGGTGGCTCATGCCTGTGATCACAGCACTTTGGGAGGCCAAGGTGGGCAGATCACTTGAGGTCAGGAGTTCAAAAGCAGCCTGGCCAACATGGTGAAACCCTGTCTCTACTAAAAACACAAAAATCAGCAGGGCGTGGTGGTGCACACCTGTAGTCCCAGCTACTCGGGAGGCTGAGGCAGGAGAATTGCCTGAACTCAGGAGATAGAGGTTGCAGTGAACTGAGATCATGCCACTGCACTCCAGCCTGGGTGACAGAGCGAGACTCAGTCTCTAAATAAGTAAAAATAATGGCAAAATCCACAATTAACTTTTGCACCAACCTAATAAATAGTACTTGGCTCCTAGCTGACCCTTGTATTTATTGAATCAACGAAGAAAATCTATAGAGTTAGGCATGGTGGCTCACGCCTGAAATCCTGACAATTTGGGAGGCCTAGGGGGTAGGATCACTTGAGCCTATGAATTTAAGACTAGCCTGGGCAATAGAGTGAGATCCTGTCTCTACAAATAATTAAAAAAAATAGCCAGGTGTGTTGGCATGTACCTATAGTCCCAGCTACTCAGGAGTCTGAGGCAGGAGGATTGCTTGAGCCTGGGAGGTTGAGGCTGCACTGTGCCATGTTTATGCTACTGCACTCCAGCTTGGTGGGGGGTGGAGAGAGAGACAGAGAAAATAAAATCTGTACCAGATTCTAGGATTGGAGACCCGAGAGAGACAGAAAGAAAAAATAAAAATCTATACCAACTTCTAAGATTGGAGACTCAACAAATAATTCAGTTTGGTTGTATAAAAAATATGGCAGCTCTGGGAGGGCAGGACTGTCATGGGGGTAGAAGTCCTATTCTTACTTCTGAGTGTGGAGCCATAGGCAATTTGTTTATCTTCTCTCTGAGCCTCAGTTTCTTCATCTGTACAATGGGAGATAATAATACCATCTATTCTACTTGTGAGGACGATTCAAAGATAGAACATACAAAAATACACACTGTGAATTTTTTGTTTAGACATAGTTTTGCTCTTGTCGCCCAGGCTGGAGTGCAACGGCACAATCTTGGCTCACTGCAACCTCTGCCTCCTGTGTTCAAGCGATTCTCCTGCTTCAGCCTTCCTAGTAGTTGGGATTATAGGCACGCACCACCATGCCTGGCTAATTTTGTATATTTAGTAGAGACAGGTTTTCATCATGTTGGCCAGGCTGTTCTCGAACTCCTGACTTCCGGTGATCCGCCCACCTCGGCCTCTCAAAGTGCTGGAATTACAGGCGTGAGCCATCGTGCCCGCTTATTCTATACATTTTAAACTCCTGTATCAGTTGTTGTCTATCGCCATTCCTTGGGAATCCTGGAGGCCTTAGAGAAGCCAATTCAGATAAAGATCTTGGGCAACCACTAGGGGTCAGGAGAGGACTGGATGTTTCTTCAGGGACAGCTCTCTTTACCAAAGACCCTTCACCCGCTAGCCCCACCTTCCCTGCGCCGTTTTGTTTTGTTTTCTTCTTGGGAGTGGGGCATTATTGTAGCCATACCATTCTTTTCTTTGGTCTTGGAATCAGCAAGAAGGCTGGATTGAGTAGGATGATGACTTCATCTTGAACACACATATGGGCTGTTGGCTGCCTTATAGTGCTTGGGCCACAAGAATAGGTGGAAGAGGAGAGCCCCAGGGCAGTTGCTGGGTTTTGACTTCATAAGATGGCGATTTGAACAAGGGATAGAAGGGAACCAGGGCAAATCAAAAAGGCTAACTTTGCTCGGCACAGTGGTTCATGCCTGTTAATCCCAGAGCTTTGGGAGGCTGAGGCCAGGAGTTCAAGACCATCTCGGGTGACATAGTGAGACTCTGTCTACAAAAAAATTTTTTTTTTAGTTAGCCAGGTGCACGTTGCTGGGCACGGTGGCTCATGCCTGTAATCCCAGCACTTTCGGAGGCCAAGGCTGGTGTATCACCTGAGGTCGGGAGTTCGAGACTAGCCTGACCAACATGGTGAAACCCCGTCTCTACCAAAAAATACAAAAATTAGCCAGGCGTGGTGGCACACACCTGTAGTCCCAGCTACTTGGGAGGCTGAGGCAGGAGAATTGTTTGGCCCCAGGAGGCAGAGGTTGCAGTGAACCAAGATCATGCCACTGCACTCCAGTCTGGGAAGGCAAAACTCCGTCTCAAAAAAAAAAAAAAATATATATATATATATATATATATATGTATGTACGTGTGTGTGTATATATGTGTATATGTGTATGTGTGTGTGTGTGTATATATATATAAACAGGCATGAGCCACCGTGCCTGATCAGAATATATATATATATATATAT
>NC_037684.1:22668587-22946562 GCF_003255815.1 Theropithecus gelada | reverse complement strand
TTTATTTTTTTTTTTTTTTTTTCTGACCAGGCACGGTGGCTCATGCCTATAATTCTCACACTTTGGGAGGCTGAGGCAGAAGGATGCTTGGGCCTATGAGTTCTAAAGCAACCTAGGCAACATGGTGAGACCCTGTCTCTAGAAAAAAAATTAAAACATAAACTAGCCAAGCATGTTTTCATGGGCCTGTTGTCCTAGCTACTTGGGAGGCTGAGGTGAGAGTATCACTTGAGCCCAGGAGATCAAGCCTGCAGCAGGCCATCATCATATCACTGCACTCCAGCCTGGGCGACAGAGCGAGATCCTGTCTCAAAAACAACAACAAAAGGCCGAGCGCGGTGGCTCAAGCCTGTAATCCCAGCACTTTGGGAGGCCGAGACGGGCGGATCACGAGGTCAGGAGATCGAAACCATCCTGGCTAACACGGTGAAACCCCATCTCTACTAAAAACTACAAAAAACTAGCCGGGCGAGGTGGCGGGCGCCTGTAGTCCCAGCTACTCGGGAGGCTGAGGCAGGAGAATGACGTGAACCCGGGAGGCGGAGCTTGCAGTGAGCTGGGATCCGGCCACTGCACTCCAGCCTGGGCGACAGAGCAAGACTCCGTCTCAAAACAACAACAACAACAACAACAACAACAAAATTTCCCAGGGCTTCTGTATTACCTTGTAAATAAAAAACAACATGGTAAAACAAACAAACAAACTAAACCAACAAGCACATAAATACAAATGGAAAGAAACAGAGCAGGGCAGGGAGAGTCCCACAGTCGGAGAACATCACGGCTGGGTGGACAGGTGATAAGACTCTCACCCCAGAGCTCTTCTCAGCTGGCCTGTCTGCTCAAATCTTCTGGAATTAGAAAGATACCCACAACCCGGGAGAAACTAAACAGCAGCAGCACCATAAGGAGACAGACCCAGATGGCATGGAGAATTCTTACACACTGAAGCCTTGTGATATAGGCGGCACTGCAACAGACAGGCCATCCCGCCATCCAACAAGTTATGCTGTTTCTTTTCTAAGAGACAAAGTCTTACTCTGTCTTCCAGGCTAGAGTACAGTAGTGCAGTCATAGCTTACTGCATCCTCAAACTCCTGGGCTCAAGCAATCCTCTTATCTCAGCCTCTTGAGTAGCTGGGTCTACAGGGGTGCACCACCATGCCTGGCTAATTGGAGATGGGGTTTCACCATGTTGGCCAGGCTGTCTAGGACTCCCGATGTCCAGTGTTCTGCCTGCCTTGGCCTCCCAAAGTGCTGGGATTACAGGTGTGAGCCACCGTGCCTGGCCTTCGCCTATTTTAAAATTGGGTTGTCCTCTTATTGAGTTGTAAGAGCCTTTTTACATATTCTGGATACAAGTCCCTGATCATGTATATGATTTATGAATATTTTCTCCCATTCTGTGGATTGTCTCTTCACTTTCTTGATGTGCACGTTTTGTTTGTTTGTTTGTTTGTTTGTTTTGAGTTGGAGTTTTGCTCTGTTGCCCAGGCTGGAGTGCAGTGGCACGATCTCGGCTCACTGCAAGCTCTGCCTCCTGGGTTCACGCCATTCTCCTGCCTCAGCCTGCCAAGCAGCTGGGCTACAGGCACCCACCACCATGCCCAGCTAATTTTTCGTATTTTTAGTAGAGATGGGGTTTCACCGTGTTAGCCAGGATGGTCTCGATCTCCCGACCTCATGACGCCCACCGTGGCCTCCCAAAGTGCTGGGATTACAGACGTGAGCCACTGCCCCGGGCCTATGTGCACATATTTTTACATTATGTTACTTGGTGCATATTTTATTTTCTGGGGTCTTTCCCTCATAGCAGTACAAAGAGATCTGTCGTATTTCATATAAGTTTTTGAGCTTCATGTCATGACCTTGGTTTTCTTTTGGTTCACATATGCCTGGGTATCTTTGCCCTTTTTTTTTTTTTTTGAGATGGAGTCTTGCTCTGTTGCCCAGGCTGGAGTGCAGTGGTGCGAACTCGACTCACTGCACCCTCTGCCTCCCGGGTTCAAGTGATTCTCCTGCCTCAGCCTCCCAGGTAGCTGGGACTACAGACATGTGCCATGATGCCCCGCTAATTTGTTTGCATTTTTAGTAGAGATGGGGTTTCACCATGCTGGCCAGGATGATCTCGAAATCCTGACCTCAAGTGATCTGCCCACCTCGGCCTCCCAAAGTGCTGGGATTACAGACATGAGACACCACTCCCAGCCTGCCCATTTTAAAAGTCGATATTGTTTTCCACCTGTATCTTGTGAGCATAGTCAACGCTCAGCGAAGGTCAGCTTCCTTCCTCTTGTCTGTCCTCATGAAATGCCCCTCCCCATACCGCCCCCCTGCCCCAGGATTAGCCTTTGCTGTCCCAGGACTGAGCTCCAACATGGGAGCCCCTCTCAACAGCCCCTCTTGAGCCTGCCCCTTTCCTTCCCTGCCACTCCCATGCAAGGCCTGCAAGGCCACTGGGCAGGGCAGGTCCGCCCCACTGAGTTGCCATTCTCCCCATGTCCACCAGGGGCCGCCCCACTCCTGCCTGAGTTCCCTTCAAGAACCTGCGTTTTTAATTCAGTTCCTCCCTGACCTCCCATCTCGCCCAGCACCACCTTTGGGTGTAAAGCCCCAGAGCAGTATTCCTGATTATCCAAGGAGTCCATTAAGTGTCCTGTGAGACATCAGCCAGTGCACCCTGGCTCCCTCATTCAGCACCTGTGCTGTCGTTTTCTTGTCTGCAAAATGGGAATAATAATTTCCACCTCACTTAGAAAGAATATGTAGGCAGGGCACGGTGGCTCACGCCTGTAATCTCAGCAATTTGGAAGGCCAAGGTGGGCGGGTCCCTTGAGGCCAGCAGTTTGAGACCAGCCTGGGCAACACGGTGAAACACCGTCTCTGATGAAAATACAAAAATTAGCCAGGCGTCGTGACACACACCTATGATCCCGGTTACTCGAGAGGCTGAGGTTGCAGTGAGCTGAGATCGCACCACTGCACTCCAGCCTGGGCAACCCAGTGAAACCCTGTCTCAAAAACAAAACAAACAAAAAAACAAAACAAACAAACAAAAAAACCAAAGAAATAATATATAGTTCAGGAGCCTGATGCACGAGAATTGCCTAAACCTGGGAGATGGAGGTTGCAGTGAGCTGAGATTGTACCACTGCACTCCAGCCTGGGCAACAGAGTGAGACTCTGTCAAAAAAAAAAAAAAAAAAAGGAAAAGAAAAGGAAAATAAATAATATGTAGTGTTTAGCAATGTGCCTGGTATACAGTAGGTGCCTAATAAAAGCAAGTCATTTTACAAGGGTTCAAAGTCCATCCCTCCACAACTCTCCCTAAAGCTCTCCAGGCCTGTCTGTTTTCTTAGGTAATGGGGTGGCACCTGAGTTACATGGGGGTGAGATCTTGTAGGGGCACAAGCTTCATGGGTTACAAAGTCAGACGTGTGAACGTTTTTATTTTCTATAATTGACTTGGATTTCTACCTCCATTTCCCATGTTGCATGACGTGGAAACATTTTTGTTACAGAATTCAGGGTTTCTTCAGTCAATTCTTTTTTTTCCAGGATGGAGTCTTGCTCTGTCGCCCAAGCTGGAGTGCAGTGGTGCGATCTCAGCTCACTGCAACCTCTGCCTCTCAGGTTCAAGTGATTCTCCTGCCTCAGCCTCCTGAGTAGCTGGGATTACCGGCATGGGTCACCATACCTGGCTAATTTTTGTATTCACCATGTTGGCCACACTCGATTCCAACTCTTGACCTTGTGATCCACCCGCCTGGGCCTCCTGAAGTGCTGGGATTACAGGCGTGAGCCACCGCGCCCGGCCTCTTCAGTCAATTCTAAGGTTTTGCCTCCCCCTTTGCCCTGGGGTCCCAGCTAATGGTGTCAGTAGGGAGACGGCTTTGATCTTGGTCATTCTTGTTTTCTCTGCTGGTATCTGTAAAGATGGTCTCTGGCCCTATCAGGCATCATTGCTGATGTCCATTCACACTGGATTCATTACTACCCGTGTCCACCCCGTCAGCGGCCCAGCCGGCCTCCTTGTTATACCATCCTGATCCTGAGCTTCATGTGGTCCCAGAACCCTCCCTCAGCCACTTCAATGGGAAACTGTGGGGAGGGGGCTGTCTCAGGCCCTCTCTGCCCAGACAAGCCACAGCAGGACGTCTCCTTACATGTAGAGACATGAGGGTGTTCTGGAGATGGTACCTCAGTGCCTTCACCAGGAAGCAGGCCCCTCTACTCCCTGAGCTCTGCAGTGCCCCTACTGTAGCCCAGACAACAGGGCTGGAGTGGGGAGGAGAGAGCCATCGCGTGATCGGTGTTTTTCCTGAGGCAAGGACCTCAACTTTGTAGCTCAATATCCAAGACCTAGCTCCATTGGCATCTCTCTTCATTTCTTCTGAAACATTCCTGCCCCAAGGACATCCTTGCTGCCATCTGTGTTGGGGCAGGGTGGTATGACATGCTAAGGAAAGAAGCCTGGTTAACATTTCCTAGTAGTAGCTTGCCACACCTTTTGCCCTGTTTTCAGGGTACTCCTAGTACAAACTGACTCACGCCCGCCCTATGGCACCATAGGGAAGTTTGTGCTCCCAGTAATGAGTAGGGTGGAGCCAAGGGTGGTGAAAGAGGTTTTCTGAGGGTTGGTACTCAGCTCCTTCTGGGAGGGGAGACAATCCTGGTTGTAAACAATAGAAAACAACCCTGGTTAACTGTAGCCCAAAAAGAATTTTCTGGAAGGATGATGAGTGGTTCATAGAATCACAGGGTAAGCTGGAGAACCAGCCTCACAAATTGGGCAGGAACCCAGAAGGCTGGGAGACACAATCACAGGGAGGGGCTTATGAGGACAATCGTGCCAACCTCAGAACCACCACTGCCCTTTGATGGTGGCAGCTGGGACCCCAGCATTAGAGGAGCAACACCTCAATGGTCCCAGCTTCTCAATGACCCTCCATCAGTGTCAAAGTCCTAGGCAGGATGAACCAAGGCTGAGTGCCCAAGCACCCCCTGCAGGAATTGGATCTTTGGCCCCCTTAGGGCTTCCATAGGGGGAAAGCTGCCTCCAGCCCATCGTGAGGTTTGTATCCTCCCCTCTCAATGGGTATTTGGATGACAAGCAACTAAAATCAGCAAATGCACACATCTCTCTAATTTCCCTGAATTTGCATTTGCCAAGAGGCAGTTTCAAACCTGCCTCATTTGAGCAGTCTGATACTCAGAGTGCTGTTTGTTTATGCCACTCGGAGAGCTTGCCAAATACAGTGAAGTCATCTGAACAGCCTGAGTGCTTCCAGATAAATACACCGGCCTGGCCGGGCGCGGTGGCTCAAGCCTGTAATCCCAGCACTTTGGGAGGCCGAGACGGGCGGATCACAAGGTCAGGAGATCGAGACCATCCTGGCTAACACGGTGAAACCCCATCTCTACTAAAAATTACAAAAAACTAGCCGGGCGAGGTGGCGGGTGCCTGTAGTCCCAGCTACTCGGGAGGCTGAGGCAGGAGAATGGCGTAAAACCCGGGAGGCGGAGCTTGCAGTGAGCTGAGATCCGGCCACTGCACTCCAGCCTGGGTGACAGAGCAAGACTCCGTCTCAAAAAAAAAAAAAAAAAAAAAAAAAAATACACCGGCCTTCTTTCCACAGCCCCCATCGTAGCTAACATGTACTGAACAGTGGGCCAGGCACTGAGCTCGGTGTTCTACCTGGAGGGTTGCCTTGGGCCTTACTGCCATTTTTCCAAGGAGGAGACTGAGGCCCAGTGGTTTAGTAGCTTTCCTCAGTCCACACAGGTCTAGATGGGAATAACAGAGACTTGAACCCACACAGCCTGTCAGGCCCTGCTCCCTGGTGATCTAATGGAGCAGACATTAAACCAATAACCACAGGTTTACGTACATGATTACAAGGAGCGCTGGAAAGGGAAAGAACAGGGTGGGAGGAGGAAGAATGACAGAGAAGACAATTCATAGGGGTGGGGTGGGGTGGGTGGGGGTCCCGGGAAGGCCCCTGGAAGAACATTTAAGCTGTGACCCGAATGATGGATTTAGCCAGGCCAACAGTGAGGGGAAAGAGGCAGCGGCAAGTAGCGAGACCTCTGAGGTAGGAGAGAGGGGAATGTGTTCGGGGGAGGGAAACAAGGGCAGTTTCTGCCACAGGAGCAGAGGGAGCTAGGGATATCTGGGTGGGGCCGTCAGGCAGGGCCAGGCTGGGCCTTGGTGCTCTTCAGCTCAGAACTCCTCACCTCCTCTCACTGACCCCCACCCCAACCTCTGAGCTCCGACCTCACAGCACAGTCAGATGCAACCTCTTCTCCCCACCTCCGCTGTGGCCACCCTAGTCTGATTATTGCAATGTCCCCTCCCATTCCCACTGGTCTCCCTGCTTCTGCACCACCCCCATATCTCTTCGTTCTCAGCAATAAAGTGATCCTTTTAGCATGGAAGTCAGAGCTTGCCAGGCCTCTGCTTCTCATTTTGCTTAGAGTAAGTGCCTAAGTCTTGCAATGGTCTACAAAGCCCTCCACAGTCTGGGTCCCAGGAGCTCCTGCAACGGGGTCCCCTCTCTTACTTGGCCGCAGCCCCACTGACCCTGTGCTGCTTCTCAAGTACACCAGGCAAGCCCCTGTCTGGAAGGAGGGCCTTTGCACTGCCCATTCCCTTGGCCCGGAATGTTCTTTCCTCACATATCCATGGGCCTCTCACCCTCCAGCAGGCCTGCCCAGGCATGTTCTCATAGTGGAGCTCAGGGCAAGAACAGAGGGAGATGCTAAGCCCTTTGCCTGCCTCTGGTCTGCTAACATCCTACTGGCCACAGCGAGCACGTGGCTGAGCCCAGAGTCTGAGTGGGAGGGCACCAGGATGGTAGATGCACACAGTAAAGACACAGGGAGAAAAGCACTGGGGCCCTTGCACACTTGATTACAGCCCCTTGATCTGAGCTCCAAATCCCAGGCCTCCTCCAGCACAGGGACCTGCCACCATCAGTAACTCTCTCCACCAGCCGCCATCCCGTTTTCATTCAGCAAACATTTGTGGAGCACCCGCAGCGTGCAGGCCCTAGACGCTGTGAGGCAGCTGCACATAAAGGAGATGAAGTCTCTGCCCTTTAAAAGATTTTATTTTATTTTATTTTTTTGAGACAGAGTCTCTCTCTGTCACCCAGGCTGGAGTGCAGTGGTGCGACCTCGGCTTGCTGCAATCTCTGCCTCTTGGATTCAAGTGATTCTCCCATCTACTCGGGAGGCTGAAGTAGGAGAATCGTATGAACCCCGGAGGTGGAGGTTGCAGTGAGCCGAGATCATGCCACTACACTCCAGCCTGGGCAACAAGAGTGAAACTACATCTCAAAGAAAAAAAAGAAAAAGAAATATTATGTGTAGGTACAATGGGGAGGCAAGTGGTCAATATCTAGTGCTATGTGAATCTCAGCAACAAGCAAGTGGGTCAGAGTGCAGCCGAATTAAAGCTTAATTATAACTCTATTTCTGTCCAGAACCTGACATGTGATTCTTGTTAACCCTGTGGGGACAGTTTCAGTGGCTGGAACAGAGTGAGCAAAGCAGAGAGAGGAATGTTAGTGGGTGGCAGGCAGGGAGGTGAGGCAACCTGAATGATGTTTCCAAAAGGCCACCCCACGCGCAGACAGAACCTGGGTTGAAGGGGAAGAAGGGAAGTGGGGAGTCTCCTTAGGAGGATATTGCCATCGTCAAGGTGAGAGTTCGTGGTAGCCATGGCGGTCAGATTCAGGATGTACCTTGAAGGGGGCCCAAACAGGACTCGCCAGTGCATTGGAGGAAAGGGAGGTAGGAGTCAAGAACGACTGACGCTATTTTTTTTTTTTTTTGAAATGGAGTCTCACTCTGTCACCCAGGCTGGAGTGCAGTGGCGCAATCTTGGCTCACTATGTCCTTCTCCTCCTGGGTTCAAGCGGTTCTCCTGCTTCAGCCACCCAAGTAGCTGGGATTACAAGTGTGCACCACCACACCCGGCTAATTTTTGTGATTTTTAGTAGAGAGTGAGTTTCACTATGTTGGCCAGGCTGTCTTAAACTCCTGACCTCAGGTGATCTGCCTGCCTCGGCCTCCCAAGGTGCTGAGATTACAGGCATGAGCCACCGCACCCGGTCAAGGATGACTGACATTTTGAACTTGAACAAGTGGGTAAATGGAGTTACTGTCTAGTGAGATGGGGAGTGCTGGGGTAGGGCCTCTGCTTTAGACAGAAACGGTCTCTGAGAGGACAGGGTCTTTGGAACCTGGTGTCCGAGGTAGACAGAGAGACTGGCATCTCAGGCAGGAGTGGGGGCTTGGGAAGCCTCACCTTCCACAGTGTGGGGGAAGCAGGAGGTCATCAGAATTTCACTAGCCATCCTATTCATTCATGAATTCATTTATTCATTCATTCAGCAAAAAATTATGGTGCACCGAGGATAAGCTAGACACTTTTCTGGATGCTGGAAATAGCAGAGAACAAGAGGTGGTGTTGCCAGTCTAATTTGGTTCCTTACCTCCAGGTAGAAGAGACAGGTAATGAATAAGCAAACACATGTGAAAGAGAAGATGATCTTACAGAAGGACGGTGTCACAAGGAGCAGTAGAGGGTGGTGGGGAGTGCCAGGGAATTGGAATTGGGTCAGAGGTCACCCAGGCAGCCCTGAGGACCAGTCCCAGCCTCCCAGGAGGACCTGCCTCAGTTTATCTTCTTTTTGTCCCACAGAATGGCTGCTATACCATTAGGAAGGGGAGGGAAGAGGAGTGGCCCCGAAGTGACCCTCAGGGGTCTTTGGGGGAGGGCTTTGTCCTAGAGGAAGAATCTCTTGGCAGGGCGCGGTGGCTCATGCCTGTAATCCCAGCACTTTGGGAGCCCAAGGAGGGTGGATCACCTGAGGCCAGGAGTTTGAGACCAGCCTGGCCAATGTGGTGAAACCCCGTCTCTACTAAAAATACAAAAATCAGCCAGGTGTGTTGACTCATGCTTGTAATCCCAGCTATTCGGGAGGCTGAGGCAGGAGAATCACTTGAACTCAGGAGGCGGAGGTTGCAGTGAGCTGAGATCATGCCATTGCACTCCAGTCTGGACAACAGAATAAGACCCTATTGAAAAAGCAAAAATTAGCCAGGCGCGGTGGCACATATGCCTGCAGTCCCACCTACTCAGGAGGGTGAGGCAGGAGATCACTTGAGCCTGGGAGTTTGAGGCTGCAGTGAACTATGATTGCACCACTGCACTTCAGCCTGCGAGATAGAGCATAGCCCTGTCTCAAAAAAAAGGAAACAGCTGGGTGCAGTGGCTCACACCTGTAATTCCAGCACTTTGGGAGGCTGAGGCGGGCGGATCACCTGAGGTCAGGAGTTCAAGACCAACCTGGCCAACATTGTGAAACCCCATCTCTACCAAAAATACAAAAATGAGCCGGGAGTAGTGGTGAATGCCTGTAGTTCCAGCTACTCAGGAGGCTGAGGCAGGAGAATCGCTTGAACCCGGGAGGCAGAGGTTGCAGTGAGCTGAGATTATGCCACTGTACTCCAGCCTGGGTGACAGAGTGAGACTCTGTCTGAAAAAAAAAAAAAAAAAAAAAAGGATACAGAGAACCTGTGAGAGGTACATGCTGTGTTCCCACAGAGCAAAACTGCTCAGACCACTGCAAAATTCTTCTCCGAGTGTATGGAAATGGGTTTCCTCACTTTCTACCGTTTGAGAGTTTCTGCTATGCAAAGAATTTTCTTTGTGCTTCCTGGTGCTTTATCCTGCAAAGTATGGGAGAGTGAGGCCCGTGAAGGCTCATACGCCAAAGTTCCCATCTGAGCTCTGCCACTGCATGGATGGGTGACCTCAGGTGATGTGTTCATGTCCTTTGGAAACAGCAAGAGTTAATATCGGGGAGCAATTTAGTTAAAAGGGATTTTGAAGAAGCTGAACTCAGACAATTGTGAGCAAGCTTCAGGGATGGTTCTGGTCATTGAGACAAGTAATAAGACGAATACTAGAAGCTGCGCTGAGGCTGTGACAGGCTACGGAGAAGAGGGGGCAGCGATGTGTGCCAGGAGAGTGTTGTGTTATGGGGGCTGAGGGACTGGGAGGGCCATGGGCATTCCTGGGGTTTCCAGTTTGGGCACTGGAGTGTATGATTAACTGAGAGTGCGCACAGAAGGAGAAGCCAGCTCGGAGGGAAAAAGATCAGGTTCTGTTTGAGGACACTAAGGGTGAGATGATTGGCCAATTGCTAGAAACTTGGATGTGAATCTGAGGAAGGAAGTTGGACCCATAAGTGCCCAGTCAGAAATCCTCAGGGCCTGGATGGTGGTTGTGCAGAGAATGACCAGATGATAACTCCTGCTGTTTCCCTTTCCTTCTACGGACACATCCAGAATACACTTTGGGCCAGGCACAGTGGCTAACGCCTGTAATCCTAGTACTTTAGGAGGTCAAGGCAGGCAGATCGCTGGAGTCCAGGAGTTTGAGACCAGCCTGGCCAACAGAGCGAAAACCCGTCTCTACAAAACAACAGCAACAACAACAACAACAACAATTAGCTGGGCATGGTGGCGTGTGCCTATAGTCCCAGCTACTTAGGAGGCTGAGGTGGGCAGATTGCTGGAGCCTGGGAGGTCAAGGTTGCAGTGAGCCAAGATCACATCACTGCACTCCAGCCTGGGCAACAGAGGCAGACTCGGTCTCCAAATACAAAACAAAACAAAAGAACACATTTTGCAGCCTCCCTCCATCAAGGGGGCTGCTTTCTGTCCAGTGGAATGTGAGTAAAGTGGTAATGGCACTTCCAGGTCTGGCCCATGAAAATCTACCCTCAGCCTTCCAATCCTCTACTCTAGGTGTTGGCTGACTTTTTCTGTAAAGGACCAGATGGCAACGGTTTTAGACTTCATGAACATTGCCATCTTTATCGCACCTAATCACCTCTGCCGTTGTTATGTGAAGATAGCCATAAGCAATATATAAATGTGTCTGTGTTTCAATAAAACTTTATCTACTAAAGTAGGGCCACAGCTACTCCTCTCTGTCTCTTATTTGCTGCCTGGATTCTGATGTTCAGGTAGCCCTTAGAAGCCACGTGTTGAAAGTGGCACAGCCTCCCATTGTCTGAGACACTGTAAGAAACCCAGACAAGAAACCCAGATGGGGTGCAAGGAATTGGGGGGTCTCCATTTCTGCTATAAGAAACGGAGATGCCTGATTCCTTGCCCCCATCCTCCTTTTATGGAGTAAGAAAGAAACCTGTATTGTGTTTAGCAACTGAAATTTGGTGGGGGGTTATTTCTTCCATAAGTTAGTGTTAGTTTAACTAAGAATTGTTACTAGGGGCGGGATATTGCCATAATGAAAATCTGAAATGTGTGGCATTGTTTTTGTAGTTGGGGAAGGTGGTAAGAAAACCTTTGTCAGGGCAGCTGTCCTCTGACCCTGTAGCTCTAAGGAAAGAAGTCATAAAGTACAGGCAGCACTTAAGTCTCAGAAGAATAAGATGGGACCAGTGAGCACTGGCTGATTTGCAAGCAAAACTGAAATGAAATAGGAACTCCAGAAATTTGGGGTCTTGGTTAGGAACATTGACTGCTTCTAGATGCCAAACAGAAGGAAGTCATAGCTTAAAGGCCTTTGAGTAGCAAAGGCCCATGAAGCCTCAACCTTACGCAAGGTCAGAGTCAGTGAGTGTCCTTTCCCTGGTCTGAGAACCTCAAGATTGCCGTCAGCACATTGAGAGAGAGTGGCCTGAGGGCAGACAGCAGAAAAACCAGGCTGGAGAACTGTGTCTAACTATGAATTTCGCACTTGGTTGCTGGCATCCAGAAATGACTGAAGCAAGTAGATAAGGAGCCTTTTCAGATTTTCAGGGAACTGTATTGTCAAATAAGCCATAAGCCTGAACTTCAAAAAATAAAAATAAAAAAGAGAGAGAGAGAAAGTGTTTGAACTTCCGGGCCTTAAAACCACCTTGAGGCTGGGTGCAGTGGCTCACGCTTGTAATCCCAGCACTTTGAGAAGCTGAAGCATGTGGAA
Organism: Theropithecus gelada; assembly: GCF_003255815.1. Taxonomy (NCBI): domain Eukaryota; kingdom Metazoa; phylum Chordata; class Mammalia; order Primates; family Cercopithecidae; genus Theropithecus; species Theropithecus gelada. The sequence continues at coordinate 22,934,552 of NC_037684.1, read as the reverse complement.
CACCTGAGGTCAGGAGTTCGAGACCAGCCTGACCAACATGGTGAAACCCCGTCTCTGCTAAATACATACACACACAAACACACACACACACACACACACACAGTTAACCGAGCATGGTGGCGCATGCCTGTAATCTCAGCTACTCGGGAAGCTGAGGCAGGAGAATCGCTTGAACCTGGGAGGCGGAGGTTGCAGTGAGCTGAGATTGCGCCATTGCACTCCAGCCTGGGCGTCAGAGCGAAACTTCATCTCAAAAAACAAAACAAAACAAAAGAAAACAACACCACTTTGAGGTCTTAAAACTTTTACCCGAAGGAGCTGCAGGCTACAAAAGATAAGTGGCAACCGGGAAGGGTCTACCCCTCAACAGCCACTGTGAATGTGGCCTTGAGCAATGTGGCAAGAGGACGGTGTGGAGGGCAGGGCAGGGAGCCATAGAGAACAGGACAGGGCAATTCCTTCAAGAATGGGGGCTCTCCCAGCACCCGCCCGGCCAAATGGCATCATCGCTGTCATCAGAGCCTGCTTTGCATCTTCTATTCTTCCCTTCTCTGAAGAGGATGTTGTCCTGTGCTTGCCCTATCTGCGCCCCACCACTGGATCCGGAAGTGTGCTGTGTGTCTGTAGTGGGGTGGGGAAAGGAAGAACACAGATAACTTGTTCTTTTAGGCACTGGTTTCCAGATCACAGGGAGTCACAGAGGACCTGGAGGAGAGAATCCTGTGTGTGCTGGAGATCCTGAAATGTGGCGGAGGCCCCCCAGGAGGCAGTGATGGTGTGGACTCAGCTGCCTCCCTGGGAAACAGTGAGTGTGTTCCATGTGGGAGAGGAAGAGTGAGATGGCTACTTAGTGGCCATTGGGCAACCCGTGGCAGAGACTGGCTAGAGGCTTACGAACACTGTCTTTGTTCATTATTTTGCATTGCTGTAAAGGAACCTGAGGCTGGTAATTTATAAAGAAAGAGGGGTGTTTGGCTCATGGTTCTTCAGGCAGTACAGGAAGCATGATATACCAGCACCTGCATCTGGGCAAGGCCCCAGGAGGCTTCTACTCGTGGCCGCAGGACAAGGGGGAGCAGGCACGCCACATGGCAAGAACGATGCCAGGCTCCTTTAAACAACCAGGCCTGGTGCAGTGGCTCACACCTGTAATCCCAGCACTGTGGCCAAGGTGGGAGGATTGCTTCAGGCCAGAAGTTTGAGACCAGTCTGGGCAACATAGCAAGACGCCATCTCTAAAAAAAAAAGTTAGACTGGGCGCCGTGGCTCACACCTGTAATCCCAGCACTTTGGAGGGCCGTGGTGGGCAGATCACTTGAGGCCAGGAGTTCAAGAGCAGCCTGGCCAACATGGTAAAACTTTGTCTCTACTCAAAATACAAAAATCAGCTGGGCATGGTGGCAGGCATCTGTAGTCCCAGCTACTCAAGAGGCTGAGGCATGAAAATCACTTGAACCCAGGAGGCAGAGGTTGTAGTGAGCCAAAATTGTGCCACTGTACTCCAGCCTAGGTGACACAGTGAGACTGTCTAAAAAAAAAAAAAAAAAAAAAAAAAAAAAAAAAAAAAAAAAAATTTAGCCAGGTGTGGCGGTGTGGGCCTGCTCAGGAGGCTGAGGTGAGAGAATCACTTGAGCCTGGGAGGTGGTTGCAGTGAGCCATGATTGCACCACTGCACTCCAGCCTGGATGACAGAGTGAGACCCTGTCTCAAAAAACAAACAGACAAACAAAAACAAAGCACCCACATGAGCTAATAGATTGAGAACTCACTCATTACCCTGGGGAGGGCACCAAGCCATTCCTGAGGGAGCCACCCGTATGATGCAAACACCTCCCACCAGGCCCACCCCTAACACTGGGGCTCCTATTTCAACATGAGATTTGGAGGGGCCAAACATCCAAGCTATATCGAACGCCAGCCCTTCTACTGCCAGATGAACTGCTAGATCCGATTCCCCACTTTCATTGCATTAGATGCGGCCATGGGCGGAGTTCTGGCCAGTGGAAGGTGGGTGGAAATGAGGTACTTGTCTATCATAAAAGCCCACACAACCTTCCAAACCATTCTCCTTGTTCTCTCCAGGCTGCTGACTGGATACAGATGCCCAAGGCCAATGTGGAAGCCATGTGTCAAAGATGGCAGGGGGCCGGGCATGGTGGCTTATACTGGTAATCCCAGCACTGTGGGAGGCTGAAGCAGGAGGATCACTTGAACCGAGGAGTTTGAGACCAGCCTGAGCAACCTAGCAAGACATCATCTCTACAAAAAATTAAAAAGCTGGTCCAAGTGTGGTGGCTCACACCTGTAATCCCAGCACTTTGGGAGGCTGAGGCAGGCAGATCACAAGGTCAGGAGTTCAAGACCAGCCTGGCCAACATAGTGGAACCTCATCTCTACTAAAAAATACAAAAAAATTAGCCAGGCATAGTGGAAGGCGCCTGTAATCCCAGCTACTCGGGACGCTGAGGCAGGAGAATCGCTTGAACCCAGGAGGCAGAGGTTGCAGTGAGCCAAGATCGTGCCATTGCACTCCAGCCCGGGCAACAGAATGAGATTCCACCTCAAAAAAAATAAATAAATAAATAAAATAAAAAACTAGCCGGGCACTGTGGCTCACATCTGTAGTCCCAGCTACTTGGGAGGCTGGGGTGGGAGGACTGCTTGAGTCCAGGGGGTTGAGGCTGTAGTCAGCAGTGATTACACCACTGCACTCCAGTCTGGGTGACAGAGCAAGACTCTGTCTCAAAAAATAAATAAATAAATAAGTAAATAAACATTTGTGACTTTATGGAATTCAAGCCAATTGGATTTCATATGAAGAAGTACACTTCTATTACATTAAGCCACGGAAACCTTGCTGTTTGCCTGTAATAGCAGCTGGTGTCACCTTAACTAGAGTTGAAGACATGGGAGCAGAGCAGCCAGAGCAGGGAGAGGCAGGAAGAGAACTGAGGCAGGACCCTGGGGACACCTCATTAAAGAGTGGGTGACAGGGAGGTGGCGCAAAGGAGACCGAGAAGGAAGCAAGCAGAGGATGAGGGCAGAGTGAACTTCTGAAAGAAAAGGAACATGGTGGCCAGGCACGATGGCTCACGTCTGTAATCTCAGCACTTTAGGAGGCCGAGGCAGGCGGATAACTTGAGGTCAAGAGTTCGAGACCAGCCTGGCCAACATGGTGAAACCCCATCTTTACTGAAAATACAAAAACTAGACTGGTGTCATGGTGTGTGCCTGTAATTCCAGCTACTTGGGAGGGTGAGGCAGGAGAATTGCTTGAACCTGGGAGGCGCAGGTTGCAGTGAGCTGAGATCACACCACTACATTTCAGCCTGGGTGACAGAGTGACACTCTGTCTCAAAAAAAAAAGGAACGGGCCAGGTGCAGTGGCTCATGCCTATAATCCCAGTGCTTCAGGAGGCCAAGGTGGGCAGATCATAAGGTCAGCAGTTCGAGACCAGCCTGACCAACATGGTGAAATCCCGTCTCTACTAAAAATGCAAAAATTAACCAGGCATGGTGGCGGGCGCCTGTAATCCCAGTTTACTCCAGAGGCTATGGCAGGAGAATCACTTGAACCTGGGAGGCAGAGGTTTCAGTGAACTGAGACCGTGCCATTGCACTCCAGCCTGGGTGATAGAGCGAGACTCCATCTCAAAAAAAACCAAAAAAACAATGGACTGTGGTGGAGAGAGAAGTGTCTTAGTTTGTCTTATGCTACAATAATAGAGTACCTGAGACCGGGTAATTATGAGGAACAGGGATTTATTTCTTACAGTTCTGGAAGCGGGGAAGTCTAATATTGACGGGCCAGCATCTGGTGAGGGCCTTCTTGCCACATCATCTGACAGTGCGAGGGTGAGAGAGGTAGAGACAGAGAGAGAGAAAGGGGCCGAATTCATCCTGTTGTAAGGAACCCACTCCCACTGAGATAACAGCATTAGCCCTTTCTTGAGGGCAGAACCTCATGGAATAATCACCTCTCATTAGGCCCTACCTCTCAACACTGTTGCATTGGGGATTAAGTTTCCAACACATGCTTTTGGGGGTACACATTCAAACCATAGTGAGAAGAAACTCTAGATACATATGTATACATACATACATACATGTACCTTTTTTTTTTTTTGAGACAGGGTCTCACTCTGTCACCCAGGCTGGAGTGCAGTGGGGTGTTCATAGCTCACTGCAGCCTCAACTTCCTAGGTTCAGGCAATTCTCCCACCTCAGCCTCCTGAGTAGCTGATACTACAGGCGTGCACGCCACCACACCTGGCTGGGTTTTTTTTTTTTTTGGTAGACATGAAGTCTCACTATGTTGCCCAGGTTGGTCTCAAACTCGTGGGCTCAAGATCCACCCACCTCAGCCTGCCCAGGTGCTAGGGTTACACGCGTGAGCCACTGAGCCCAACCAAACACTACATATATATATATATGCATGTATGTGTATATATATAAAAAATATAAAATATATATGTGTATATATGTGTATATATATAAAAATTATATATAAAATATAAAACATATATGTACCAAGGCAAAGGCTTAAAAAATAATTTTAAAAGTATATATATATATTTTTCCCAAACTAAAAAGGATGTGTCTATTGAGGCCAAGAGGATGCAAACAATCCAAAGATCAAAAGCCTATTATTTAATTAACTTCCTTTCTTTGCTTGTTAGATGAGATTTGGATTTGATGTGTCTGTTTTCTTGGCCCTGTCTGCTCACGAAAGCCTTCTACGGGGGAAGCTGCGGGCAGGTTCCTATAGCGACTCTTTGGGAGAACTCTCACGGGCTGAGTAATTGCTTAGTTCTGCCTGCTTCGTCCTCTTCTGCTTCATAGGTACTACAAAATAGTTGTTGTCTACAGCGGTGAGCCCCGCAGGGAGTGAAAACAAGTTCTGGAAGTTCAGTGTGCTGTCTTGGCGCTGGTCCACGTCCTTCATTGTTATGTCCGCAGCCAGAGGGGCTTTTTGGTTCTCCAAAGATCCAGGGAACTCCTTCCCATGAGTACTTTCAGGCCCTCCTTCATTAAGTAGCCTTTATCCCCAGCAAATCTGTGAAACGTAAACAACACGGTTTCCATGGTGTGTTCCATTGGGCCGGGGTTGCTCGTGAGATCTGTTGAAACCTTGGCCAGAGGTGCGTTGTGGGCGCTTGGCAAGCTGGGCCTCAGGGCCCCTCGGGAAGGCGCAGTATTAAGAACTTGTTTTGCAAAGGAGCCCTGGGTCAGGCACTGGGTCTGAGGCTGGCCTTGCGAGGGCCCCTTTCCTTCTTGGGACAGGCCACCACACCACGTGGCAGATGCAGCTCTCGGCAAGATGCAAGGGGCAGGACGCAGGAGACACGCTCAGTCCAAAGTGGAGTGGTGTTTGGGGGCTCTGGGCTGGGAAATTTACATGGGGGTCTTAACTTCTTGGAGTCATGAACCCCTCTGAGAACAAGGCAAGAGCTAAGTCCCCTACCTGAGAGCAATGTAGGCAGCTGGACGCGCTATTTCACTCCCAGCCTCGGGAATTTCGTGGGCCTCCTGAGGCCGGCCCATGGGGTCCAGGGAAAGAGCCTCGGCCTTATAGGGTCTCTTACAACCTTGACTAGCTGCCTCCCACAACCCTGCTGGGATCCGTACCTTACAAAGGAGGAAATAGATGCCATGTAGAACTTGCCTGGAGTCACACAGCTACAAGCGTGACGCCTGAATTTGAAGGCAGGTGTGTCTGACTGTCCTGTTCCCTTAGCGTTCAGCACGGGGCCTCTTCAGCCATCCCAAGGCATCCCCAGCAACACAGAAGGCACCTCAGGAAGGGGTCAGGGGAGGGTTCAGGGAGGAGGGGATGTCTGGGCTCAGCAGGTGGCATGGCTGTGGGAGCCTCAGGGCTGAGGAGAACCCAAGGCAGGGAACGAGGCAGGGCCTTGCTCAGGACGTGGCAGAGACAGGGGTGAGCTCAGGCCTGGTTGCAGCCGACGCTCGAGCTGTCGGGCAGCCCTGAGAGGCCGGAGTGGAGTGGTGGACCCAGGAGTGAGGAGACGCCTCGTCCAGCAGCCCACGGTCTGTTTCCTTCTACCCCTGGATCAGGAGAGAGCAGCAGGCCTGATGTCAGCTGGGCTTCCCTCTGCCCGGCACTGTCATCACTCAGCCTTTGCTTTCCTTGGCCTCACAAGCAAGGCTGGGGACAGGAACAAATATGACTGGGTCTCTAACATCACCGTAGGGAGTCAGAGGCATTTCCCCCTAATCTGAGGCCTCCCCGTCTGAGGCCCTGTGTATTCGTTTCTAGAGCTGCTGTAACTAAGTACCACACACTAGGCAGCTGCAAACAACAGAAGTGGATTGTCTCACAGTTCTGGAGGCCAGGAGTCTGGAATTCAGGTGTGGACAGGCCTGCTCCCTCCGAGCCTGGAGGGGAAGACGTGGTGCCTCTTTCTGGCTGCCGGTGGTTGCCAGTCCTCCTGGCAGGCCCAGGCTTGCGGCTGCTTCCCCGCAGTCTCCGCCTCTTCTTTCTTTCCCACAGAGCAGGAGTGTATGTCTGTCTCTCTGTGTCTCTTCTCTTCTTTCATAAGGACACCAGTCCTATCGGATTAAGAGCCCACCCTACATTCCAGTATGACCTCACCTTTGCTAATTACATCTGCAACAATTCTATTTTCAAATATGTCACATTCGGAGATACTAGGGGTTAGGTCTTGAGCATATCTTGTGAGAGGAACACGGTCTTACCCATAACACCCTGCGGGGTAATTTACCTTTCCCTAAGGAGCCCCCGCCCTGAACACCCCTGGACTGTGGCGTCCCCACCCTCACACCGGCCTCCAGCAATGGCCGACCTGGCAGAGCCAGGAGCTGTGGGGGCTTTCACAGCCCGTGCCTGGGTGACCAAATCCAGCTCCTGCCACCAGAACCTTCCTTCCAGGGCGGCTCGTGAGTGGTGCCGTGCTGGGAACACACAGCACGCAGCTTAGGGCACCGGCTGCTGCCACCAGCCCCCGGTTAATCTCCTCCAGCCTCAGCAAGAATGTGGCGGTGACAGGGGCTCTCAGGAAGGCAGGGAAGGAGGGGAGGCCTGGTGCTTTTCTTTCAAGTGGAGAATTCTCCCCACGGATCTGCTCCAAGGAGTTAGTAGGGAGGGAGGGAACCAGGTTTCCAGCCTGGCATTCCGGACCAACAGTCCCTGGCCGGCCACTGGGCCCTGGGGGAGGTGGCTGTGAGGCTAGGGTCGGGGAGGGGTGCAAAGGCCGCTCAGCTCTGGGCCAGGTTTCCAGCAGGAGGACCTAAGACAGCCCAAGCCCACCTCAGAGTCAGGTTGGCTTGGTCATTCATTCCCTCCTTTGCTCCACCAACATTCACCCAGTACTTATTACATAGCAGGGACATGCGGACCGGGAGACCAGAGTAAAACAACAGGAGAGATGCTGAGGTCAGCTATGCTCAGAGGAGAGGGCTTGGGAGAGGGCCCTGGATCTGGCTTGGAGAGGCAGGGAGCATTCTCCAGGGGGGACGTGTTTCAAGTAGAGTGCATGCAAGTCAAAGGAACGGAGACCTGGAGATCCTGGGGCTCTCCGAGGGTGCCAGTCACCCCTCAGGACTGGGATGAGCCCCAATGCCAGGAAGGGCAGGTGCCAAGGACACAGGCAGGAGTCAGACGACATGGAGTCTGTACCAGGGAGCTTGGGTTTAATCTTCTGAGCCATGGGACGGCACTGATGGGTTTTAAGCAGTGTAAAGACTTGATCCAATTTGTGAATTGGATCATCCTGGCTGCAGTGGGCAAGCTGCTGGGGTTCCGGGAATTGTTTGGAAGTCATTGGTTCAATGCATGGCAGTGGTGTGACCACCTGGGAGGATGACCCCACAGAGCAGAGGAGTGGCCCAGGACGCACCTTTGGGAATGTCAGCATGGGGAGGGAAGACCGGGGAAGAGGAGCTGGTCAGAGAGAGTGTATAAGTGGCCAGAAGAGATAGAACGTGGCCTTCAGAAGGCAGATAGAGAGCAGTTAGGGAAGATGGGATTGTCCGTAGCATCAGATGCAGCCAAGACGTCAAGCGATGCAAGAACTGAATATATCATTGGGTTTGGTGATTGGGAGGTGGCCTCCGTGAGCGCAGCATGAGGGGGTTTGAAGCCAGCGGGCTTATCACAAGCTGGCAGGCAGCTGGAAACTCGTTCCTTGTGCACAGCAGTTATGAAGGCTGGGGAGCGGCCTTTTTAGAGGAGAAGGAGGAGGAGGAGAAGGGGGAGGAGGAGGAGGAGGAGGGAGAGCTGCTGGTGATCAAGTTCCCAAGGGCACTGCTGGCTGAGCAGGAGCTTCAGCTTGCAGCTGCTTTGGGACCGTTCACCCTGGACAGAAGCCTGAGTGAATTGTTACCCCCAGGGTCTAAGGTGCTGCATTGCAGCAGCAAAGAGCCCCCATTATAACAGCGCTTGACTGATGGCCTACTACACGCCAGGCACTGAACCAGGGCTTTGCGCACATGATTTCATCGAGTCCTGCACAGAGGTATTATTGCCCATGTGCTGACGTTCAGAGAGAGGTAAGTGACTTAAGCAAGAAGCTCTGCTAGTCAGTAGCAGAGAAGGGATGTGAAGCCAGGACGACCTGAACCCAAGGCTATTGCAGCTTCATCCTGCTGTTGTCCTAACTCCTGGGAGATGTGGCTGAGAAGTTCTCTTTGGTCCTCGGCTGTTGGGTGGTGAGCGGTTGACAGGTGGCTATGCTTATCCAATCTGGGCCAGGAATTGGACTTCAGGTGGCTGGATCATTCATGGAGAGAGCGGCAGTGGCTGGGGTTGGCATGAGTCAAGGTAACAGATAGCTGATGCCGTCTTCTTGAGGAGTCCTCTCTCTCAGGGTGGTGGTAGAACCATGGAGGCAGTGGGGTGCAGGTGCAATGAAATCCTTAGCCCTGGGACCCTAGATGGGCTCTTTGTCTGAGGTCAAGGTCAAGGGTCACGAGTGCTAGATAGGGTCCTCCATGATGGGAGGAGCCTCCAGAATCCTGGAGGGTAATTCACAGTAGACCGTGGTGGTCCTCTGAGGAGTGAAGCTGTGAGTGGTGGCCATCTCTGGAGAGAAAGAGGGTGCAGCTAGTGGTGCTGGTGGTCTAGGACAGCCCAGTGCTCCCTAGCAGTCATCCTCTAAGGCTGCCACAGTGGCTCTGTGATTTGGGAGCATGGACGCTGCACACAGGTGACCTTCACATCTTCAGCAACCACAGCTGGATGGTGTGACAAGTGTTGCTGGGAGCTCTCTTTTCATCTGGGCACACAGCAAGACCATATGCCCAGCTTCTCCTGTGGTTAGATGTGGCCGTGAGACTGAGTTCCATCCCAGTGGAGGGAACGGTCTGGGGAAATGTGACTGTTTTTCTAGGCCTGCCTGTAACTATAAAAGCCTTCCCCACTTCACTGGCTCTTCATGCCCTTTCCCCTTTCATTGCTGGATGTCAACATCCTAAGTGACCTTGGGAGCCATGTGTTGAAGGTGACAGATCCCGGGTAATTGAAGAGCTCTGTGGCAGAGAGCTCCTCCCCCAACTCCAGGGGCCGGGCCCACCTGTGACTGTTTATGTGAATGAGAATTCCCCCTCACTATGCTTGTGCCATTATCATTCTCAGGTTGTTTCTTGCAGCATTGACTGATCCTGTCTAATACAGATAGCCACAAAGCCGTTAGGTCCTGTGATCTCTTAGCTTTCATCTCCAGCTATTCTGTATCTGTTCAGTAGTTTTGGCTCTCCCCAGCCTGGAGCAGATGTGGAATTTGAACTCTCACGAGGCACAAGCCATTTTCTTTGGATGATTATGTTATGATGTGCTGATGCACCATCTTGGGGAGCCAGACCCTGTAAAGTGGTTCATCCCCCCTTTACGGTGGCTGTAATTGTGTCTGGGGTGTTGGCTTCAGCTAGAACCAACTTTCTCCAAACAGACAGGGGCAGAGGTCACCTGTGCTGGCTTCCTGTTGCAATTTTATGTCCCCACCAGAGCACAAACAGCACTCCCCTGGGTGAAGTGACTCAGGGAATAAGGAGGGCAGACAGAAACTGGTTTCTCAGCTGCTGGCAGCTCATGCTGCTGCCAGGCCTTTCTCCTTCTCTAGGAGGCTGGCTGTGAGGTAGGAGAGGTGGACAAAAGATGACAGTGTTTCACTTTTGTTTTGTTTTGTTTTGTTTTATGAGACAGGGTCTTGCTCTGTGGCCCAGGCTGGAGTGCAGTGGCACAATCACGGCTCACTGCAGCTTCAACCTCCCAGCCTCAAGCAATCCTCCTGCCTCAGCCTCCCAAGTAGCTGGGACCACAGGCGTGCGCCACAACACTTGACTAATTTTTTATTTTTAGTAGAGATAAGATCTCACTATGTTGCCCAGGCTGGTCTCCAACTCCAGGGCTCAAGTGATCAGCCCACCTTGGCCACCCGAATGCTGGGATTAGAGGCAGGAACCACCGCGACTGGCTGTAGGTGTTTCTTCTTTTTTTTTTTTGAGACGGAGTCTCGCTCTGTCACCCAGGCTGGAGTGCAGTGGCCGGATCTCAGCTCACTGCAAGCTCCGCCTCCCTGGTTCACGCCATTCTCCTGCCTCAGCCTCCTGAGTAGCTGGGACTACAGGTGCCTGCCACCTCGCCCGGCTAGTTTTTTGTATTTTTTAGTAGAGACGGGGTTTCACCGTGTTAGTCAGGATGGTCTCAATCTCCTGACCTCGTGATCCGCCCACTTCAGCCTCCCGAAGTGCTGGGATTACAGGCGTGAGCCACCATGCCCGGCCAGACACCTTTATCTTAAAACCAGTATCTGCAGAGCAAAATGGCAGACTGGTCTCGCTTAGTAAGTGAAATAGAGGCACCTAGTTTAGATGGGGAAAAAGAAACACAAAAAAAAAGACAAGAATCCAGTGAGTTTGCTGGGCTTATTTGCAGCTAAAGTGATTGATAGTGGGTGCAGGTCCTGAACCATGACTGCGTCCTGTGCTATGGAAACTTCATTTCACTCAATTACCTAAAGTGTGTTCTACAACCTCGAGATTTGTAATGATGATAGTGGGGATGACTATGACTCTTTTTTTTGTTTCTACTTTTCAGGCACATTTTTTTTTGTTTTTGTTTTTTTTGAGATGGAGTCTCGCTCTGTCACCTAAGCTAGAGTGCAGTGGCAGATCTCAGCTCATTGCAAGCTCTGCCTCCCAGGTTCAAGCGATTTACAGCTAATTTTTTGCATTTTTAGTAGAGACAGGGTTTCAACATGTTGGCCAGGCTGGTCGTGAACTCCTGACCTCAAGTGATTCGCCTGCCCTGGCCTCCTAAAGTGCTAGGATTACAGGCATGAGCCACCGCGCCCAGCATCAGGCACAGTTTTTAAGTGAGTTATATGTCGTAAATTCTCAAAATATTCCTGTGGAGTAAGTACTATTATCCCATTTTACAGATGAGGAAACAGAGGCACAAAGTTATTATATTAAGGACTATATTTTATATGAAAAAGGCTCTGTAGAAAAAATTGGAACAACAAAAATTATCTTTTTCTCTTTGTTATTATTATTATTTTTTTTTTGTAGAGATGGGGGTCCCACTATGTTGCCCAGTCTGGTCTCGAACTCCTAGGCTCAGGCGATCCTCCTGTTTCAACCTTCCAAAGTACTGGGATTACAGGCATGAGCCTCTGCACCTGGCCACTCATCTTTGTGTATGGAATGGCTGGACAAAACATAAAGTCACTTAAGATAGAGGCTGAAGAGTCTACTTTAATTGCATATAGGGCCTTTGCCTAATGAGTCACGTAATTGGGGCTCCACGGAGTCGTTAATATTTCACATCTTTTCCCATCAGCACTAAGTAAACACTATTTTAATAACCGCAATACTACTTCTTTTTTTGGGCCCAGGAAATTGCTTGGTTCATTGTTCCCTTTTAGAGAAGATTAAACAAAATAGATTTTCATAATTGTCATTCTGTACTTTTTTTTTTTGAGACAGAGTTTTGCTCTTGTTGCCCAGGCTGGAGTGCGATGGTGCAATCTCAGCTCACTGCAACCTCTGCCTCCCTGATTCAAGTGATTCTCCTGGCTCAGCCTCCCGAGTAGCTGGGATGACAGGCATGCGCCACCACACCCGGCTAATTTTGTATTTTTAGTAGAGACGGGGTTTCTCCATGTTGGTCAGGCTGGTCTCAAACTCCCAACCTGAGGTGATCCGCCTGCCTTGGCCTTCCAAAGTGTTGGGATTGCAGGTGTGAGCCACCGCGCCTGGCAGTTTTCTTTTCGTGGGCGTGTGTGTGTGTGTGTGTGTGTTTTTTTTTTTAGACAGAGTCTCAACAGAGTCTTGCCCTGTCACCCAGGCTGGAGTGCAGTGGCATGATTTGGGCTCACTGCAATCTCCGCCTCCCAGATTCAGGCAATTCTCCTGCCTCAGCCTCCTGATTAGCTGGGACTACAGGTGCGCACCACCATGACTGGCTAATTTTTGTATTTTTAGTAGAAACAGGGTTTTACTATGTTGGCCAGGCTGGTCTCGAACTCCTGACCTCAAGTGATCCCCCGCCTCAGCCTCCCAAAGTGCTGGGATTACAGGTGTAAGCCACCACACTGGGCCTCATTCTGTACTACTCATCCCAAAAGGGAAATCTTATACTTTCTGATCGCACAATATGTTCTGAGGAGGAGGTGAGGAGGGTTGCTGATCAAAGACACTGGGGAAGCTACCTAGGAAGTGTCAATACCCAGTTCAATGCACACAGAAGTCCTGGCTGGACAGAGGAGGGCCCAGTGTTCTGCATGTGGGAACACAGTCCTTAGGATCACCTGGCTTGGAGGCGATGCTGCCTAAGCCAGCAACTTTTTCCAGAACCCACTGGATGGCACCCAAGGATGTTATCCAGGTGAATGGCAACTCCCTGCAGGATCCATTCATTAGCCTCTAAATGACATGGAATGGGGGAAATCCCACAAGCTAAGGGTCAGTTACCAGGTGCAAACTGTCCAAGGAGCATCTGGAGAACTTTCTTGCACTTTCTGACCTCCAGGGTCTCGACAAGCCTGGGTATGTCCCCAGAGGTCCAGTTTTATGAATATTGGAGCTCCATGCTGTTCATCCAGGAAGCTCAAAGTTAAATGAAACACCTGGGGACCCCACAGAATTATTATATTGAGTGGGGGGATTGCTAGTCTGGGCCAAGGCAGGATGCCCCATTTTCTCCACTTCAGGGAGCACCTGGGATTTGTGGTGGGAGGCGGGAGCTACCCCTGTGAGGACTCTGGCTTGAAAGTGACAAAATCCAACATAAGCCAGCTTGAGCAAAAAGGGAGAATTTGCTAGAATCGACCAAAAACTGCCGCTGCACACTTGGCTGCTCCGCATGTGGGAAGGGCCGAGCTGCAGAGACCCTCCATCAGGTAGGGTTCTGGGGGCATGGCAGCCCCCCTAGGGCCACGTGGTTGGAATGGGGGGGGAAGCCGCCTCCAGGAGGAAGGGGTGTTCCCTGAAGAGGGCATGTGGCAGACCAAGAGGCAAATGTGCGCCTCACCAAGGAACTTGGCTTAGCATTGTCAAATTTTCTCTGTGTTGGATTAGGGTCAAGCTCTGTTTGACTTGGCACAGAAGCTCGAAGGCCCGCTGGCTGCCCCACTCAGAGATGAGTATGGAGGGTCTAGAGGGGGCGCTGTGGGGTTCCAAGCCAGAACAGCCGAAAGTAGAAAACCACCCAAATATCCATCAACTGATGAATGGATCAGCACAATGTAGAACCTACAAACAACAGGCAGGGCGCAGTGGCTCATGCCTGTAATCCCAGCACTTTGGGAGGCTGAGGCGAGTGGATCACTTGAGGTCAGGAGTTTGAGACCAGCCTTGCCAACATGATGAAACCCTGTTTCTACTGAAAATACAAAAATTAGCCGGGCGTGGTGGTGTGTGCCTGTAATCCCAGCTACTCAGGAGGCTGAAGCAGGAGAATCACTTGAACTCGGGAGGTGGAGGTTGCAGTGAGCCAAGTTCGAATCACTGCACTCCAGTCTGAGTGACAGAGGGAGACTCCGTCTCAAAAACAAAAACAAAAACCCTACAAACAACAGAATATTATTCACCCATGTAAAGGAGTGAAGTACTGACACCCATAGATGAGCCCTACAAACCTCATGCTAAATGAAAGAAGCCAGACACAAAAAGGCCGATATGGTATTACTCCATTTCTGTGAAATGTTTAGATAGGCAATTCACAGAGACAGGAAGTAGACTCATGGTTGCCAGGGGCTGTGGGGAGGGGGAATGGGAGTGATGGCTAATGGATTTCCTTTGGGGTTTGATTAAAAAGTTCTGGAACTAGGTAGTGGTGATGGTTGCACAACAATGTGAATGTCCTCGATGCTACTGAATTGCATACCTAAAATGGTTAAAATGGTCAAATTTATATTATGTGTGTTTCACCACAATAATAAGAAAAAAGATGAGCTTCCTTCAGACAAACACATGGGGGCTTGCAGCTTGGAGACTCGGGAGAAGATGTGTGTGAGGCGGTTATCCGCACAATGGGTGGGTTCCATAGCTTGGGTGAAGAGTTCAAGACCAGCCTGTGCAACATGGCAAAACCCCATCTGTCTCTACAAAAATTACAAAAATTAACCAGGTTAGGTAGTGTAAGCCTGTAGTCCCAGCTACTTGGGAGCCTGAGGTGGGAGGATGGCTTGAGCCTGGGAGGCAGAGGTTGGACCACTGCACTTTAGCCTGGGTGATAGAACCAGACCTTGACTCATCGACTCAAAAAACAAACAAACAAACAAACAAAAATAAAAGAAAAAGAAAAAGAAAAGAAAAAGGAGGAGGAGGAGGGGGAGGAGGAGGAGGCAGCGGCAGAGGAGGAGAGGGCAACAAATTACAGAGGCAGAAACTGGAGTGACGTGGTCAAGGTGCTGGGAGCCAACAGAAGCTGGAAGAGCCAGGGATGGATTCTGCCCATGAGCCTTGGTCCAGTAAAAATGGATTTCAGGCTCTGGCCTCCAGAACTGTGAGAAAGTAAATTTCTGTTGTTTGAAGCCACTGAGTTTCTGGCAATTTGTTACAGCAGCCACCAGAAACTAATACAGTTATCATGAAACCATCATTAGTATAAAATTCTGTCTTTTTTTTTTTTTTTTTTTTTTTTTTGAGACGGAGTCTCGCTGTGTCACCCAGGCTGGAGTGCAGTGGCCGGATCTCAGCTCACTGCAAGCTCCGCCTCCCGGGTTTACGCCATTCTCCTGCCTCAGCCTCCCGAGTAGCTGGGACTACAGGCGCCTGCCACCTCGCCCGGCTAAGTTTTTGTATTTTTAGTAGAGACGGGGTTTCACTGTGTTAGCCAGAATGGTCTCGATCTCCTGACCTCGTGATCCGCCCGTCTCGGCCTCCCAAAGTGCTGGGATTACAGGCTTGAGCCACCGCGCCCGGCCTAATTCTGTCTTATTAAAAATGTAAAATTAGGCTGGGCACAGTGGCTCATGCCTGTAATCCCAGCACTTTGGGAAGCTGAGGCGGGCATATTACTTGAGGTCAGAGGTTCGAGACCAGCCTGGCCAACATGGTGAAACCCCATCTCTACTAAAAACACAAAAATTAGCCAGGCGTGATGGCAAGCACCATAGTCCCAGCTACTTGGGAGGCTGAGGCAGGAAAATCACCTGAGCCTAGGAAGTGGAGGCTGCGGTGAGCTATGATCACACCACTGCACTCTAGCCTGGGTGACAGAGCAAGACCCTGTCTCAAAAAAAAAAAAAAAAAAAAAGAAAAAAGAAAAAAAAGAAAAGAAAAAGAAAAATGTCAAATAAATGTAATTTTTCTGCAAACCTGATATTTTGCGTCACTCAAAACTATATTATCATACTTTTTTTGGGCAGAGATAATATTTCATTGTTTGTGTATATATGCATCAAAAGCACTAATTTAATAACTAAAACATTTAAAATATGCCATCGTTTTAGAAACTCTGTTTTGAAATGTCTTGACTTTAAAAAATATACTAGGACCCTCAGAAAAGGGAGTGGGCTGGGCCTTTTTTGGCTTCTGAGAGGTCCTGGCTGGTCCACGCCATGCGCCCCGGGAAGATTTCTTCCATGCTGGCACACTGATGACCATCACTAGGTGTCCCGTGCACCCAGTGAGACAGTCCCACAGGAGCTGGCCGGGCCTCCCCCAGCCACATCTGTACCACCATCCCAGCGACAACCTCAACAAAGATTCCTGGGTTCTTTCCGAGCCGTATAAGTCACCAACTCTGTCTTCTTCCCTTTCCTGCTCCCCTTGTCCAACACACACGCCTGATTCTCAAGCTCCAGAGAGTCTGTTGGTTGCCTGGGCAGGGCCAGGGATCTGGGAAGATACTGAGGGAATCTCTAGCACACTAACGCATGAGAACCTCTGCCTTAGGTACTTGGAGAGAGAGAGAGAGAGAGAGAGCGAGAGAGAGACCTCAACTTTGTGGACTCCAACTCACACCAAGAGAAGCTAATCTGGGTGAACGGTAGCCCTTGTGGAATGGGGCCAGGAGAGATCCTTCCTGCTGCTGTCTTGGAGGTGGGTGAACTTGGCAATGTTCTTTCCGTTCACTGGATCCTCTGTTCCCAGCCAGGCAACACTGATAGGTTCTCTGAGGGAACAAAATCCTGCTTGTAGGGTTGAGGTCAGTACTGTTGGGACTGTGCACTTGTAGACTTGCGCCTCTCCAGGAGATAAAGGCATTTGGAGCCAGAGCTACAGTCTGGATTGTGGGGGAAGGGGAAAGAGTTTTCAGAGAAACAAGGCCAAGTGTCAGGCTACAGTGGGATAAGGCTATTGACAGTAGAATAGGTATTTAGAAACCAGGAAGGGAGGTCAAGGCTAGTGGTTCAGAATGGAGGCTGTGAAAGTGCCATGCCATCTGGAGGCCTGTTTATGTACAGAGTTTGCTGTGTGGCACAGGAGCAGCTTTGGGGCTCTGAAAGGGAAGTTTTTATATGGCTTGAATGATGGTGTCCCCTCCAAAATTCATGTTGAAACGTAATCCCCAATGCAACAGTATTAAGAGGTGTGGCCTTTGGGAGGTGATTAAGTCTTGAGGGCCTATTATTATTACAGGGCTCAAGGTTGAAGAGAGCTCCCCTTGCCCTTCCACCCCTTTCACCATGTGAGGACACAATGTTCACCTCCTCTGGAGGTTACAGCAACACGCGCCCTCTTGGAAGCAGACAGTAGCCCTCCCCAGACACCAATCTTGCAGGCACCTGAAGTTAGACTTCCCAGCCTCCAGAACTGTGAGAAATACAATCCTTTAAAAAGATTTTTTAAAAAATTTTTTTATAGAGATGGGATCTTGCTATGTTGTCCAGGTTGGTCTCAAACTCCTGGTTCAAGTCATTCTCCTGCCTCAGCCTCCCAAAGCACTGGGGTTACAGGTGTGACCCACTGTATTTGGCCGAGAAATACATTTCTGTTGTTCATAAATTGCCCAGTCTATGGTATTTTGGTATAGCAGCAGAAACAGACTAAGATAGATTTTGACTTTCCTCTCAGCTTCCCGATCCTCCAGCCTAGATGGGGTGAGATGAAGGAATCTCCATTTCTAACCAGCACCCCAAGTATGTGCCTAGCACACGTGTATGTATGTGTGTGCATGCCTACATATTTGTGTTTAAGTGTGTGTATATGTGTATGTACCTGTGTACATGTGTGTATTTGCTTTTAATTGTGTATGTGTGTACATGTATTCGCACATTTGTATGTGTGTATATGTATACATGCATTTGTATGTTTGTATCCATGTGTACATATACGTGTGTGTGGGTGGGTGTGTGCATGCATTTGTGTATATATGTGTGCATTTGTATGTCTGTGTGTGTGTGTGTTTTTCTTTTTCCTTTTTTTTTTTTGAGATGGACTTTTGCATTGCACTACAGGCTGGAGTGCAATGGTGTGATCTCTGCTCACCGCAACCTCTGTCTCCTGGGTTCAGGTGATTCTCTTGCCTCAGCCTCCCGAGTAGCTGGGATAACTGGCATGCACCACCATGCCCAGCTAATTTTTTGGTATTTTTTAGTAGCGACGGGGTTTCTTCATGTTGGTCAGGCTGGTCTCGAACTCCCAACCTTTGGTGATCTGCCTGCCTCGGCCTCCCAAAGTGCTGGGATTACAGGCGTGAGCCACTGCGCCCGGCCGTGTGCGTGTTTTCCTAGGCAGACTTGAGAAGACTTGGTGACTGGCTGGAAGGCAAAAAGAGGGAAAGAGGGTGGTCAGAGATAACTGGTGAGTCTGCCTAAGGGACTCGGGGGACTCCACGAGATTCCAGGAGCATGGCTGATCCAATGCACACTATATAGTTGCATGATTTCAAGTAACTGGGAAGGCAGTTTGGGTCTTAACTGCAAACACTTGCCCAGAAATGACCAGCACAGCTGCAGCACAGGAGCCTGAGTAAATTGCCCCCATCCAGGCTGGCTTTTGGGATCCTCTCATCCTTGGTTCTCCTGGCTCTGTGTTGTCCACAGACCCTTCTGTCTGTTCTCAGTGGCCTGCACTGGGCAAGCACAGCACAGACACTTCCTAGCCGCCTGGCATTGATCTCCTACAACCCCAACCTCATCACGTGATTAGTCTCACCCACTGTGCTCTGATGTTCTGGGGGCTGTGCTTCCTACCCCATCCGCAGGAGGCTGAGCATGGTAAAATATTTTCTCCCCCCTGCTGTGGCTTCCAGCTACTGGACACTTCTCTGGGCTTTGTCTCTGCTCCACTCCCAGCCATAGGAGGGGCTGTGTAGACCACCCTGACTTATGGCAGGAAGAGAACAACTTTCCAGTTGAGTGACAACCAAAAAGGTCTCCTCCTTGTGCAGGGATCTATCAACTCCAAGTGAATCCCCTTCCCCCACACCCACGTAGCACAACCCAAGCTTAACCATTTCATACCCAGTGTATAGACCTGGTGACACTGTTCTGTGGGGCTTCATGGTGACTTCCTTCTTGATGGAGTGGAACAGGAGAGGGGTAACTGTGATGCTAAAACAAGCGTGGGATGGGGAGAGGCTTGGAACAGTGATGAGGAACCAGAGCTGCTGCAAGGATGCTCAGAGTCAACAGAGGGACCTGAGGGCCACAGATGGGGAGTGACAGAGCAAAGGGCAGCATAGAACACCCGCGGATAGATGAATTGGTGATGCGCTTGCATATATGAAACCATTGCAAATTTGAAACCCTGCCTGGAGTGAGGGCAGGTCCAAGGTTGGTAAATGT
This sequence comes from Theropithecus gelada, assembly GCF_003255815.1. Taxonomy (NCBI): domain Eukaryota; kingdom Metazoa; phylum Chordata; class Mammalia; order Primates; family Cercopithecidae; genus Theropithecus; species Theropithecus gelada. The sequence goes on along the minus strand of NC_037684.1, from coordinate 22,915,335 downwards.
AGCAGCTCTGTGATACCACTGAAACCTCATTTGGTCCCTCGTACCCTTTGCCTCGTGCCTTTCCTCTTGGGTTGCTCCCCTGGACTCAAGGACAGTTTTTTTTTTTTTTTTTTTTTTTTTTTTTGAGACAGGGTCTTGCTCTGTTGCATAGGCTGGAGTGCAGTGGAGCGATCTTTGTTCACTGCTCCTGAATCTCTCAATCTCCTGGGCTCAAGCAATCTTCCTACCTCAGCCTCCCAAGTAGCTAGGACTACAACACGTGTCACCATGCTTAGCTGATGTTTGATGTTTTTTATTTTTTTGTAGAGACAGGGTATTATTATGTCCCTGAGGCTGGTCTCAAACTCCTGAGCTCAAGCAAGCCTTCTGCCTTGGGATCACAGTGCTGGGATTCCAGGCATGAGCCGCTGCTCCTGGCCTCAGAGAGAGTTCCTGTAGTTCTAGGCATCAGACCCTCAAACTCAGAGGCAAAGTGACACAACTGCCTTATTTTTTGTCTCCTTTTAAAAATGAAGAACAAGACGGCCCCAGTGGTTCATGCCAGTAAACCCAGTGCTTTGGGAGGCCAAGGCAGAAGGATCTCTTGAGCCCAGGAGTTTGAGACCAGCCTGGGCAACACAGTCCACAAAACATCGAAATGTTATCTGGGTGTAGTGGTGCATGCCTATAGTCCTAGCTACTCAGGAGCTGAGGTGGGAGGATCACTTGAACCCAGGAGGAGGGAGGAGTGGGGAGTGACAGCTTAATTGATGCAGGGTTTCCTGGAGGGTGATGGATGTGTTTGGTGCTAGGCAGAGGCGGTGGTTGTACAACACTGTGACTGTACGAAATGCCATTGAATTCTTTATTTATTTATTTAGACAGAGTCTCACCCTGTTGCCCAGGCTTGAGTGCAGTGTCACAATCTCGGCCCACTGCAACCTCTGCCTCCCAGGTTCAAGCAATTGTCCTGCCTCAGCCTCCTGAGTAGCTGGGACTACAGGCGTGCACCACCACACCCGGCTAATTTTTGTATTTTTAGTAGAGACGGGGTTTTGCCATGTTGGCCAGGCTGGTATCGAGCTCCTGACCTCAGGTGATCTGCCTCCCAAAGTGTCGGGATTACAGGCATGAGCCACTCTGCCCGGCCATGAATTGTTCACTTTAAAATGGCTGATTTTACGTTGTGTGAATTTCACCTCAACTAAAACAATTAATTCATTTTTTTCTTCTCCAACAAAAATGTGTGGCACTGTGGCCTGTGCTCTGTGTGCCGTTAGCTGTCACGGGACGTGCTGATGAGGAAGGTGCATGCGATGCTGGCCCCTGCAGGGCATATGTTCCAGCGGGAAACAGACAAGAACAAGCAGTGGGGCAGCAGGTCTTGGCACAGACGAGGTGGCGAATACATATTTATTAAATAAGATAGAGACAGATATGGGAGCTCATAGGTGGTCAACAGCCCAGTCTGAAGGTCGCAGAAGATTTCCTGGAGAAAGTGGCATTTGAACTAAGACCCAGCAGAGGATAGGAGTCAGTGGCAGGATGGGAAGACGTGCAAACACCCAGGGGTGAATGAGAGTTTGACGAATTCCAGGAACTGAAGGATGATCAGTATGGCGTGGAACTGTGTCCAACAGGGCGAGGGTGTGACATGGGGCTGGAGAAGTAGGCAGAAGCCAGATCAGGAGGACTTTTGAATGATGCTAACTAACATCTGTTAGTGTAGGCATCCCTTCTGCTGATGGTACGCTCGGTCTTATTCCTTTTCTAGTTCCAGGTGGTAGAAGAATTAGGAAGTGATGAGTCTTGAGTGTTTATTACCTTCATGTGAGTAAAATTCATTATAGATGGATGGATGAGTGGATGGATAGATGATAGATAGATAGGTAGGTAGATGATAGATACATAGATAGATGCATAGATACATAGATTAGATAGATACATAGATTAGATAGATGATAGATTAGATAGATGATAGATAATAGATAGATAATAGATGATAGATAGGTGATAGATTTGATAGATGATGGATAGACAGATAGATGATAGATTAGATAGATAGATAATAGATGATAGATTAGATAGATAATGGATAGATAGATGATAGATTAGATAGATAATAGATGATAGATTAGACAGATAGGTGATGGATAGATAGATCATAGATTAGAGAGACAGATGATAGATTAAGGGATAGGTGATAGATGATAGATATATTAGATAGATGGTGGATAGATAGATGATAGGATAGATAGATAGATAGAAACATAGATAGACAGAATAACTGTTGCAGCCATGCTGTGACCATGAGGAGAGAAGGCAACATGGCAAGGAGGAGGTGGCAGCTCCCACAGAGAGGCCTGGTCATATCCATCATTTTGGAGCAGATCCCTGGGAGGAGGAGGAGAAGGAAGATGAAGCTAAGAGGCCCTGGGGTTGGTCCTCAGGGGAAGACGATGACTCCTGGTGACAGAGATGCAGGAACCAGAGTGGAGAGGGATGAGTAGGAGAGTCAATCCCAGACAGGGCAATGGCATTGTAAACTAATTCATAACAAGGAAGACAGAGAGAAGACAGGCAACAGATATTTTAGACGCACAACCAGTAGGATCTGGTGGTCTCTTGGATAGGGAGGAGGAAGAAAGGGGATTCATAGATTTTCCTGCAATGAAGAATTTGCTGGATGAGTGTAGTGGTTCATGCTGGTAATCCCAGCACGCTGGGAGGCCAAGGCGGGTGGATCACAAGGTCAGAAGATCAAGATCATCCTGACTAACACAGTGAAACCCCATCTCTACTAAAAATACAAAAAATTAGCTGGGCGTGGTGGCAGGTGCCTGTAGTCCCAGCTACTTGGGAGGCTGAGGCAGAAGAATGGCGTGAACCCAGGAGGTGGAGCTTGCAGTGAGCGGAGATTGTGCCACTGCATTCCAGCCTGGGTGACAGAGCTAGACTCCGTCTCAAAAAAACAAACAAACACTATGTTAATTTTCTAGATTTGGTGAGGTTTGTGTTATCAGTTTTTTAAAATGTGTAATTTGTGAATTTTTTTGTATTCTAAAAACTTTAATGCACACTTTTACTTGTAAGTTTATGTTATTTTTCATAAGGAGAGCCTGCCCATCTCCCCATACTGTATAAGCTTTTGGCGCTGCACGCGGATCCCCTCTTCCAACCTGGGGTCCACGACTCTGCCCTCCTCTATTCACTTCCTAGCAGCATTAACCAAAGCATGGCCACTTTCTCCTTCTCTAAGTGCTTTGTCTCCTTGCCTTCCATGATTCCATCATCTCCTGGCTTTCCTCCTCTCCTTTGCTTGTTTTTCCTTCTTCTCTAGACCTCTAAATGTAGTAGTGTCTTGGACCGTGGGACAGGCCCTTTTCTTCACCCACCTGGTGACAGTGCCAAGGCCATGGCTGTAAATACCTTTCTTTTGTTTTGAGACAGGGTCTTGCCCTGTTGCCCAGGCTGGAGTGCAGTGTCGTGGTCACAGCTCAACCTCCTGGGTTCAAGTGATTCTCCCACCTCAGCCTCCCAAGTAGCAGGTGCACACTACCATGCCTGGCTAATATTTTAATTTTTTGTAGAGACAGAGTCTCACCTGAGGCTGCAGTGAGCAGCCTGTCTCAAAAATAAATAAAAAAATAAAAAATTAGTATCTTTTTTTTTTTTTTTTGAGACGGAGTTTCACTCTTGTTGCCCAGGCTGGAGTGCAATGGTGCGATCTCAGCTCACTGCAAACTCTGCCTCCCGGCTTCAAGCGATTCTTCTGCCTCAGTCTCTGAGTAGCTGGGATTACAGGTGCTGATCACCACACCTGGCTAATTTTGTATTTTTAGTAGAGATAGGGTTTCACCATGTCGGCCAGGCTGATCTTGAACTCCTGACCTCTGGTGATCTGCCTGCCTCAGCCTCCCAAACTGCTGGGGTTATAGGCATGAGCCACTGTGCCCAGTCAAAAATTCGCATCTTGAATTTAACTTTGTCCAGATAGAATCTTCACTCCTCTCCTTTCCACACTTGTTCCTCCCCGCTTCTTCCTTGTCTCTGGAGCAGCACGGAATGGGTATTCAACATGGTTTGTTGATGGTGAGTGGCTGGGAGGGACAGTGGTACTTCCTGTTTCCGAGGGCTGTGGCCACTGACCTGGTTTGGGGAACTGACTGCCCCTGGGCTAAACTTCTATACAGCTGCCTTTGGGTGGCCATTGGTGCCCAAGCCCTCAGTGTCCTCTTAGAGCCAGGGGACCATCTAAGCCTGAGCAATCATATCTGTTAATTGCAGTCAAATACACATAATGTAAAATTTACCTGAAGTGGTAACATTTTTTTTTTTTTTTTGAGACGGAGTCTCGCTCTGTCGCCCAGGCTGGAGTGCGGTGGCCCGATCTCAGCTCACTGCAAGCTCCGCCTCCGGGGTTTACGCCATTCTCCTGCCTCAGCCTCCCAAGTAGCTGGGACTACGGGCGCCCGCCACCTCGCCCGGCTAGTTTTTTGTATTTTTTAGTAGAGACAGGGTTTCACCGTGTTAGCCAGGATGGTCTCGATCTCCTCACCTCGTGATCCGCCTGTCTTGGCCTCCCAAAGTGCTGGGATTACAGGCTTGAGCCACTGCGCCCGGCCCTGAAGTGGTAACTTTTAAGTTGTACAGTTCAGTGGCATTTAGTCCATTCACAACATTGTGTGGCCATCACCACGATTTAGTTCCAGAACATCTTCACCATCCCAAAAGGAAACTTGTTACCCATCAACAGGCCTCCCTGCCCAATTCCCTCCTTCCCCCAGCTGCTGGCAACCATTAACCTGCTTTCTGTCTCCACCTATTTGCCTGTTTTGGACATTTCACATAAATGGAATCAATATGTGGGCTTCTGTGTCTGGTTTCTTTCACGTGGCATAATGTCTTCAAGGTTCATCACGTTGTGGTGTGCATCAGAACTTCCTTCCTTTATAAGGCTGAGTAATATTCCATTGTGTGGATGGACCACATTTCTGTATCTGTTCTTGAAGGAACTGGAAGGGAGTGGAGGCTCCATGACAGGGCAGATGTATGCTGGGGGCTGGAAAAATGCAACCAGGAGCACAACGATGCCAGCTCCTTGGGGTGTGGCTGGGGGTGCTGCAGCCCCTGAGTCACCTGTCAACCCCATCTGTGGTTTCCCACACCGTGGTGAGGGCTTGAGGTGAGTGCTGCAGGGCTGACAGCCACGGGGTCATTAGGGGTGAGATTATCCAGTGTCCGAGCTTTCTGCCCCACAGCCCCACATTCTTTATGCCTCAGGCAGCTTCTTCAAACCTCCCCGGGGAGACAGGAGGTCCCCTTCTCCGTCAGGGGAGGCTGAGAGCTCCGTGCCCCACGGTGCCGCCGTCAGCAACACCGGGTTGAGCCCATGCGGGGCTCCCCCCAGCAGGGGGCGCTGAGACAAGTCGGGTTCCAGGGTCCTTTCTCCTACCCGGGCTGTTGTGAATTTCTCCTACTTGGGCTGCTTGTGAATTTCCACCTTGCTGCAGTGTCTTCTTCCTCAGTTTACTTTGCAGAGGATTACTTGCTCTTGGGGAGTCTGGACGGCTCCCCAATTTTGGGATGCAGCTAGTGCTGTACTGGCCGCCTCATAACCACCCAGGGAGCGTGTGAAAAGGCAAATTCCTGGACAGGATCCCAGTGGAACCATGGCAGAGTCCATGAGGCCTCCAGGTGATTCTCATCCCCAGGCTTGGGACTCCACACGGCCCTCCTTCAAGTTCATGCTCGGCAGACACCACACCTCTGCCTTCTGCGCTGCAGCGACTTGCTTGCGGGCTCATCTCTCTTTTTCAACAATCCATTCAGGTGAACCAACCACAGAGCAATGGCTTATTCTGTGTTTACACCTGAGAAATCTTCATTCATTCATTTGTTCAATAGAACTTTATGGAACGCCCTATGCCAGGCACCAGATATGCCCGGGTGAATAAGACACGGTTCCTGCCTTGAGGTCTGGCTGGGGAGGCGTGTCAATACATTCCAACGTGATGAATGCTAGGAAAAGCAAAACGCTACGCTCAGTTCAGGGTGGGATCACAGAAGTGGATGCCTGGCTTACCTGGCTGGAATCTGGGGAATCACCAGGAGGAGGTGATTTCTCAGTGGAGACTAGCAGGATGAGCAGGAAAACTCCCCAGGAATAGGAAGTCAGAAAGCAGAGAGCAGTGACAATTCTGGTGGGGGGTGGAGGGAAGTGGAGAACTGAACCAAAGCATCATAATTTGGGCATAGGCATTTTAGCATTCCAGATTATCTTTAAAATTCATGATTCAAGAGATTAAAATATAAGTTTGTTTCTAGATATATGACTAAGGTCGCAAAGAGAACTACTTCCCTAATTAGTCCACTATGGAAATGTGTATTCAGATTATTTACAGATACGGGAAGGCCCTGCATAACTTCTGTGTCAGTCTCCGGAATGGCTTATATGCAAATGGAGAAGGAATCACTGGATCTGGGTGGATGCCTTTAGGGTAGCAGAGTTGTCTTTCGATGTTCCAGGAGCTGCAGATACAACTTTGAAGGCGGTGGCTCGAAACCCTGACTGTAGGTAAGAATCACCCGGGAGTTTTTTTCTTTTTTTCTTTTTTTGAGAAGGAGTCTTGTTTTGTCGCCCAGGCTGGAGTGCAGTTGCATGATCTCGGCTCACTGTAGCCTCTGCCTCTCGGGCTTAAGCGATTCTCCTGCCTCAGCCTCCCGAGTAGCTGGGATTACAGGCATGCACCACCACGCCCGGCTAATTTTTGTGTTTTTAGTGGAGATGGCATTTCACCATGTTGGCCAGGCTGGTCTCAAACTCCTGACCTCAAGTGATCCACCCACCTTGGCCTCCTAAAGTGCTGGGATTACAGGCATGAGTCATTACATGCCCGGCCACCTAGGAGCTTCTTAAAGCTACCGCATGTAGCAACCACTCTGGCAACTGATATATTAATTGTTTGGGGCTGGGGTGCAATGTCTGGGTGGAAGGGGAAGCTTCTGTAAAGGAGATAAAGAAAAAACTACCAGGGAAGTGGGTAGAAAGCCAGGAGAAAAAAGGTCACAACACAGATGCAGGGGGAGAGTGGTCAGGAAGGAGGATGTGGTCAACAGGTCACAAGCTGCAGAGAGGCAAGAAAACGAGGACTGTTTGTGTCATTTAAGACCATGGTAGTCACTAGCAGCAGGTGACTTTAGCAGCAGGCTTGTCAGCAAAGTGATGTGTGGGAGGCTGGATCACAGAGTTTAGAAGAATGAGTTCAGGGACTTGGGAGGTGAGAAAATGGAGCAGACTGACTTGGAAGGTAGAAAGAGGCAGGGCTGTTCATGGACGGGGAATGCGGGGTGGAGGGAATGATGTAATGATCTGTTGAGGATGAGAGAGATATGAACGTGTCTAAAGGTGGCAGGTATTTGGGAGAGAGAAGTTGTAATTGATGGTATGAAGTTCCTAAGGAGGTGGAAGGAAAGGGAAGTGTTGGGATCCAACACACTGTTGGCAGCATTGACCTTAAATAGGAGGGACCGCTCCTCAGTTGTGACAGGGTGGAAGGTGGAGAGGGTGTGGTGGGGGCAGGGTGGCTCATTTTATTTGGTGGGGGTCAAGAACATCCATCACCCAGAGTTGACTCATGGTTGCGGTGACTGGATCTTCAGAGGCATGTGGCCTTGATAGAGGCCTCCCTCTGTGTCCTCTCTTTTTTTTCCTGTCTCCCTCAGGGCAGCCAGACCTGGAGCCACTGTCCCAGTGATGAGGTAGCTGGGGCAGTGTAAGGGCTGGCCACCCTCTCTTTCTGGCCTATCTTCTCCACCTGTGGCTGGACTCTTGGGGAAGGAAGCTGGAAGGTTGAAGCCTGGCCTAAGCCTGCCAGCCTAAGCCCCATGGTTCATCAGGGTCTATTATACTAAGGGTCTGTGCATTGGGGGCAGGGCTCAGGCACGAAGATGACTCCCTCCCTGAGAAACGCCAGAGGGAAGGGGATACTCAGGCATTGAAGCCTCACCCCAGCACCCTAACACCCTCTGCCCTCAATGGTGGGGTCTTTGCCTTTCTGATCCTCATGTACCTGAGGCCATAGTGGTCAGGTTGTACCTGCCCTGTGCCCTGCAGGCACAGAGGGGCTGGCTCCCTTGCATGGGCCCCCTCTTTATCCTCCAATTCCCTTCTGTTTCCCTTCTGCCGACTCAGAGTTAGGAACAGAGCCTCTCCAAACTTTGGGAAACACCTCTCCTGCCGTCTACCATGGTGTCTGCCTGCTGGACTTAGGGAGAGAAGCACCTTCCCCCGGCTCCTCGTTGGCAGAAAGTCCTCCTGGTGGATGAATGAGCCTGGCCCATTTTCTGCCCATCCTGTGTTCCCAGCAGTGCCCCCAATCATTCCACCATGAAACGTGCAGTAGCTTTCTATCACTCAACTATTTTATGCTCACTTGGCCCAAATGCGGACAGTCATGGGTTCTTTTGCTTTTGATATGGAAGTGCTGGGAAGGGAAGAGCATGGTCCCTTTAAATGATACGGAAGCGGGGAAGGGAAGTGTTGGGGAGAGGAAGGGCATGTCCCTGGCTAGGTCTCCACCCTCATGGACCTAGGTCAGGACAGGTACTCCTGCTTTCGTGCCCAAATGTTGCATTTCCAAGGACCACCCTGTCCCACCACACCCCCATCCTGTGCCTATAAAAACCTGAGACCCTAGCAGTGCAGAGACAGAAGCGGCTGGACATCGAGAGGAGCATATTGGCCGAGGAACACACAGGCGGCTGGATGTCAAGAGGAATGCACTAGCACCGGCATGCTAGCAGGCCACTGACCAGCAGAAGGACACAGAGTTTGGCTGGGGCAGTTGGAGGAGAGCCTGGGCCACCAAGCAGCCCTACTCCAGCGGAAAACCATCTCCCTTCTGGCTCCCCCATCTGCTGAGAGCTACTTCTACTCAATAAAACCTTGCACTCATTCTCCAAGCCCACATGTGATCTGATGCTTCCGGTATACCAAGGCAAGAAACCCCGGGATACAGAAAATCCTCTGTCCTAGTGACAAAGTAGAAGGTCTAGTTGAGCTGACTAACCCAAGCTGCCTATAGATGGCAAAACTAAAGGAGCATCCTGTAACACACGCCCACTGGAGCTTCGGCTGTAAACATTCACGCCTCGATACTGCCGTGGGGTCAGAGCCCCACAGCCTGCCCATCTGTATGTTCCCCTAGAGGTTTGAGCAGTGGGGCACTGAAGAAGCGAGTCACACCCCCATTGCATACCCTCTGAGGGGGACAAAGGAACCTTTTCCATGAGACTTTTTTTTTTTCTTTGAGATGGAGTCTCGCTCTGTCGCCCAGGCTGGAGTGCAGTGGCGCGATCTCGGCTCACTGTAACTTCTGCCTCCCAAGTTCAAGCGATTCTCCTGCCTCAGCCTCCCAAGTAGCTGGGACTACAGGTGCCTGCCACCACGCCCAGCTAATTTTTGTATTTTAGTAGAGACGGGATTTCACCATATTGGCCAGGCTGGTCTCAAACTCCTGACCTCGTGATCTGCGCACCTTGGGCTCCCAAAGTGCTGGGATTACAGGCGTGAATCACCACACCCGGCCTCCTGTGAGACTTTCAATCTGCTTGCTACAAGCTAGAGTGGTGACTAATATATATTTTCTGTGGTCTAGCTCTTCACTTAGCTACATACTGTTCTGTTGTTGTTGTTTCCCTCAAATCTTCACTCCCAAGATCTACCCAAAGCAGAGTTCAAAGTGCAAAGCAAGCCTTTCTAAAATAGATGGTAAAATCAAAGCCTCCTTCCTGATGGTGGTGTAGGCATGGGTGAGAGATTCTACCCTCTGAGTCCCGCCTGGACTTGTGTGGACTCCCTCCTCTTCAGCCACCCTGGCTGTCTTCCAGTTCCTCCAATGCTCTGTGCCACCTCCCATCTCACAGCCTTTGCATATAATGTCCCCTCTTTGTCCAGCTAACTATGATTTATCCTTCAGGTCTCAGTATTGATGTCACTTCCTCTAGAAGCCCTTACCTGACCTCTGCTTTTAATGGGAAATAGGGCTTTTAACCTCTAATGCTGTTCCCTAGAATCCGAGCTGGCCACATAGTTCAAGTCTACTCCAGCCAACATTATGGTCTGGATCATAATCATGGTCTGTTTGCTTAGAGGCTATTGATGGTGCTTTCCTCTAAGCCCACACTTCAGACCCCTGTCATGAGCATTGCTAGGGCCACAGGCTTTGAGAAGAGCCCCAGATATTCTATCTTATATCTTAAAGAGAATTCTGGCAGGATTCTTGTCTCTGCCTCCTGATTCATCATGAGCAGTGAAGCTGAGCAGCTGAAACTGGCTTCCACCACAGTTCCCTCATATCTATTCCATTTGTACATTGCTCTACATTTTATTTTTTGTTTTTAAATAGATTTAAAAGAAATTTTTTTTGTCGTTGAGACAAGGGTTTTGCTATGTTGCCCAGGCTGGTCTCAAACTCTCGGTTCAAGTGATCCTCCTGCCTTAACCTCCCAAAGTTTTGGGATTATAGGCATGAACCACTACATCCAGTCTGTATATTGCTCTGTAATAAACTATCCCAAAAGTTAGTGGTATAAAACATTTTATTTGCTCATGATCCTATGGATCAGAAGTTTGGGCAGAGTTCAGCTGGGCTGTTCTTCTGCTCTATGTGACGTTAGGTTGGTGCAAAAGTAATTATGGTTTTTGCCTTTACTTCTAATGGTAAAAATATTAGGGATCATTCATTCAACTACATAATAGTTAAATTCATTTAACTACATAGCTGGTAGCTGGGCTAGGCTGGAAGGTCCAAAAAAATGCATTCACATGTCTGGTATCTTGGTGCCCCTCCATAGATCCACTAAGTATTTCTCTCTAAGTGGCTAGCTGGGACTTCCTTATGACATGGTGGTCTTATGGTAGCTGGACTTCTCACACAGTGCTGGCTTCTAAGAGGAAACCTTCAAAGAGGGGCAAATGTGGAAGTCATGATCTTTAATGCTTGACCTGGAAGTTATACTTCTGTCACATTCTGTTGGCCAAAGTCAGTAGGGCCAGCCAGATTGAAGGAAAGCCCATCTCTCTACTGAAGGAATGGCAAAGAATTTGTGGCCATCTTTAATCCACCACGATGCCTAATTTGGCACTGTTGAACCAGAGATGAGAGCCTCAGGCTGCATTTGGAAGAGCTTCCCATAGGAACACTCCCAGGGCTTATCCATAATTGCTTACTTTAAACCTTGAAATTCTAACTTGAGTGCATGCCTTATGGTCTGACATATTCCTGAGCAAAGCAGTGGCTTTCCCTTATCATCATCTTCATCTCATCATCTTATAACCCTTAAAACTGGTGTTCATGTGGAGAGTAAATAGTTTGGAGGCATCACCAAATACCAGCATGGAATCTTGAATCAGGCAATGCATGAAGACCTCAAGCTCCTGCTAAGGGCTTCCACCCACCAACATTGCTTCCAGTCACAGTTTATGGGCCAGAACTAGTTACAGGGCTTCAACTTAACTGCAAGGAAGGCTGGGAAATGTAGGGAGCACATGGGATGGTTGGTGTGCACAAATGGCCTCTGCCACATCTTGTCTTCCTGCCTTTGAACGTTGTCATGTGAGCACTTCTGGTGATGGCAGCCATCTTGTGACTATGAGGAGAAGATCAAGAGAATTCCAGGAAGGCTGACCTGAAGCCCTAGTGTTGTTGAGCTGCTGAACCAGCCCTGATACTGCCCATTCTTGGACCCCTTGACATGTGAGATACTTTGGGTGAGTGTTCCATTACTGTTTTTGCAGCCAAAAGAACCTCACTTGATGCAATGGTGAATGCTTTTAAGAAAATAAAACAGGGTGAAGTGTCATATGACTTGGGGAAAGGGTGGCAAAAATCTAGGCGTGAGTGTGTGTGTAACAATGGACAAGGAATTGAGGGAAGTCTTTGAATGAAGAGAAAACACCACTATGGGAAAAGCTCTTTGGGCAGAAAGGACACATTACAAAGACCCTGAGGCAACCAGGCATGGTGGCTCACGCCTGTAATCCCAGCACTTTGAGAGGCTGAGGTGGGCCGATCACAAGATCAGGAGATCGAGAGCATCCTGGCCAACATAGTGAAACCCCATCTCTACTAAAAATACAAAAATTAGTTGGATGTCATGGTGCACGCCTGTCGTCCCAGCTACTCAGGAGGCTGAGGCAGGAGAATCGCTTGAACCCAGGAAGTGGAGGTTGCAGTGAGCCGAGATCGCGCCACTGCACGCTAGCCTGGTGACAGAGTGAGATTCCATCTCAAAAAATAAAATAATATTAATAATAAAGACCCTGAGGTAAGAACACAGCCATCATGTTTGAGAGGGAAGGCCAATGAGGCTGGAGCAGAGTGGTAGCAGAGAGGGACAGAATAAGGACCGAGAGGCTGGATGGGGTCAGAAAAGGCAGACTCATAGATAAGGTCAGAGTTTGACATTTTAAAAGACAGATTTGCCTGGGTGTGACTGCTCATGCCTGTCATCCCAGCACTTTGTGAGACCAAGGTAGGAGGATAGCGTACGCCCAGGAGTTCAAGACCAGCCTGGGTAACATAATGATACCATCTCTGCAAAAAAATTTTAAAAATTAGCCAGGCATGCTGGCATGCACCTGTAGTCTCAGCTACTTGGGAGGCTGAAGTTGGGAGATCTCTTGAGCCTGGGAAGTCAAGGCTGCAGTGAGTCATAATTATACCACTGCACACCAGCCTGGGTGACAAAGCAAGATCCTGTCTCAAAGAAAAAACAAACAAGCAAACAAGCAAATAAATAAAAACCAGATTTACTTATGTACAACCGACAAACAATATACTGCACATATTTAAAGTATACTCTTTTGGGTCAATTTTATTTCACTCAGCATAATTATTTTGAGATTCACCTGTATTATTGCATGTATGAGTAGTTTATTCCTTTTTATTGCTGAGTAGGATTCTATTGTATGGCTACATTGCAATGTGTTTAAACATTCACCTTTGAAGTTGTTTGTAGTTTCTGGCAATTACAAATAAAGCTGCCATGAATATTCATGTTCAAGCCTTCTGTGAACCATCCTTTCATTTCTCTTGTGTAGACACCCAGGAGGGGAATGGTAGAAGTATGTTTAACTTCCCTATTTTTTAAGAAGCAAACTGATTTATGAAGTAATTGTACCATTTACAATGGTGCCAAATGCACTCATTTTCCCAGGAACAGTGTATGAGAGTTTCAGTTCTTCCACATCTTTGCCAATACCTAGTATGACCAGGCTTTTACATTTTAACCATTCTAATTAGTGTGTAATGATTTCTTATGTGTATTCAATTTGCATTTCCCTGATGATGAATGATGTTGAGCATCTTTTATTTATTTTTATTTTTTATTTTTTTTGAGACAGAGTCTTGCTCTGTCACCCAGGCTGGAGTGCAGTGGCACAATCTCAGCTCACTGCAGCTTCTGCCTCCCGAGTTCAAGCAATTCTCCTGCCTTAGCCTCCCAAAGTGCTGGGATTACAGGCGTGAGCCACCACACCCAGCTGATTTTTGTGTTTTTAGTAGAGACGGGGTTTCGCCATATTGGCTGGTCTCGAACTCCTGACCTCAAGTGATCCACCTGCCTCAGCCTCCCAAAGTGCTGGAATTACAGTCATGAGCCACGGCACCTGGTCAGTGTTAAACATCTTTTATTACAATTATTTACCATTTATATACCTGTTTTGGTGAAGTGTCTGTTCAAATATTCTGCCCATTTTTCACTGGTTGCTTATTTTCTTATTATTGAGTTTTGAGAGTTCTTACATATTCTAGAATTCTGGATACAAGTTCTTTATCAGATATATGCTTTCCAAACACTTTCTGCCAATTTGTGGCTCGTGTTTTTCTTTTTTCTTTTTTGAGATGGGGTCTCACTCCATCATCCAAGCTGGAGTGCAGTGGCATAATAACAGCTCACTGCAGCCTCAACTTCTTGGGCTCAAGCAATCCTCCCACCTCAGCCTCCCAAGTAGCTGGGACTACAGGCATGGTGCCACTATGCCAGGTTAATGTTTGTATTTTTGTAGAGACAGGGTTTGGCCATGTTGCCTAGGCTTTCATTCTCTTAATGATATATTTTGCAGGGCAAAAGTAACATCAATTTTTTTCTGTCATGGATCATGTTTTGATTATTGTATCTAAAAAGTCATTGCTCCTGGGTGTGGTGGCTGACACCTGTAATCCCAGCACTTTGAGAGGCTGAGGCGGGTGGATAACTTGAGGCCAGGAGTTTGAGAACAGCCTGGCTAACATGATGAAACCCTGTCTCCGCTAAAAATACAAAAATTAGCTGGACGTGGTGGTGGCCACCTGCAGTCCCAGCTACTCGGGAGGCTGAGGCAGGAAAATCGCTTGAACCTGGGAGATAGAGGCTGCAGTGAGCTGAGACTGCGCCACTGCACTCCAGCCTGGGTGACAGAGCAAGACTCCATCTCTAAATAAATAAATAAATAGTCACTGCCAAAATGAAGGTCACCTAGATTTTCTTTTGTGTTATCTTCCAGAAATGTTATAGTTTTGTGTTTTACAATTAGCCCTTGATTCGTTTTTAGTTAATTTTTGTGAAAGATGTAAGGTCTATTATGTCTAGACGGGTTTTTTTTTTTTTTTTTTTTTTTTTGCATGTGGATGTCCACTTGGCCCAGCACTGTCTGTTGAAAAGACTGTTCTTTCTCCATGGAATTGCTTTTGCTCCTTTGTCAAAGACCTGTTGACTACATTTGTATGAGTCTATTTCTGGGCTCTGTATTCTGTCTCATTTATCTATATGTCTATTCTTTAACCAATACCATGTTGCCTTGATTTCTGCAGCTTAATATATAGCAAGCGTTGAAGTTGGGTAACGTCAGTCCTTCAACTTTATTTCCCTTCTTCAGGATTGTGTTAGCTGTTCTGGTTTTTTGCCTTTCCATATAAACTTAGAATCATTTTGTTGATATCACAAAATAGTTTCCTGGGATTTTGATCAGGGTTGCAGTGAATCTATAGATCTAGTTGGGAAGAACTGACATCTTGACAATTTTGAATCTAATCTAATCTATAAACATGGAACATGTCTTTCTTCTTCTTTTTTTAAATCTTGGCTCACTGCAACCTCCGCCTTACAAGGTTCAAGCGATTCTCCTGCCTCAGCCTCCCAAGTAGCTGGAATTACAAGTGTGAGCCACCACACCTGGCTAACTTTTGTATTTTTAGCAGAGACAGGGTTTGCCATGTTGGCCAGGTTGGTCTCGAACTCCTAACCTCAGGTGATCCGCCCACCCCATCCTCCCAAAGTGCTAGGATTACAGGCATGAGCCATCGTACCCAGCTGGAATATGACTTTCCATATTTAGATTTTCTTTGGTTTCTTTTATCAGTTGTATAGTTTTTCTTGCATAGCTCTTGTACATATTTTTAAAAGATGTATACGTTAAGTACTTTTTATGTTAATGTAAGTGGTTTCTGTTTAATTTCAAATTCCAATTGTTCATTGCTGATATAAAGGAAAGCAACTGACATTTGTATATTAACTTTGTATCCTGCCACCTTGGCTTTTTAGATGATGACAATAGAAGCCCCCAAACCCTTGGCCTTTGGTTGTTCCTAACTTTCCCAGGTGATCTTCGACTTTTGGAATCTGCATGCAAAGAAGAGAAGGAATTTCCCACACTTCTCCTTGGAATGGCCTGACCCAAGCACAGCCTCCTCGGCCAAGGCCCCCGCCTCCATGGGACCCCGGCCTCTGGAAAGTGGAGATGAGAGAGGAGTCAGCAGGTTTAGGAGACAGGGTGGGGCTGGGAGCTGCAGGTCTTGCCGGCTCTGCACGGGTGGCCCTAGCAAGATCACACCAGGGGATGGAGTGCATCATGTATAGCAAGGGCAACTATGGCTTTGTGAAACTTGTGTTTCAGTTATTCACATGAATATGTGTACCGAATCACAGTGAAACATGTATTTCTGGCCAGGTGCCTCGGCTCACACCTGTAATCTCGGCACTTTGGGAGGCTGAGGCAGGCGATCTCTTGAGCCCAGGAATTCGAGGCCAGCCTGGGCAACGTGGCAAAACCGCATCTCTATCAAAAATACAAAAGATTAGCTGCGCATGGTGGTGTGCACCTGTGGTCCCAGCTGCTCAGGAGGCAGAGGTGGGAGGATCGCTTGAGTCCAGGAGGTGGAGGTTGCAGTGAGCAGAGATTGCGCCAGCCTGGGTGACAGAGCGAGACCCCATCTCAAATTAAAAAAAAAAAAAAAAGTATTTCTCACTATGTGTTGCACTCAAAACATTTGAAAGCCCCTGCCACAGAGGGGTTTTCTTCCCTAAGGATTACAGATGAGAGGTGGGCTCCGTTCAGCTCAGCCCCTCGCTCAGTACCTGCCTCCCAAAAGTTCGTCCCATGCCACCAGCACCTCCGGCCCTGTGGGGTGAATCAAAGCTCTCAGCAGCTGAGCTCCGTTCTCAACTGTTCTGGCCACCCACATTCTACCGAGTGTCTTTACATTGAGATCATCTTGACTCTCGGTTTCTGTTAAAGAGTAAAACAACAACAACCACAGCTCTTTTTTTTTAAGATTTTTAAAACACTAAGTCTATCAACTCAGTGCTTAAAAAAGCACAGTTCTCAGAAAACAACACACTTCTGGAGAGGCAGTTCATTGAGTATTTTTAGGATGAACCTAAAAGGGGCAACTCAGGGTAGTTGTGGCATTTAATTATGACCAGGAGAGGCCATTGAAGAGTTTTAGGCAGGTGTGTTCATTTCCTGGGGTTGCTTGACAAATGACCAGGAACTTGGTGGCTTAAAACAGCACACATGTATTATCTAACAGTTCTGGAGGCTGGAGGTATGAAACCACCATGTTGGCAGGGCCACGCTCCCTCCAGAGGCTTTAGGGGAGACTCCTTTTCCTCTTCCAGTTTCTGGGGGCTCAGGTGTTCCTGGGGTTGTGGGTGCATCGCTCTAATCTTTGCTTCCATCTGCACATGACTTTCCCGTCTTCTGTGTCTCCATTCTCTCGCTGCCTTTGTAAGGATACCCGTCACTGGATTTAGGGCCCTCCTCGGTAATCCAGCATGATCTCATCTCAAGATCCTTAATTTCATCTGCAAAGACCCTTCTCCCAAATGAGGTCACGGTCACCGTCTCTGGGGGTTATAACATAGATCTATTTGGCAGGGGTGGGGGGCGGGGGGGAGCACCACTCAGCCCGCTACATTGAACATTTAAACTTTACCTGTATTTTACAACCCAGTTGTGGCTTTTGTTTTGTTTTGCTTTGTCATTTAAAGTCAGGAGGGCCCCCTGAAAGATGTTGTTTCTGAAGTGGGTCAGGAAGCAGTGGGCTGGGAGAAGACAGAGCGGGCCAGGGGTGAGATTGTTTAGCACAGAGGACAATGTCGTGTGAGGCGGAAGGGGGAGTACTGTGGAGAGCTTTTAAAGGTCAGGAAGCACGATGTTGCAGCCTCCAGAGTTTGAGAGTAAGAGGGACAAATGATAAGACCGGAGAAGTAAACTGAGGCAGAAGGTCACGGCAGTCCAGAAAAATGCTTTGGCCTCCTCTTGAAGGCATGGGGAAGCTATCTTTAAGCCACAAGTCTTGGAATCACGATCAGTCAGAAAGAAACCTGTTTCTCATCCCTACTCCAGCTCACCCCCACGCAGCCATTGGACATTCTGTTTTTATTTTTTATTTTTATTTTTGAGACAGGGTCTCGCTCTGTCACCTAGGCTGGAGTGTGGTGGCGCGATCTTGGCTCACCATGACCTTCTCCTCCCAGGTTCAAGTGATTCTCATGCCTCAGCCTCCCAAGTAGCTGGGATTACAGGTGCACGACACCATGCCCGGCTAATTTTTGTAATTTTAGTAGAGACGGGGTTTCACCATGTTGGCCAGGCTGGTCTCAAACTCCTGACCTCTGGTGACCTGCCCACCTTGGCCTCCCAAAGTGCGGGGATTATAGGTGTGAGCCACCGCACCCAGGCTTCATTGGACGTTTTGTATTGTTGGAATGAGTGTGAGAGGTGCATTTGACTTTAGAGAGCTTGTCCTCCTTTGCCCAGCAGCAGGCAGGGAAGCAGACAGGCCCAAGAGTCTCAGACCTTCTCATTTCCCTGTCATTCAAAGGGAGAAGGGAGGAAGGCAGGAGCTCCAGAGTGTGGTGAGTAGAGTAGCTGGGGAAGCTTTTAGGGTGGGGGAGACCCGAGCGGGAGAGAGGCCGTGCCTCTGTTTGTGGCATTCCTGCAGGCCTGGGAAGAGTGGAAACCCGCCCTCGCTGTGTCCCAGCAGAACAGGGTGTGGAGCCGGCCCCAGCCCCGCAGCCCCACGGCCTTCTGCCTTCTGCACTCCAGTGTTTGTCTTGGCTAAGAGCTGCACAGGGCTTTTTGAAGCTGATTCCATCCACCAGCAAAGCTGGAGGAGTCAGGACACGGGATCACAGAAGAGGCAGCTGGAAGGGGCCTCAGATGGGGAAATAGAGGTGGTCCCACAGTGAAATGATGGCAAACCAGCAGGAGAGCCCAGGGCCCCGACTCCTTGCACAGTGCTCAACCCAAGCACCATGGAGCTTCCCGAGTGGGCGAGGAGCCCGACACAGGCTCCAAATCCTCTAGGAAGACATTCGAATGCCCAAAGGAGCCCAGAATTGTGCTGTCCCAGAAGTGCCTCCTCTTCTGGGTTCCTGACACACAGACTGCAGGACTCCAGCTTCCAGAGGCTCACTGCACCTGTAGACCTCCCTGGCCCAGACAACGGTCTCCAAGGAGGCCCAGCTGACCCGGGACACTGGGCCATGCCCCACCCCTGACAACCCCATCATTCTCAGATCTGGATTCAGGACGGGCCCTGCTTTACCTCTCTGCTCAGCGAGGACCCTCCCATGTCCTGTTCCACACAGATGCAGATGGGTCACGTGTCTCACAGCTGAAGGCCTCCCCCATCCATCTCCACCATCTGCTGAGGCCCCATAATTATTCCAAGGCCCGGTGCAGCCTCACTCAGAGGGGAGAGTTCACGCAGTCCTGTAATGTAACCCAGGCCCGAGGCCGCGCAGGCAGGGGGTCCCCAGCTGGGTAATGAGCCGCTGGCTTTATTGAATTCTCTGGCTTGGGTCTGACTAATCACTGCCTTTAGCTGAGGCAACCTGGGCTGCCGTCTCAGCACCCTGACTAGGACTTCCTTCTTTCTCAGCACCCCAATTCCTGCCCCTCCTCCCCAAACATGTTTAAATGACCAAGATCAGGGTGGGAGGGGCTCCTGGGGGGCTGGCTTCCCCCATCCATTTGGGAGAAAATGTGGCTGGCTCAGGTCTGGGGCCCAAGCAGGGTAGACCAGAATGGGCCGCTGGGGTGTACTTTGCTGGGGTCACCCCGTGCAGCGCCTGCAAGACCTGCAGCTCCCACCCCCACCCCATCTCCTAAACCTCCTGACGTCCCTGTCACCTCCCCTTTCCGGAGGCCTGGGCGCTGTGGAGGAAGGGCCTTGGCGGAGGAGACTGTGGTGTGGGCCAGGCCTTTCCAAGGAGAGGTGTAGGAAACGCCCTCTCTCCTTTGAGATTCTGCTCAGGCTTGGGCCCCACCCAATGTCATGGTTGTGCAAAAGCAGACCCCAGGCCTCTCCCTCCTCTCTGTTCCCCAGCGCTGAGAGGGCTCCCCACCAGCATTCCCCGTTCTTATTTCTGCATGCTGGCTTTCTAGACTAGACGGTACCCGCCCTGTGGACAAAGATGGTTGTTCTTTTCTTTTTTTCTTTCTTTTTTTTTAATTTTTTTTATTTTTATTTTTTTATTTTTTTTTTGAGACAGAGTCTCGCTCTGTCGCCCAGGCTGGAGTGCAGTGGCGCGATCTCGGCTCACTGCAAGCTCCGCCTCCCGGGTTCACGCCATTCTCCTGCCTCAGCCTCCCGAGTAGCTGGGACTACAGGCGCCCACAACCGCGCCCGGCTAATTTTTTGTATTTTTAGTAGAGACGGGGTTTCACCGTGGTCTCGATCTCCTGACCTTGTGATCCGCCCGCCTCGGCCTCCCAAAGTGCTGGGATTACAGGCGTGAGCCACCGCGCCCGGCTTTTTCTTTCTTTTTTATTTTTGAGATGGAGTCTCGCTCTGCTGCTCAGGCTGCAGTACAGTGGTGTGATCTTGGCTCAATGCAACCTCCGCTTCCTGGGTTGAAGCAATTCTTCTGCCTCAGTCTCCCAAGTAGGTGGGACTACAGGCTCATACCACCACGTCCAGCTATTTTTTTATTTTATTTTTTTATTTTTATTTTTATTTATTTATTTTTTTTGGCGGGGGGGAGGGAGTCTCACTCTGTCGCCCAGGCTGGAGTGCAGTGGCGTAATCTCGGCTCACTGCAAGCTCCGCCTCCTGGGTTCATGCCATTCTCCTGCCTCAGCCTCCAGAGTAGCTGGGATTACAGGCGCCCACCACTACGCCCAGCTAATTTTTTGTATTTTTAGTAGAGACGGGGTTTCACCGTGTTAGCCAGGGTGGTCTCGATCTCCTGACCTCGTGATCCGCCCGCCTCGGCCTCCTAAAGTGCTGGGATTACAGGCGTGAGCCACTGCGCCCGGCCTATTTTTTTTATTTTTATTTTTAGTAGAGATGGGATTTCACCATGTTGGCCAAGCTGCTCTCAAACTCCTGACCTCGAGTGATCCATCCACCTCAGCCTCCCAAAGTGTTAGGATTACAGGTGTGAGCCACCATGCCCGGCCTGTTACTGGTTTCGATGCGCCCAGAACTTAGCACACGGTAGGTGCTCTAAAAAACCTTTCTGGAAAGAAAGAGAGGGAGCACGTGCAGTGTGAGGTAGGAGTGTGGGTGTGGGGTGTGCATAAGCCACGTGGCACCCAAGATACTCTTGTGGCACCTCTGTGCCTCCCCATCGTGGCTGCTAGGGGTTGGCTGACTTGGGAAATGGTGTCAGCTGTGCTGTCCTGTCAAGACCCTAGCAGCTCAGGAGTTGTTAATGTCAAGGTGAACCTGAGGTCAAGGGTCACCCAGAGTGGCCTGGTGACCTCCTCTCACGGCTCCTAGAGCAGGTTTGAACCCACCCTGGGAGGCGTGAAGAGTCCGTGGTTTTCCACCCTGTGACAGTGGTGGGGGGTGGAGGGGCCCTTCCAAGATGGGGCTGAGCCCAGCGCTCTCTGACCTCTCATCCTGAGTGGTAGGAGAGCTGTGCCTGGTGTTCTTGGGAAAAGGGGAAAAGGCAGATCATGCCCGAGGCCAGGCCTCTGCTCAGTAGACCCAGCCCAGCCTCTGCTCCCAGTGGCCCGAGTGGAGGAGACCCGGTGGACAGTGGGCATGTGCTGCTGAGCCACTCCCGCTGGGCCCACCTTTGGTACCGTGGGCTTGGTGAGAGTGGGGCCCACACCACCCACAGGGAAGAGTGTGAGGGACACAGAGTCAGCCAGACAGACAGACACACCGAGGGGAGAGAGAGAAGGAGGCAGATCCGGAGCCAGTTCCAAGGGCCTCTGGGAGGGAGGAGGAAACTTCAAAGCACTCCCAAACAGCTTATAAACAAGCCAGTGGGTGGGGCGGCGAGCGTGGGCTGGGGGTCGCTTTCTGGAGGGGCTGGAAGCTTGCACGGCGTGTGTGGAGGCCATAGGCCTGGAGTGGGCGGGAGGAGGGCCCAGCCTAACCTCTCTGTGACTTGGTTTCCTCTCCCGCACCAGAGAGCACCCTCCTGGGGCTGTGGTGGGGTCAGCAGCAATGTGCAGGTGAAAACGCTGTGTGGGCTCCAGGCCGATCAGATGTTATTTATTATTCTGAACTGTGTTTTGGTGGGAGACTTGGAAGGGCTGGAGGGAGAGTCAGGGTGTTCTGGGCCCCTCTCTTCCCCGATGCTGCTTTGAGAGTTCTCTGGGCAGAATGTCCAGGAACCGGGCCCGGAAAGGAGAGGCCCATGGCTTGAGACAGGACCCCGCTGGGTGCAGGGGCGTTCTCCATCAGCACCAGCAGTGGGGGTGGGAAGGCCAAGCTTCCCCTGCCCTGCCCTGTGCCCCTCTCCCGCTCTCCTCAGCACCCCCACACCTCTGCTGGGCACCTCCCCTCCTCCCACCCTCTCTCATCTCTCCCACGCCCTCTAATGGTGTCTTGGGACTGCCCAGAAATCAGCCTCCTCTCCTTGGATACTTGTCCTGGCCTAATGGGGCTGTGACAGTTTTTCTAAGTCCTGCTTAGAAATGTGTCACTGTCCATTTCCCTTTGTGCTATCAAAGGAGGCTGCGCAAACCACGTTTGTCCAAGGGCTGTGTGAAGGCCCCCGCGCAGAGCAGCTGGAACGCGGGCTGATGAAATTACAGGGAATTCAAAGCAGCCGGCGTCGCCCGCTGTCTGGCTTCATTACGGGGACTGGCCTCGAAGGGAAGTTTATTCCAATAATTTAGAGGATTAGGATCTGACACCCTTCATTAGCGATTTGACATAAGCAGAAAAGACAGATCCTGCAGAATGGCCGCACAACGGGAAGGAACCAGCTCAGGCGAGGAGAAGGCAGCGCCCGCCCGGCTGGGAAGGGGAAGGGTCTGGGCGTGGAAGCAAGGGTCCCATGGCCGTTTTACAGTCCTGTGAGACGGGGAGCTGTGTTCCTGAAGGGGAAAGTGGATGTGGGGGAAGGAGTGGCCTGGGTTCAGGCCTCAGTTTCCTTAGCTGTAAAGCGAGATTACCTTCAGGATCCCTTCTGTCTCTGATGCGTGTGGGGGCCACCCCACTTACTGTCCCCAAGGCCCTTGTGGTTTGGCCTTGGAAAGGTACCTCTCTTTCGGGGCTCTATGCGCCTCCACCCCCCACCCCCAGGATCGAGTGACCAACGCGAAAACACTCAGACTGCAGGCTGCTCTGTGGCATTTTAGATACAAGCCATTTGCTGCCAAATGGGGGAGAAATCGCCCCCAGCCCCTGGCAGCTTCTGGCTCTCTTCCCGGCCCCTCCACAAATATAGCCCCTGATGTTTCAAAAATTTCTTGTCCAGTCTGTGAAAACCAGAGTTTGGGCTGTGCCTTGACAGCAGTTCTGACAGATGGATGGGGGAGGGGTGGTTTTAAAAGGCCCCTGCCCACACCCAGCAAGCTGGTGTCCCTGTTTCCTGTACCGTGGTGGGGTAGCTGTGCGAAATGGGCAGGTTGCTTAGCCTCTCTGTGCGTCCTTTCCTCAGATCTGAAATGGAGGTGCAGTTTGTTGTGAGGATTAAATGAGATGATGCATTCAGAGAACCCGCACGTGTGAAGAGCCCAGTGCATCTGGCAGCTGGTGCCACCAGGACTGCTCAGTGTATGTGACCTTGGGCAAGTCGCTTTCCTTCTTTGACCACAGACCTCCTTTGGGAAGTGGGGGAGGCCAGACACGGCTGGCAGCTCAGAAGGCGCTCACCGAAGAGTGGCCACTGTGGTCGTCAGCGAGGGCAGCTGGACTCCGGCACAGTCCCGAGACACTGTGACCGCGGAGGTTTTCTTGGTGTGTCAATGGAAGTGGGAGGAATGTGATCCGTCCCAGCCGCCGGGGGAGCCAGAGCATATCTGGTATGTGTCTCTGGAATGATTTGGGGGAAATTAACTGAAGTTGGAACTTAAGACGCAAACTGCCCTGGACACAGAGATACGGAACTGTCCGTGTGCACACCCCCTACAAAGGGCCAGGGCCGGGGTGGGAGTCGGCTTACAGGGCACAGCGCGGCGCAGGCCCGCCCTGGAATGGCCGTGAACTTGTTGTTTTTCCACGTCATTTGCTCTCAAATGTACTATCAAGCCGGGCGATGCTAACCCGGCGGCTGCAGGTCCCTCCTCGTAACAAGCGATTGTGTGTTCTTTAGAGGTGGCCAAAGGGGAGGAGGGGGCCCGGCCCCAAGGAGGTGGGGGAAAGGGAAACAAGCCCTCCTTCAGAGTGAGCTTGCGTGTCCTGGAGCCAGCTCCCCGCAAAGCACATGCCATTTCTGGCCCTTGAAGGGGTTAAAGGCCTCCTGGAGTCAAAAACAAGCAGGTGTCCCACCGTGCCAGATACGCTGCCTAAACTGCTTCCAGCTTCTTCTTTTTTTTTTTTTTTCTCCTTCTGCAATAAGTCTGTGATCAGCCACGGGACAGAGGCGCCAGCAGCCTGCCTGTGACAGGCATCAGGTTAGCTGGCTCCCACTCGGGTGGCGCGCCCAGGATATAAATCCGGGCGCGGGCCCCTGCTGCGGCTCCTCTCCCTGCACACTCAGGAGAGGGAGCTTCCTTCCAAAGACCTTTCTTTTATCTGAAGCCGCACAGCCCTGCAGGCTGTGCTGACTTGGTGGAGGCAGCAGCGGCAGCAGCCTGAGCAGCAGCCTGAGCAGGAACCTGCTGGGGTGGGGAGGGCAGGTGTCTGCAGCCTCTGAGAGGAAGGTCCTGGTGGGCCCCAGATCCTGGCATCGTTTCAGGGGAGGTCTCTAGCCGCCCCAGCCTGCACCATGTGGGCCCTAAGGTGTCGCCGGTTCTGGTCTCGCTGGGAGCAGGTGGCAGCGCTGCTGCTGCTACTGCTGCTGCTCGGGGTGCCCCCGCGAAGCCTGGCGCTGCCACCCATCCGCTATTCCCACGCCGGTATCTGCCCCAACGACATGAATCCCAACCTCTGGGTGGACGCACAGAGCACCTGCAGGCGGGAGTGTCAGACGGACCAGGTGAGTGGGGTTCAGAGACCAGAGATGGGCCACGTGAGCCTGTGAGTGATGGGGGTGGGAGCCGTGGGGTGGGGACTGTGCGGGAGTGTGAGGAGGGCCAGGTGAGTAGGGTCCAGAAGCCGCAGTATGAGATGGACCAGGTGAATGGGATCCAGAAGTGAAAGTGTGGGACGGACCAGGTGAGTGGGGTCCAGAAGCGGGAGTGTGAGATGGACCAGGTGAGTGGGGTCCAGAAGCCAGAGTGTGAGATGGACCAGGTAAGTGGGGTCCAGAAGCGGGAGTGTGAGGCGGTGAGGCGGACCAGTTGAGTGGGGTCCAGAAGCCACAGTGTAAGGTGGACCAGGTGAGTGGGGTCCAGAAGCCGCAGTGTGAGGTGGACCAGGTGAGTGGGGTCCAGAAGCCGCAGTGTGAGGTGGACCAGGTGAGTGGGGTCCAGAAGCCACAATGTAAGTGGACCAGCTGAGTGGGGTCCAGAAGCCACAATGTGAGGCGGACCAGGTGACTGGGGTCCAGAAGCCACAATGTGAGGTGGACCAGGTGAGTGGGGTCCAGAAGCGAGAGTGTGAGGTGGACCAGGTGAGTGGGATCCAGAAGCCGCAGCGTGAGGCGGACCAGGTGAGTGGGATCCAGAAGCCGCAGCGTGAGGCGGACCAGGTGAGTGGGATCCAGAAGCTGGAGTGTGAGGTGGACCAGGTGAGTGAGGTCCAGAAGCCAGAGATGGACCATGTGAGCCTGTGAGTGATGGGGGTGGGAGCCACAGGGTGGGGACCATGCAGTAGTGCCCTGCAGGGCCCAGGAAGGTGAAGGAACACAGGCCCCATCCACCTGGAGAGAAACAGGGCACCATCCTGTCTATTAACACTGAAGCGTGGAAGGAGAGGTGGGAGCGATGTCCCACTTCATCAGGGACTGAAACCTGAGGATTCCTCCTTCATGCATGCTGAGGGCTGCTGTGGGCCAGCACCGTGCCAGGCATGTCATGTGTGTTGACACAACAGGTCAGCATGGTGGGCATCAGAAGCCCCCTCACAGGTGAGAGAGTGGACACAGAGTCAGGCAGGGAGGGCACAGGTGCCATGGCCAGTGAGGGAACGGTGGGCTTGGAACCCATGTTTAACAACAAAGCTTTGGTTGCACTGGACTCCAGGCCACCTCCCCAGGAGTTTGGACCCTGAGCCTGAGAGCAGACCAGGCTGATGGCAGGCCAAGCAGGAGCAGCTCTGAATGGATGCTGTGGTGTCCCTGGGAGGAAGGAAACCACGTTTCAGCCTGTCAGCTTCCTTGGTCCTGCCTTCTGCTCTGCATCAGAGGGCAATGCCACAGAGCAGGGCCGGTTCTCTTCTAGTTCCCGAGTCATTCCCTAGGGCCATTCCTGCCCGCCCCCTCTGAGGCAACAGGCTGTGGGACCTGTACCTGCTCCAGGCAGAGCTATTTCCTGCCCAGCCTGGCCGGCTCTGAGGGCAGCACCGAGTGTCCCCGGGCTCCAGGTCCAGGCTGGGGCATCTCCAGGGAACACGAGAGACAATGGTGCCCCCGTAGATGCCTGGTTTACTCACAGGAGAGCAGAGGACTGACCTGCAGAGAGTGGCGTCAACCTCACAGTGCCCAGGGACAATTCTTAGGCCTCCCAGGACAGATGCCTCCAGTGGGCAATGGTGGTGCCAAGTGAAAGGAAGATGAGAAGTCAGGAGGAGTGGTGGCTGCTCCCATCTGGCCAAGGTCACGCCATTAGTTGGCTACATTTGCAGGCACAGGCTGGTCTGATAAACCAGGTAGGGCTTGGGGATGGTGAGACTCTGGTGGATTTTGTGTGTCTTGGGGAGAAGGCACCTGTGGAGGGCTGCGGATCCAGACAGCCCTTGGGGAGATTCTGACCTCCTTACATGGAAGTGTTCTAAGGACCCCCTCTAGGTTCCCTGTGGCCAGAAGTACCTTTCCTCTGGTGCCCAAGGACCCAGGCTTTCATGGACCTCCGGGTCCTGAACGTCCTAGGGAATGGGATGAGGCTCAGGCCAAGAAGGTTCTCCTGCTCCCACTCCCTTTCCTGCCCTCCATTCCCTGCGGGGTCCCTCTCCTGAGAGCTGCCCATCCCTGTCCCAAAGCCTCCCCTGGTGTGGCCTAGAAGACTATGCCAAATAAGGGCTGCAAAACAAAGTCCCCATTCTGAGCCGAAAGGGGTAGAACAGTAAACAAGTCAAACAGGCAGGCTCCGTGCAGCCAGGGTGGGGGGACACTTCCCCCCTCTTAGCTGATGTGGAATGTCAAAGAGGCTGAAATAAAAGTTGGAATGACAAGAGGCCAGCCCTGGTGGGGAGTAATTCACAGAGTTACTACCTGGTGGAGGATTAGGAGCGTTGCCTGCCTGCCCAGTGGGTACGATGTGTTATTGTCGAAAACACCACGTGAAATCCTTGTTTGTGTCGGCTCCAGGAGCATGTTGCTAATTTCGAGGAATTAAACTAATGCTTTACGTGGCTCCACAGAAAATCAGAGGGGATTACGGCCTGGCAAGTCCTCGCTGACGGCCTTGCTGACCTTTGCCACACAAGGGGACATTTTTTCTTGTTGTTTTCCCCGTGAAAGGTCCTACATGGAGCTGACACCTGGGCCTGGCAGAGCCTGTGACTCTGAGACCCAGCGTGCGGGACCTGTCATGCCTGCCCTGACTGTTGGCTGTG
Organism: Theropithecus gelada; assembly: GCF_003255815.1. NCBI lineage: Eukaryota > Metazoa > Chordata > Mammalia > Primates > Cercopithecidae > Theropithecus > Theropithecus gelada. The sequence goes on along the minus strand of NC_037684.1, from coordinate 22,888,021 downwards.
GATCGGTCTGGGCCCTCTCACAGCCTCTGTTCCCCGTGTGTGTCGGTCTCCTTGAGGGGAGGAGAGGTGTGGATCACCTCAGATAAAGTCCCGGGGCATTCCCTTCTCAGCCTCTGACGTGACCTCTTCCCAGTCGGCAAGGCATCCTCGCTCCCATGGGAAAGAGATGAAAGGCAGGCCTACTTGTTCAAGCTAGACCTCATTTGTGCTATATGATGCAGGAGAAAAAAAAAACGCCATTTATCGATCCCTTCCACTGGGAGCTTGGAGCCTTGTTCTGCCACTTCCCATCTCTGTGAACTTGGGCATCGCCTCTCTGAGTCTCTGCAGTCTCGTCTGTGAAATGGTTGTAGGAAAACTTCTCTTAGAGTCTTTGGCCCACCCCTTCCGACCCTGCCAGCTGTGTGACCTTGGGAAAGCTACTTAGCCTCTCTGTGCCTCAGTCATCATCTGTAGAGTGGAGATAATGGCTGTAACCTCCTCTGGCTTGTGATGAGCACAGCAAGCTCACGGATGTCAACGTTCTTACACGAGGGCCTAGCACGTAGGAGATGCTATGTATGCATTCGTCATTATTTTCAAATGTTTTGCTCCCACTAGATAGGGAGTACATGTTAGTTCACCTCCCCATAAACCATGGGGTAGGATAGGGAGCCCCTCCTTTCCTCCTCCTCCCTGTTCAGGCCACTCTCCCTGGCTCTTTCAGGAGTGTGAGGCCTATGAGAAGTGCTGCCCCAATGTGTGTGGGACCAAGAGCTGTGTGGCGGCCCGCTACATGGACGTGAAAGGGAAGAAGGGCCCAGTGGGCATGCCCAAGGAGGCCACGTGTGACCACTTCATGTGTCTGCAGCAGGGCTCTGAGTGTGACATCTGGGATGGCCAGCCCGTGTGTAAATGCAAAGACCGCTGTGAGAAGGAGCCCAGCTTTACCTGTGCCTCGGACGGTCTCACCTACTATAACCGCTGCTACATGGATGCTGAGGCCTGCTCCAAAGGCATCACGCTGGCCGTTGTAACCTGCCGCTATCACTTCACCTGGCCCAACACCAGCCCCCCACCACCTGAGACCACCATGCACCCCACCACAGCCTCCCCAGAGACCCCTGAACTGGACATGGCGGCCCCGGCCCTGCTCAACCACCCTGTGCACCAGTCGGTCACCATGGGTGAGACGGTGAGCTTCCTCTGTGATGTGGTGGGCCGGCCCCGGCCTGAGATCACCTGGGAGAAGCAGTTGGAGGATCGGGAGAACGTGGTCATGCGGCCCAACCATGTGCGTGGCAACGTGGTGGTCACCAACATTGCCCAGCTGGTCATCTATAACGCCCAGCTGCAGGATGCTGGGATCTACACCTGCACGGCCAGGAACGCGGCCGGGGTCCTGAGGGCCGACTTCCCGCTGTCGGTGGTCAGGGGACATCAGGCTTCGGCCACCTCAGAGAGCAGCCCTAATGGCACGGCTTTCCCGGCAGCCGAGTGCCTGAAGCCCCCCGACAGCGAGGACTGTGGTGAAGAGCAGACCCGCTGGCACTTCGACGCCCAGGCCAACAACTGCCTGACCTTCACCTTTGGCCACTGCCACCGCAACCTCAACCACTTTGAGACCTATGAGGCCTGCATGCTGGCCTGCATGAGTGGGCCGCTGGCCGCGTGCAGCCTGCCCGCCCTGCAGGGGCCCTGCAAAGCCTACGCGCCTCGCTGGGCTTACAACAGCCAGACGGGCCAGTGCCAGTCCTTTGTCTATGGTGGCTGCGAGGGCAATGGCAACAACTTTGAGAGCCGTGAGGCCTGTGAGGAGTCGTGCCCCTTCCCTAGAGGGAACCAGCGCTGTCGGGCCTGCAAGCCTAGGCAGAAGCTCGTTACCAGCTTCTGTCGCAGTGACTTTGTCATCCTGGGCCGAGTCTCTGAGCTGACCGAGGAGCCTGACTCAGGCCGCGCCCTGGTGACTGTGGACGAAGTCTTAAAGGATGAGAAAATGGGCCTCAAGTTCCTGGGCCGGGAGCCGTTGGAGGTCACTCTGCTCCACGTGGACTGGGCATGCCCCTGCCCTAACGTGACTGTGAGCGAGACACCACTCATCATCATGGGGGAGGTGGACGGCGGCATGGCCATGCTGCGCCCCGATAGCTTTGTGGGCGCGTCGAGTGCCCGCCGGGTCAGGAAGCTCCGCGAGGTCATGCACAAGAAGACCTGTGACGTCCTCAAGGAGTTTCTTGGCTTGCACTGAAGCCCCCCCACCTCCTTGGCCCCCTCCCTGGCCTTCCTCCACCTATCCACCCCAATGCCTCTCAGCAGACTGGGTGAGGTCAGATTAGACAGGCTTGGGCCAGCCGGGAAGCGTCAACCGATGTGTCAGAGAAAAAGCCACAGAGGGTCTCAGATCAGTGTCTATTCTTTGGGTTCAATAAGGGGTTCATATCTTTTTTAGCTCAGGCGGACAAAAGGAGAAGTCAGTGGACACACGGAAGTTATTCCTGACCACCAACTTGCTCAGACATTCTCCTCCTCCCCTCACTGGCCCCACACCCCTAGCTCTCCCAGCCACCCTCCCCCAGCCAGTCTCCCAGAAAGGGTTTAAGCGATGGTCGCTGTGTGCTGGTCACAGGAACAGTTGAATGGATTGGCTTGCAAAGGGGGTAGGTGGGGAGAGATAGGAGGGCCCAGGGACTAATGGGACACCTTTCCCACAGCGTCCTCAATTGCTGTGAGCAGAGGCCACTTGGGGTTAGGGGCATGGGCAGTGGCAAGCTGGAGGCAGAGTCCAGCCCAGGACATGACTTGCCCTGAGTGGAAGCTGCTGGAACGGGTGCCTTTGGGTGGTGGTCAACTTGCCGCTGAGGCCACCACGGCACCAGCAGAATACATATTTCTTCTCCTTGGCTGCATTGGTTTGTCGATCTAGTTCAGTTGAACTCAGTGGACGTTCTCTGAATGCTTACTGGGTGCCAGGACCACAGAGAGATGTTAGCTACTGCCCAGCTCTTAGTGCCCCAACACAGATGCCCTCGTCCCGGGGCCCCCAGACGCACCCCTCTGCTGGACTCACAGCTGTCTGGAGTTTCTATCTGATGGATGGTGTGCTTTCGTATCCACTGGCTTCCTTGAGCATAGAGCAGACAAAAGCCCCGGGATCTGTTTGGTAGCAGGAGAAATGAAGGGAGAGGAAAAAGCAGGCAGGGAAGGGGGTAGTAAAGGACTGAGAGAGGAGGGAGGTGGCTGGAGAAGGAAAAGGAACATTGCTCAATGCTCCCATCTGGTGGCGGCCTCGGGAGCCCATAGGAACCTGGAGGGAGGCTCTCTGTGAGACCTGGGCAAAGGATGTGGCAGCTCGTTGGTGATTTTTTTGTGTGTTTCCAGACTTCCTGTGTAGGCCTGGCCATCCCGCCACTAGAGAGAGGATTGGGAAGCCGCACTGTCAGCTCTGCATCTGCCCCCACTACCCTCCTCTGCCCTATTCTGTCCCTGCCCCTCCAAGCTGAAGAAGGTCCTTGTGGGGCGTCCTCATTTCTTCCTCAAATATAAGGAGGAAGATACTAATTAAAAGCTCATAGTATCAATGGCCCTGCTTGTGTGTTTCATTTGGGTTATGATGGGGAAGGGAGGGAGATGGGTAGTGTCATTTGCTTTGGTGACCTTACAAGAGGGAAGTCTGGCCAGTGGGAGCATCTTTGGGGGTTGGAGAGACGCTGGTAATATTTGGGCCCCCTTTGTAGCTCCAAGGCCCCTTAACTGCTGCTCAGCTCAGCTCTGTGAGTTAAGCTGAGGTCAGAGAGGTGAGGTGACTTGCCAAGAACACAAAGGCGGGAAGGGGTGGGGCCCAGTCCAGGTGTTCTGATCTGTAACCTGCTGTCACCCCAGCGTGACAGCACAGTTGGTCAGGTCCAGACCCTGCCACCAATGGTGTCAAGTTCAGAGGCGAGAAGGTGGAGGAGATGGGAACGGAGCAGGCAAGGACAGCTGCCAGCTGTGACTCACTAGGGGGCCTCTAGGTGAGGCCTGGTCCCAGGAAGACTCTGCGTCAAAGCCCTAGGTATGCTCAGGTCATGGGGCTCAGTTCCCAGAATGGGGACAGCAGTGCCTTTGGCCCCAGGGAGGCCCACAGCGGCTCCCCAGCCCTGGAGACGTGTTCAGGAGCCCTGAAGCCGTGGCACACCCCACAGCCTGTTTGTCCCCAAGAGGCACCACTCCCCTGCACACTTGCCTGTGTTTTCCTGGGCCCCAACCCAAAAGAAGAATCCAGGCCCAGCCTAGCCTGGCCCACCCCATCTCATCTGCAATAAGGGTGCGAGGAGGAGGTCGGGAGCAGGAAGAACAGAGGCAGAGGATCCAAGGTTTCTCAAGTTGACATCGGGAGAACACTGAGCACAAAACTGAGCCACCAAAGTGGTGTGGGCAGCAGCCACGGGCCCCCACCCTGCTCAGGTCAGGTAACCAAGGAAGGTGAGGATGGTCTCATCCTGTCCTCAGAGACCCAGGGACATTCTGTGCACCTGCTTCCAGCTCAAGCTCCAGCACATTGCCATGCAAGCTGTGGGGGCAAGTGTCCACATGCCAGCGCCTGTCACCTCCCTTTCACCCCCATTTGCACAGATATGGGACCTGAGCACTGCAGCTGGGCCGGGGCAGCAGGGTCCCCAGTCGCATGTCTGCTTCCCCGATGAAGGTGTGAGGTTCAGGAAAATCCCATCTCGGGGCCTCTAACCAGACCACTGCCCACTCACAGCCCCAGACCTGGGGTGCCTGTCACACTCCAGCCCCACCTAGCAGAGCGAGAAAACTCAGCCCGTGAAGTCAGACTTGCCTAGGTCTGAATCTAGGCTCTGCTGCTTACCTGCGATCTCTCTGAGTCTCTGTTTCCTCATCTGTAGAACAGAGGGTAGTAAGATCACTCTATACAAGAGGCTCGGGAGCTGGGCCCTGTTAACTGGGTACAACTGGAAAGCCCAGGAAGGAGGGCCTGGTGCCGAGTGGCTGCCCCCTCCCACCCTCAGCAGCTCTCCACTCAGAACAGACCCTAGAACTGAAAGCCCTCCCCTCGCGTTTCTGGGTCTTGGGCTTTGCAGCTTCAAATGTTTTATTCTGTTGCTCACAGAGTATATCCAAACTGAGCACCACTATAAGCTGAGGTGGGGTTCAGAAAATATGGGCACTTAGAGAATGGGTGGTTTCGAACCTATTATAACTTCTGACCTACTACCTGGCATTCTATCCTTGAAACCAAGCCAGAGTCCTTTCTTTCTGTTACCCTAGGCCTTATACAAAGGCTGGCATCTAGCAGGAGCTCAGGAAAGGGTGGATGGAGCTCCCGGGGCCTGGTTGCCAGCCAGTCTCGGGAGGTTGCTTTGCTCAGTCAAATCGAGGAGATTTGGCCCCAGCCTAGGTCCCGGGACATAATGAAAAGGAGGCCCCTTTATCTAGGCTAAACTCACTTGTCTCCTGTCTGCCCGGGATACTCACTCCTCACCTTCCTGCACGCACTTGGCTCTCTCCTTCCTGCTCTGACCCTCAGTTTGCCTCTTCAGAGGCCTATTCCTGAGCGGCCTGTCTCCAGATCAGTCCCCAGGGCCTCTGGGGCAGGGCAGCTTGGCTTTTTCCACCCTCCGCCTCCCCCAGCACCTCCAGCCTGCTAGGACACTCTGCTCCATTGTCTAGCCAGCTGCTCTGTAGTCTGATGTCATCCCCCGGACAGTGGGGCTGGAGACCAGGGATGGAGTGGACCCCGCCTAGGGAAGGGGGAGAATAAGTCCACAGCCTCGGTGATTGCCTTAAGCCGTGGGGAACTCCCTCCGTCCCCTTGTCCTGTTGTAAAACAGCCACATGCGTGAGCACGTCCTATGTGCCAGGTACCAGCTCTTGTAAGGCCCACTACAACTGGAGAAGACAGAAGGCTATTTTGTAGGTAGGAAAACTAAGGCTAGAGGGGATAAGAAACCTGCCCCAAATCGGGTGAGTGGCAGAGCCAAGACTTGAATCCTGCCAGTCTGACTTCAGAGTTTTTAATTTGTTTTGTTTTGTTTTTAAGATGGAGTCTCACTCTGTCACCCAGGCTGGAGTGCAGTGATGTGAGGTCGGCTCACTGCGAACTTCGCCTCCCGGGTTCAAGAGATTCTTGTGCCTCAGCCTCCCTGAGTAGCTGGGATTACAGGCATGTGCCAGCATGCCTGGCTAATTTTTGTATTTTTAGTAGAGACAGAGTTTTGCCATGTTGGCCAGGCTGGTTTCGAACTCCTAACCTCAGGTGATCCATCTGCCTCGGCCTCCCAAAGTGCTGGGATTACAGGCGTGAGCCACTGCGCCCAGCCCAGAGCTCATAATGCTCATGTTATGTTGTTTCTCCTAGCACGCAACAGACACACACACACACACACACACACACACACACACACACACACACCCTGCTCTGGGCTGGGCAGTTGGAGTCTCATTAGGACCCCGAATGTCTCTAAAGAGGCTGCCTCCCGTCAGCACACACAAGCCACCCAGGGCTGTTTACAACCTCCCCGTGTGACAAGTATTTCTATCACACACACAAGCAGTCCTGGCCTACATTCATCAGCCTTCTGCCTACTCATCCTTCAAGACTCAGCTCCTTGGGGAAGCCTCTGCTGTCCCCCGGCTGTGTGAGCACTCCTCTCTGAGTCCCTCTCCCTCTGTGTTTGTGCTGATCCAGATCAGAATCATTGCCTAGGGCCTCCAGGAAGCTGTGGGCCCAGCTCTCAGAGCTCATGGAGGGGCCTGCTGGGTGAAACAGAGGGTCCTGGGAGCAGGGGCCATGCAGTGCTGCTGCGCTGAACAACCACAAGCCTAGAAGGGGCCTCTCTGGGGTCCTCCCTGTTTTCTCCAGCTCCACCTCCTGTTACCTCCTCCTCCTCCTCTTCCTCCGACCTCTCCGAGGAGTCTGAAGCTTCCCTCCTACTCTGGATAATTTGTGATTAATGCAGGCAGGAAGGGTGGCAGGGTTCCTGGGCCCTATTCTTGGCTGTGGCCTCATTCTGGAATGTGTCCTGAGGTCAGGTGACACTTCTCACTCAGGCTGTGTCAGGAGGAAGAGTAAACCTCCAGCCGGCATCTCCTGAGGGAGAGGGCAGGGTGGGCAGGTGGGCAAACCCCTCACCCCTCTCCTGCCTGCCTCCCAGGCTCCCGAGGCCCTCGACCCATTTCAGGGTCACGTTGGAGTCCCTGTGGTTCCGTCCCAAATTACCCCGGGACACGGAACTCCACTAGGTCTCCAGCAATACTCTGGCCACCCTCAACCCCACTTGGATGAGGGAAAGCAGAACCCAGCCCAACACAGACTAGCCTCTCCCAGAGGTGGGGCCTCTTCCCAGGTGTCTGTCAGGGGCAAAGCAGGCACTTGTGTGCTTTTGGCCCTTTTCAGGTCTTAAGGACACTGCCAGAGACCCGACCGGAGGAGGTGGACCCACCCCGATAACTTGTTTTCTGTTTTGGTGTGAGGGATGCATCCAATTCTGTCCATAGTCTAAGCGAGAGCAGAGGGTGGTGACTTTATCTCCTTTCTGTGTGGGTAGCCTGGAAGCGAGGAGGGGCCTGGGGTTTTCTCAAGGACCCTGGGCAGGGGAGAAGCACAGTGCCAGCAGTGGGGTGGACGTGAGGATGCTAACCCCTGCGCCAGGCACTTTACGTGGACTGTCCAGTTGAATCCTCCCAACCCTCTGAAGGCACCATATTATTTTACTATTTCACCACTTGGCAGATCACACTCTAAGCTGCAACCTTCAGGAGGGCAAAGACCATGCTTTGTTCACCTGTACGCCAAACACAAACCTGACCATGTTCATTAGGTGTTTGTTGAATGAATAAATGAATGAATGAATGAGGCAAGCCCTATAGGCTTTATGGAGGAAAAGAGGCCCTCTTAGGTGCTATTTTATAGGTGCTGAACCAGAGACTCTAAATGTTTAAAGAACCCAAGGCCATAGGGTCATTCAATGAAAGAGCCAAGATTCAAAGCCAAGTCTGTCTGAGTTCGGTGCCTATACTCTTCTCATGATGTCACATATGTATTTTAACCATCGCAGTTAAAGGTTGAGGACCCCAAATGGCAGTTCCGCCTTCTAAACACCCATAACCACCACTTCCAACTGGTCCTTGACCTCTGGGAGTACCAAGGGTTTATAGAAGTTTTATAAAGCCATACTCTCCAATATTGTTAGTACTGAATTCATGTAAATGAATTTAAATTAAATAAAAATATAAAATTCAGTTCCTCAGTTACACTAGTTATGTCTCAAGGGCCACGTTTCATGTGGCTAGTAGCTGCCATATTGGACAACAGACAGAATATTTCCAACATTACCGGAAATTCTATTGCACACCCCTGTAATAAAAGATTGACACGAAATTCTCTTTACTCCCATTGTCTCATGACCCTGGTCTCAGCCTCAGTATCCCCTCATCTTTTCTGCTGAAAGGCTTATACATCTTTTTTCTTTTTTTTTTTTTTGTTTGAGACAGAGTTTCACTCTCTCACCCAGGCTGGAGTGCAATGGTGCAATCTCGCCTCACTGCAACCTCTACCTCCTGTGTTCAAGTGATTCTCCTGTCTCAGCCTCCCAAGTAGCTGGGATTACAGGCGCCCACTACCACGCCCGGCTAATTTTCATATTTTTTAGTAGAGATGGGGTTACGCCATATTGGCCAGGCTGGTTTCGAACTCCTGACCTCAGGTGATCCGCCTGCCTCAGCCCCCCAAAGTGCTGGGGTTACAGGCGTGAGCCACTGCGCTCGGCCAGGTACACATCTTCATGCAAATAAAGTTCTTGATGGCCTCCCTCAATACCCCAGAGTTCCCAAAGAGGGACACAAATAAGTGCGCGCGCGCACACACACACACACACACAGTACCAACAGTCACGACATGCAGGTGAAGATGAGTTCTCCAAACTTTTAGCTGAATATGGTAGGGGAGCTGCTGATAGGAAGGAGACAGTGGGAATGAGAGGCTAAGTCCTCCCATGGCACAGCACAGTGCCCATGACGGCTGCTGCCTCCCAGGAATCAGTCTGCCACCAGGCCAGTTATTCAGCAGCTCTTCAGAGACACCAATGCTGCAGCTGTCATCTCGTTTCTTGCATGGAAGTGCTGACTAAAAGTCTAATAATTATTTTGTTAGTGGTCATTGCTGCTATAAGTGAGCTGCATAAGCATTTAAAAAGAGGGCCTGGGGGCTCTGTTCCGCAGGATGGGGGTAGTTAAAGATGTCAAGAACAAGGCCTACTTTAAGAGATGCACGGGAAATTTAGAAGATGACAAGAGGGTAAAATTGATTGCTATCCTTGGAAACACTTGGTGATATAGGATAAAAACAAGTACAACATGCCCAAATACAGGAAAAGTCATGTAACTAGTAGAGATATCATTTGTCAGATTACTTATGCTCATATAGAAGGGGATATGATAGTCTATACAGCTTACACACATGAACTGCCAAAATGCAGTGAGTGTGAAGGTTGGCCTGACAGATGACGCTGCAGCCTGTTGTACCAGCCAGTGCTGGCCCACAGGCTTCTCAATAGGTTCGGCATGAACAAGATCTATGATGGCCAAGTGAAGGTGACCAGAGATGAATTGTAATGTGGAAAGCATTGATAGTCAGCCCGGTGCCTTCACCTGCTATTTGGATGCAGGCTTTGCCAGAACTACCATTGGCAATAAAGTTTTTGGGGCCCTGAAGGGAGCTGTGGATGGAGGCTTGTCTAGCCCTCACAGTACCAAATGATTCCCTGTTTATGATTCTGAAAGCAAGGAATTGAATGTAGAAGTGCATCAGAAGTACATCATGGGTCAGAATGTTGCAGATTGGATGCATTACCTAATGGAAGAAGACAAAGATACTTACAAGAAACAGTTCTCTCAACACATAAAGAACAGCATAACTCCAGACATGGTGGAGGACATGTGTAAGGAAGCTCATGAGGCTATACAAGAGAATCTAGCTGTGTTAGTCTGTTCTTGTGCTGCTATAAAGAAAAGCCTGAGACTGGATAATTTATGAAGAAAAGAGGTTTAATTGGCAGGCTATGCAGGAAGCATAGCGGCTTCTGCTTCTGGGGAGGCCTCAGGAAACGTACAATCATGGCAGAAGGCAAAGGGGAAGCAGGCATGTCTTACATGGCCGGAGCAAGAGGAAGAGAAAGAGAGGGGGGAAGTGCTACATACTTTTGAACAACCAGAGCTCCTAATAACTTACTCACTATCACGAGAACAGCACCGAGGGATGGTGCTAAACCATTCATGAGAAACCACACCCATGATCCAATCATCTCCCACCAGGTCTCGCCTCCAACACTGGGGATTAAAATTTCACATGCGATTTGGTGGGGACACAGATACAAACCATATCACCAGTCCATGAGAAGAAGCCCGAGAAAGAAGCTAAAAAGTAGAGATAGAACTGTCCCCAAATGTCCCCTGCCCAGAAGAAAGATTGGGTAGCTCAAAAGAAGGCAAGCTTGTTTTCTCTGAGCCTGCTCTCACAAGAGTAAAGGAGCAGGCTGCTGGGGACTAAACCAAACAACAATTTTCTTTCTGTTTTTTGTTTTTTGTTTTTTGTTTTTTTTTTTGAGATAGGGTCTTGCTGTGTCACTCAGGCTGGAGCTCAGTGGTGCGATCTTGGCTCAGGGCAACCTCCACCTCCCGGGTTCAAGCAATTCTCCTGCTTCAGCCTCCCCAGTAGCTGGGATTAAAGGCACACCCCACCACACCAGGCTAATTTTTGTATTTTTGGTAGAGACGGGGTTTCGACATGTTGGCCAGGCTAGTCTCGAACGCCTGGCCTCAGTTGATCCGCCTGCCTTAGCCTCCCAAAGTACTGAAATTACAGGCGTGAGCCACCACTCCCGACCCCAGACAACAATTTTCTATGAGGATATTTCAGATAAAGACAATCAACATATTAAGCAATAAATAAGTAAATTAATTAATTAATAAATTAATAAGGGACCAGATGTTTTAGGCCTCAAGGTCCCCAAATCTCCTTGCTATCCAGGGTAGGTGGCAGTGAGAAAAGATTACAGTCATGGCAGAGCATGGGCTCAAATACTGGCTTTGTGACTTTGAGTAGTTAACGTCTCTGTGCCTTAGTATTATCATCTATAGCACAGAATAATAATGGTAGCCATAGTGCCTCTCCAGGGTAGCTGGTCCTGGGCCTCATTGCTTCAGCTTGTTGGTGATAATTGCTGTTGCATGTCCCTGCCCATGATTGGAGCAAGAACCAGGAGGGGAGAACAGACCCCTCTCTCAGAGCAAAGCCAGAACAGATGCAGTCTCCTTTGCTGACAAGGAAAGAGTCCAGGAGGAGGGTAGCTGGAGAAGAGGCGGGGAGAGGAGGAGGGAGGGAACAAGAAGAAAAAGGAGAAGAGGGACAGGGAGACGCATACACATACGCACACACTTGGGGTTGTGCAGTTGGAGGCCCAGGAAGCAGAGATAAAGTGTAGTAATTTGGTTAGAGATGGGGAACCTCTGAGACCTCCATGGAGGCCCTAAGAACATTCTGAACCCTTCATTCTCGGCTCCAGTACCTTGGGGCACAGAACGAAGCTCTCATTGACCCTTTATTTCAAGTGCCACTCTCTATCTCAATGTACCACAAGGGGCAACAGAATAAAAGGGGAAACAGCCTTAGAACCCTGGTATGATCAATAACAGACTCAAAGCAATCTTCACAATCATTACAACCAGCAATTTTACCCTGTGACCCTAATAAGCGCTGAAGCTGGTGTTTATGGATGACAAGAACACAGCTTTAGTGAGACTCACACAGATGGCAACCCATCCCTGTCCCGGGCCTCATAGAAGGTGGGCACCCTTTACCAATTAGATGCCCTTTTGGCAGGGTTAATAATTTCCGTTACTAAGAGCTTACAGCACTTAATATGTGTTCAACATGCATTGTCTCATTAAATATTTACAACCCTGTCATGTGTATATATTTTCACCTCCATTTAATAGTCTGTCCATTTCAGAGATAATGAAACCGAGGCTCAGGGAGATTGAAAAATTTTCCCAAACCTAGGTGTGTCTACAGGACTCCAAAGGCCACATACTCAACCCCATTTGTGATATTTTCCACCACAGATTCAAGAGCAGTCAAGTCTGGTTTCGTCTCATTTTTGTGTCCTTCCTTCTCCCTGCTAATATACCAGGAAGTTTTACTTCCTAGGATTCTCATGAAAAGGCACGTTTATGGCCAGTTGACCTCCCCTAAATAGGCTGAGCACATGTCCTTGAGGCTAAGCCATGGCGGGAGAAGGGGAGGATTTGAGCCCTCTCTCACCAGAGTAAAGAGAGTTCAGGTTATTCAGTGTAGGGAAGAGGATGATGCTGAATGCTTTATTTATCTTACATACTCATCACACCAACCCTAACAAGTAGAATTTGGAACTCTTTTACAGATAGGAAATCTGAGGTGGAATCGTTTTAACAGTGCACTGCTACTTAAGGTTGAGTTTGGGATTTGATTCAAAGTCTGACCCCAGGCCAGGCATGGTGGCTCATGCCTATAATCCCAGCACTTTGGGAGGCTGAGGCAGCAGATCACCTGAGGCCTGGAGTTCGAGACCAGCCTGGCTAACATGGTGAAACCCCGTCTTTACTAAAAATACAAAAATATCAGCCAAGTGTGGTGGTGGGCGCCTGTAATCCCAGCTACTCAGGAGGCTGAGGTAGGAGAATCCCTTGAACCTGGGAAGTGGAGGTTGCAGTGAGCTGATATTGCACCACTGCACTCTAGCCCAGGTGACAGAGCAAGACTCTGTCTCAAAGAAAAAAAAAAAAAACAACTCTGACCCCAAAGCCCATGTTCTTTCTCATAGAGGATCACTAGGAGTAATGTTACTTGGAGGCTGAATGAAGCCCCCTCCACCACTCTAGAGCATTCTTACATCTGCAGGGAAAATAGTGGAAACATGTGTCCCTGCTGGTCAAGTGGGTGCGAGACAAGGGTCAGACGCTGGTGTCTTCTGTGCCAAAGCAGGATCCACGCTCTGTACAGAGTAGTGATGCTCCCTGAACAGTCCCAGGTCACATGAAGGAGCTTGGCCAGCTTGTGGTGGTATTTTCAGTGGATGACAGAGTGTTCAGCCACAGAGAACTTAGGGAAGCCTGGGGAAGGACATTGCCCAGGGAAGCGACCCAGGCGAAAAGTTATTTGGGAATGTTAATTTCTGGCTGAAATTTGTACAAAGCTTTCCCTTCAAAGCCTCATTCTTTGATTTATGTTCAAACCGGAAGATATTACAGGTGCCCAAAAAGCCAAACTGGAAAAGGAAACCACTGAGCTCCACAGACTTGTTACCTCGGCCAGGGGTAGGGTGTGGCGATGGGAGTGGCAACTGGGAGTGAGCTGGGGGTGTCTGAGTTTCTGCAATGAACACACACTTTCCACCACCACCAACTTCTGGAAGGGTGGTACCTGCTGTGAGCCCTGACATCACAAAACCAAAAGAGGCTTTGTCACTAAAGGTAGGAAAACAAATGAGATGACCCCTAGAGGGAGCTTCTAGCCTGAGGAGGTTTCTAGATTAAGCATGAAACTGAAACTGTCTTGAAAGCAAGGAATTTGACATCCCTCTGACACAGCCTGACGCCCCTCTCACTCCCACCTCTTCCTTCCTTGGACTTCTTACCGGTCCTCCCCATCTCACTCCTGGGTTTGATGAATAAAGAAGTTTTAAACTATTTCTCTTTCATAATGTTTCTGTACAAAGCTTGAAACAGTGAAAAAATAAGTTAAAATGTTCAAATTCAAAGCAGCTTCTCCCAGGAGAGATGGACTGGCAGCAGAGCTTCTATTTCTGATTTCCTCTGCCTTTTTCCCCAAGGGTTAGCAGCACACATTCTTCCTACTGTGGATACATCTGATGAAGAACACACACACACACACACACACCAGGACCAAGGTTTTCCTCTCAACTCCCTGTTCTTTTACTGGAGCTGGGAATTTGAGGGAGCCCAGGCTTCTCCAGGTGCTTCCAGTGGACACTGTACCCATTCTTCATAGCTTGATATCTCCTCCCAGATCTAGAATCTCTTAGATAGGCACAGTATCTCCCTTTTTTTGGTTCATATCCCTACATATTCCTGTGTATTATGATTATCTGGGCGTGTGTGTTGTTCTTTGCTAGAGCGTAAGCTCCTTTAGTGGTTCTGAAGGATTATATATATCACTACCAGTTCCTAACGCAGGAGATGCTTAATAAATGTGTTGAGTGGATGAATACAGGAGCTGTTTCTAATCATATCTCACCTTGTTTGAGAAAGAATTTAGGGACAAGAATGGAATCTGACCCCAGGGCAGCCACTTGAGTCAACATCACCCTTTTGCTATCACAAGTACTAGTAAAGCTCAGGACCCAAGACTTCAGTATGTGAAGTGCGTATAGCTGCTTCTCAACAAATCTAATCATCCAGAGAGCAGTAGTGATGTAAGTAAGTAAAGCTAGCACGTAGCTCTCAAACTCATATCTTATTCCATTGTGTTTTTGTAGCCGATTTCCCTTTCCTAATTGTGCCTGGCAAAGGCTGATAGTAAAATAAGTTTGGGATTGCTGAGCGAACAATCACAAGTGAGGTTTGCAGGAGTGGGGGACCAGGCACAAAGTGCAGCTTAGATGACTTCTGAACAACCAAGTGTGGCTCGTTTTAGAAAATCGACCTGTTGAGGTCAACCAAAGGAGCAGGATAGTGTAATGGTTAAGGACCATGGACTTTGGAAACAGAATCCCACAGTTCAAATCCTAGCTCCACTGGCTGTGACTGTTGCAAGCTCTCTGCCTCCACTTACGTATCTGTACATGGGAGAAACAGTACAACCTTCAGAGGGTTGTTATGAAGCCGAACTAAATTTAAATGGGGCAGTATCTAGCACATAGTAGATGCATATAAGGGTTGCCATTATTATTACTGAGCTTTTGGGGTTCGTCATTCCCTCTGGATTCTGTCAGACTTTGTGATAGTATAAAAAGCATCCTTCAAATGGCCAGTGCTTTACATAGGAGCAGCTCCCCATCCTCCTTGAAAATCTGGAAAAAAGTATACATACAGTCTTCAGGAAACTGTGGTGTCAGAACTTCTGCAAAGCCTCCTTCCGGGGAAACTGATCTCCAGGGCAAGTTGTCAGGCAGTGCATGCGGAAGCTCTCTCCTTTACTATCCTTTCCACCTTTCCCAGGGCCTGGAAGCAAAAGCAGATAGAGGACATACACCCTGGTCCCTTGCCCACTGCCAGACCCTTCTCCTTTGGCAGATGCTCCTGAGGAGAAAAGCTCTCACTTTCAGCTATTTCTTTTACACGGAACACAAAAAGTTCTTTGAACTTTAGTGGTTCAGAAAATAAACAAGAATCTTCTTTCTAAGTCACCAAAAAAAGTTTCCTTCCTTTCTTCCAGACTTTTTCAAGATGCACAAAGAAGAATTTCCCCAGGTAAAATCCTTTATAGCTGTGTGAAAACTGGTTGTTCTCAAAATCTTTAAAGAGCCTCTGGTGACACCTTAGTTTCTAGAAAGGTTGACTGCAAAGATTGCAGCTATCTTAAGCCTTGTATTAAAATGGTTTAAGAGATTCCCATCATGTTTTCTGGAAATAAAAAGAAATTAGAATAAAGTAAGTCACCGGGGCTCCACAAAACTTTAGAATGGCAGGTAGTTTGCAAAACTAGGAGAGTTTTTTTTGGAAAAAGAGCTTTGAGGGCAGTAGGCAAATCTGGATAATCAGAGTGAAGAAAGAACAGGTATTCTCATTACAAAACAAAACAAAATTCAACCTTCATCTTTACTAAAAATGCATTGATGGGGCCAGGCGCAGTGGTTCACGCCTGTAATCCCAGCACTTTGGGAGGCCAAGGCGGGTGGATCACAAGGTCAGGAGTTCGAGACCAGCCTGACCAATACGGTGAAACCCCATCTCTACTAAAAATACAAAAATTGGCAGGGCATGGCGACACGTGCCTGTAGTCTCAGCTACTCAGGAGGATGAGGCAGGAGAATCGCTGGAACCCGGGAGGCGGAGGTTGCAGTGAACTAAGATTGTGCCACTCTAGCCTGGGTGACAGAGCGAGACTCCATCTCCCCACCAAAAAAAAAAAAAGAAAGAAAGAAAGAAAAAGAAAAATAAAAAAGAAATGCATTGATGGCTAGTGGAGGGGTGGCAAGGGAAAGCCATCTGAAAGGAATACCTACATTTAGTGCAAAACAGAAAAAGATGTTCCTATGCCTAGGAACTACTGAACCTGTGTCACAAGGTATCTGGACCCTGTACTAAAATGTACAATATTTGCAGGGCGTGATGATTCCATTTCTTTTTTCTTTTCTTTTCTTTCTTTTTTTTTTTTGAGATGGAGTCTTGCTGTGTCGCCCAGGCTGGCATGCCGTGGTGCGATCTCAGCTCACTGCAACCTCCGCCTCCTGGATTCAAGCAATTCTCCTGCCTCAGCCTCCCCAGCAGCTGGGATTACAGGCACATGCCACCATGCCTGGCTAATCTTTATATTTTTAGTAGAGATGGGGTTTCACCATGTTGACCAGGCTGGTCTTAAACTCCTGACCTCATGATCCGCCTGCCTCGGCCTCCCGAAGTGCTGGGATTACAGGCATGAGCCACCACACCCTGCCAATAATTCCATTTCTTAAACCATACTGACATGATACTGATAGTATTCCTTTCTATCAGTATCCAGAAGTCATCCACTTATACCTACCATTTGCTAGAAAACAAGCTAGACTGACGCCATGTCCATTCTTGACACTCTTTCTTTCTGGCCTAGAGGAAGCACGAAATTGTTTTAAGTCAGCCTTCCCACTCCAAAAGGGTGAGCACCATAATTTTCCAGCTTTCTCACTAGCACTAAGAAAGAGGAAAAAAGACCTCAAGAGCTGTAGAAGGGCATGTGGAGAATCAGCGTTTAAAAATAGCTGCAACCTGATGGCTGGGAAGGAAGTTTATGTTTAACATTCAGTGCAAAAAAATAAAATAAAATAAAATCAATGTCTAGCTCATTTTGTCAATGTGGTTTTTCCACAATTATTTTTTGAAACACTTGAAGGGTGTATAGGCAGAAGGGATGCGACCTACGGTATATGCCAAGGTTTGTCTAAAAATATTTTACACCTGTTCTCTGTACTGCACACTGGTCATATTTTATCAGTGAAGTAAGTACTCATCATGCCAGACGGAATGTGTTTTTCCTTCCAAGTCCTCTATGTTTTTCCCTTTGGTAAAGCAAACCTCCTCTTCTTTTCTACCTGCACTAAAATAAAGCTAGCACCATTATCTATATGACGTATCCACCACCAAGTTACATTTTAACTACTATTCCTCAGGCAATATTGTTTAAATAAGAACAACTATGTCAATATTTTTCACAACAGCATGGACATTTTAACTTAGCAAACTCTTATGGCTGCTCCCAAAAGGAAATGTCAACTAGTATACTGGGTTGCCAATTGTATGAAATAATCAACTTGCCAGTTGTGTGAAAAAGAATGCACTGGTTTCCTTCAGTGCCTCAAAACTAGAAATGCAAACTCCATGATATTTATGTTTATGAAAATAATTATATGTATTTTATGAAACATGAACTTTTAGAATATTACTGTAGAATTTCAATTTTCTGTTGACTCAAATAACTGACAGCAAAATGTGCATATAAGAAGGCAGTTATGATCTTCACTTACTTTCCTGATTTCAAAGGGCAGCAAACATGGCTAGAATTCTGGACTTGATGGCTTCTAAATACTGTGAGCCCCTATGGACACATGTTCTATTAGTTCACTGACAACTCTTAATAGCAAATGATTAGTTCTCATAGCTCCTCAAGGAAGCATATTGGTATCACTGTACTCATTTTGCAGATGAATAAACTGAGCCATCTGA
Organism: Theropithecus gelada; assembly: GCF_003255815.1. Lineage (NCBI taxonomy): Eukaryota > Metazoa > Chordata > Mammalia > Primates > Cercopithecidae > Theropithecus > Theropithecus gelada. The sequence continues at coordinate 22,870,126 of NC_037684.1, read as the reverse complement.
ATCAAATGACTTAATACAATTAAGCAAGGAATTTAGACCCATAGTTTCAGTTAGCCACTAGACAGGGACAGCCTCTTGATTAAATGGTTTCATCTGAGACTTGCCTAGTTGTGAGATAATCTCAAAGTTCTCACTAACAGACTATATATACAAACCAAGTCCTCTAAGATATAAAATCTTAAAACTCAAATACGGAGAAATGGTTAATATAGGTTTTACTATTAATACTTACAAGTCAAATTCCATTAATAAGACTTTCAGCCCAATCTAAACCACCTAAAGCTCACTTAAGGGGTCAGCCATATTTGCTCCAGTCAAACGCCAACTAACCCAACAATGTAAATAGTATTTAGTATAACAGGATTTAATCCACGTAAAAACTACAGAAGTTCTCCTGAGCCACTTTTAAAATGGGCTTTTCTCTTTACTGTGCAAACATGTTCAAAACTAATAGCAACAATCAAAGGTATGTAAGCTTGTCCACAACAGCTCATGCTTCTAAAATGTGACTTTTTATTTTAAACCAAATTCGTTTTTTTTTTTTCAAGAAAGGCTTTCAGAATGAGTTTGAAATGAGAAGTCAATTTGTTTCTTTAATGTTTTAAAACTGGCTGGTCGGCCGGGCGCGGTGGCTCAAGCCTGTAATCCCAGCACTTTGGGAGGCCGAGGCGGGTGGATCACGAGGTCAGGAGATCGAGACCATCCTGGCTAACATGGTGAAACCCCGTCTCTACTAAAAATACAAAAAACTAGCCGGGCGTGGTGGCGGGCGCCTGTAGTCCCAGCTACTCGGAGGCTGAGGCGGGAGAATGGCGTGAACCCGGGAGGTGGAGCTTGCAGTGAGCCGAGATCGCGCCACTGCACTCCAGCCTGGGCGACAGAGCGAGACTCCGTCAAAAAAAAAAAAAAAAAAAAAAAAAAAAAAAAAAAACTGGCTGGTCATGATGGCTCACGCCTGTAATTACAGCACTTTGGTAGGCCACAGTGGGTGGATCACTTGAGCCTGGGAGAGTTCAAAATCAGCCTGGGCAACATGGTGAGACCCCAAATCTACTTTAAAAACTATAATTAAAAAAAAAAGTTTTTAATGTTTTGAAATAAAAGTAAAAAGACCATGAATCACAATATTTATATGTACAGAAATCCTTAAGGTAGCTTTTCAAAGTAATTTAAAAACAAATCATAGGTACTAGAAACACATTGTTTGAAGGTAGGTCACTTGGCCTTGCTTTAGAGTGTTTATCAATAAGCACAGACAAGGAATGGTTGTGAAAATAGCCACAGGAGGTTAACGGTTACAACTTTACTTGTAACCAGCCACTAAATCTACAGTCAGGGAATCATCCAGTGGTTCTGAAAAGAGATGTAATTTATATGACTGAATTATGAAAACCAACAAAACTAGAGCATTGCTGGGTGCAGTGACTCACGCCTGTAATTCCAGCACTTTGGGAGGCCGAGGCGGGCAGATCACCTGAGGTCAGGAGTTTGAGACCAGCCTGGCCAACATAGTGAAACCCTGTCTCTATTAAAAATACAAAAATTAGCCGGGTACTCAGGAGGCTGAGACAGGAGAATCACTTGAACCTGGAAGGTGGAGGTTGCAGTGAGCCAAGATGACGCCACTGCACTCCAGCCTGGGCAACACAGCTAGACTCCATCTCAAAAAAAAAAGAAAAAAAGAAAAGAAAAAAAAAAACTAGAGCATTGATATAACAATGATTTCTAAAAACATTTCCCTATTGCCTATGAGTTCAGTTTATAACCAATGGAAATACAAAGTCTCACTCAAAACATCATCATGGCATATTCTGAGCATGGTTAACAGCCTTCCACTAGACCCTTCTCATTAACACTTTTGTAAAGATTCTGCAAATTACATAGCTAATACATCAAAAATGGTGCTATTACCCTGACATCAAATCAGAATAACAACTAATCTGAGGGAACAAAGCATAGTGCTTAGGAGCATGAACTCTGGAACTCACTACCTGAGTTTCAATCGCCAAGTCCGCCATGTATTGGCCATGCAATCTTGGGTCAGTGAAGCTTTCTGTGCCTCAGTCCCACCCCTCTGCCCCCAACCCAGTCTGTAAACTGGGTTAGAACTACACTTGACACATAGTAAGTGCTATATGTTTATTTCCTGATTTAAAAGATTAAAAAAAAAAAAATGGCTCCAACTACATGTTTACATAAGCCACTCAAAAATGGCTTCAAACTGGGCATGCAATTGGAAAATGTGCTAATTTTCCAATTGTATGCCCACAAATAATTGATCCTAAATCCTTTAAACAACAAGATGTAATCTTCCTAATATACCATAAAAACTAAAGCACTCTGATCTCAAATGACCTCCTGGGCCAAACTGATTAAGCATCAACTGATTGATACACTTAACAACGCAATGGGTTTTATTCAGCAGTGACCATTTTACATACTTGTCTTCTGTTTTCCTTGTATCTGTTCTTGCACTAGAGTTGTTACCCAGCATCTGACAAAAACATGCATTTCCAGTCAAGCAAGGATACATATCTGATGTTCCATGCCTATGCTATTTTCTGTTTGTGTAGGGAAAGGATATAAAGGAAGGTTACCAACTGGCATTTTACTTCATTAGCTTAAGTATGTCCAATGAGACATACTTTGTTTCTTTCTGTGTTACAGTGACTTATTTTAAAATAATCAAAGTCCTGAAGATTTGTTAAGTCTCTCAATTAAAATGCCAGTACCTAAGACATGTATATGGGAATGGGATTTACACCCAATTGGAAAAACATTATTTTTTTGAGACTGAGTTTGGCTGTTGTCACCCAGGTTGGAAGGTAATGGCGCACTCTTGGCTCACTGCAACCTCCACCTCTGGGTTCACGCGATTCTCCTGCCTCACCCTGCCAGCCTGTAGCTGGGACTATAGGCGCACGCCACCACACTGGCTAATTTTGTGTTTTTAGTAGAGATGGGTTTCATCATGTTGGCCAGGCTGGTCTCAAACTCCTGACCTCAAGTGATCCACCTGCCTCAGCCTCCCAAAGTGCTGGGATTACAGGTATGAGCCACAGCACCTGCCCTGGAAAAACATTTTAAACTCAGAGTACCTTTAGTTTCACCTTTAAAACCTAAGTTAATCACAGTATATATTGTTATATTTAAGGAGGCATTTTGAAGAAGGCCTATATTTACATTTGCCATCTATTATAGGCAAAAAGGAGATTTCACAATGTACCTGATTTCAGAAAAGACAAGGCAGGGCAGAGAAGGAATACACTAAACTTAGAAAGCCATTTTTTTGGTATAATATTCCTTACTCATCCATGATGAAATCTGTAAGGCAACATTTTGGACACTGAGGGTACTCAGAGGCTGCTACAGTATCTGTAGTTACAGGAGTCAAAAAAATGGGAAAGGCCTATGAAAATAATGAATTCATCAAATTGTCAACCGAAACAGTCTCCACACAGAGTCAAAAGCGTGATAGCACCATGGGGAGAAAATGACTTGGAACTAAGATGTAAGCTTTTCTCAGATGTGCTAGACAAAAGCACCTTTTAAAAAATTCCCATTCCTAATGAACAAAAAGGGCATGAAAACAGGGCCCTTGTTCATTTTTTTAAAAATTATGAGGTCCTCGCCGGATGCATTGGCTCACGCCTATAATCCCAGCACTTTGGGAGGCTGAGGCGGGGGATCACTTGAGGTCAGGAGTTCGAGACCAGCCTGGTCAACATGGTGAAACCCTGTCTCTACTAAAAATACAAAAATTAGCCGGCATGGTGGCAGGCACCTGTAGTCTCAGCTACTCGGGAGGCTGAAGCAGGAGAATCACTTGAACCCGGGAGGTGGAGGTTGCAGTGAGCCGAGATGGTACCACTGCACTCCAGCCTAGGTGACAGAGCAAGACTCCATCTCAAAAAAAAAAAAAAAAAAATTCTATTGTTTATGTACTGTCCAGCTGCCTTATGATTTTCAGAAAAAGCACATTATACTTGAGCCTTTCTTCATTTATAAGCAAAGTTTTCTCCCAAGTCTGTAACTTTATCAAAGTCTGTAGCAGAAACTAGTGCTTAAAGCCATTACCCTGATTGTTCTTACAGCTATTCAAACTTCGTGATCACAAAAGCATGTAAGTGGTGTTGGCAGACCAGATCTCTGCTGCTTGCACCCAGTATTCCAATACTTCTTCATAGCCTCATTCTGTCCACTAAAGAACAAAAGCCTCACCATGGAGCTGACAAACAGCTTAGCTCTGTTATTTCCAGTGCTTGTTTCCTTAAAACCTTTTATTGCTCTACACTGCATGGGTAAATGACAAAAGGCTTTTGTAGACTGGTGTCCAAAAAGCCCATGAGACCAAATTTATTTCACTGGTAACCCAGGCAGTGCTGGTTTCTTACTATAAAAGTACATATAAAGTTTTTTAAGACAGCTTTCTCACCAATACTGTGTCAACACTGTATCAATGGACATTTTTAACTTTTCTCACCAATACTATGTCAATACTGTATCGATTGACATTTAGTGAAATGATTCATTTAACTTTAGTGGTCTTCCAACTCTTCAGTTTTAAAAAATTCCATCCTTACCAAGTCTCTCCAATTTGATACAATGTCAATCTCTCTAAATCCTTCAAACCAGCAGGCTGGATACCCACTCACAAAAAATTAAATACATAAGCGTTTTTGCTGGGAAAATGAAAATCCTAACATCTAACAATCTGTCCAACTGTGAATAGATTTTGACCTTAAGTTCTCTAGCTACGTGCAATGGCTAAACTTTAAAGATTAGTAAACTGATGTAAATTTTTCTTTTTAAAGTTCAGTCAGCCACTTTGTCCGAGCAAAAACAGAAAACTGATCCAATGCTCTCTCCATATAAATTTCAAACAAATCATCTCAGATTACACGAAGAAATTTCATCTTATCACCTGACTCCATGTCAGCATGACATTTTGAAACTTGCTGTATAGCTAACCTTACCAATACCATCTCTATCATGGGGTAGACAAATGTGGGCTGAAGAAGGCTGTTAAAAAAAAATAAAGTTGTCCCAAGCACTGGTCAGGCTATAGTTTTGATAGCATTCTTTATGTGGCAAACCACGATCTGGTGCATTAGTAGAGCAACTGCTTTCCATTATTCCTTCCTGACTCCATGAGTCAGGCCTTTTTCCATCATTAGCATTTACAACGGAATAACTCCAGAGATCGATCTTTAGAAAACACTTAAAAACAAAGACCACAATAGGCGTTTTTAATTTTAAAGAATTTTAATACAAACTTAATATAAACTATTTCAGTCCCTCTTAACATGTAAGACACTGACTCAAAATACTTTTTTATACCTTTTTTTCAAGTATTGCACAATATAGGTACAAAATTAATATTTACGATTACATTTTTCTTCCATAATATATAGCAAAAATCTTTAAACTTTTAACAGAAAATACATTTTTTTGAAAAAAGCAAATATTCGTACATTTTAATTCCACCACTAAAGGAATATCCTGTACACAATTTTTAGAATAGTTGATGTCTTTAAGATGGATATTGTACAATTTCAGTAAAAAAAATACAACATGAAGCTGCTGCTGTCACAGATCACTGTAGTAAAAAGATATAAATGCAATACCATGTCGTAGAAACAATATATATATATCCTCTGATATTTTACAAACTTTGTACTAAATTAAATTATACAATTAGAAAAGACCAATAAACCCACTTATTAGTGCCAATTTTTATAAAAAAAAAAATCAGCCATGTCCTTGCTATATCTTAAATACTGTAAGAGGCCATATCTGAGAGTATACTTTAAAATATACAGTCAGTATAAAATAACTTTGTGCTTGGTTGGCAAATGAAAAATGATGCATGTTTTATTATTATTATTTTTTAACCAAGCTTGAATGTATCCTTACTATAAGCTTAAAAAAAAAAATTCTCAAGGAGGTAAAAAAAAAACAAAAACAAAATCCCCCTTGGGCCCGTGCATTTTAACTTGTACGATACATTTTCTTTTTTTCAGTTAGCCATAACAGGCTGGAATTGCTGGTTAGAATACTGCATGTTATTTAAGCTAAAATTCAAGCCATCTACAAAAGACTTCTCATTGAGGCCTCCATAGGCCGCAAACACATCAAAGGCATTACTGTACTGGAGAGGACTGAGGTTAAGGGGGCTGTCACCTGGGAACATTCCATTGGTACTACTACCTTGACCCTGCATATTAGGAAAAATAAATTCCTTGGCATTAGGAGAAAGAGCAGAGGTTTTCTGCTGTTGTTGCTGCTGTGGTGGTGGCGGTGGCGGTGGCGGCTGGGCTGGCTGCTGCTGTTGCTGTGGCTGCTGCTGGCTACCCAAGCCAAGCCCATACAGAGAGTGCATTGAGGAAGAGATGGCTTTCTGCTTCAAGAGGTCATTCACATTCAAGCCGAGGTTGATAGGAGAAGTACGTGCAACCTTGTTGCTACGGCCGCTATTCTTCATTTTGGTAGAGCCGAACTTGGTGGCAGCAAAAGTGGCAGTGGTAAAGGTTAAAGGCTGAGTGGACCGGGGCATGAAGGTAGGGCTTACAGCAGCAGAGTGACCAAAAGGAGGCGATGGAGAGCTGGACACTGATGAGGCTGGGTCACTTATGGGCATAAAAACCTGGGCCTCTGGGTTAAAGCTGTTTTTGATCTCCTTATCCAACTCACATCCATTTTCATTATTATCATCCACGTAAAGCACCTTCACTGGTCCCTTTTCACCAATTTGGTAAGAAACCTCAAATGGGTCGATCCAAACACTAAGATCCTGTGGCAGATTGCCACGAACATCATCAATGTCCAAACCACTCTCTTTGGATGCTTGTTCAATCACTGGGTCCACTTTCTCCCCTATGTGTATACATCTAAACCCCGATCCTTTGTATGGCTTTTCAGGATACCAGTGCCCTTCATATTTCTTCTTAAGAAGTCTTTCAAGTTCTTCACCAAAAATGTTGACACGTCTCCTGGGAAGCTTATTGTACAAATATGAAATAATAAAATTTAGTGCTACTTGGATTTCAAGCTGCATAGCTGCTACGCCACAAAATTAGGTTTCAACTCCCCCACCAAAAAAAAAAAAAAAAATGTTCAGTTTGTGGCAGAGAAACAAATTTTCATTCAAAGTGCTGGTATTAGTAGATTATCCTTCACCTTGAGTGATCTTGTTCCTTAAAACAAAACAAAAGCAAACATATCCAAATAAGATAAAGGTAATATAAGTCCCACGACCTTTCCCCCCACAAAGTAATTTCACCTTAAAAAATGTCTAATATCCAGTGTTAGTTTGCTAAGGATAAAAAGAAGAAGAAAATGTCTACTAGGACAGAAAGCCTGAAAACTGTAAATAGTACAAAATATAAAATAGAAAATTGTTGATTAAAGTTTAAAATCACACAGGAAAATGTAGATTTACAGATGAAATAATGTTTTTAAAAGCCTGTTTCTGAATACAGTTCTAAGAAGAAATATCACTAGAACATGTATTCTTCTCCCCTCAATTCTCACAAGAATATTTATTGTACTCAGCATCCTCCCCCCACCCCCATATATATAGATGCCACTTTTAGGTAGTAATTTTTATTGTTATTCACCAACTTAGAAGTGAATCCACGTTTTAGTTTACTTTGGACATATACTATTTAAATCTGCTCTGTCATTGACATTTAAAAATCTGGTAAGTTAGAAAAATCATTTTAATTTCCATAGTACATGATGCTAAAATTAAAGACACTGAGTACTAAATGAATTTCATCCTAGTGAATAATTATGAACCAAATTATTCTATATAGTTTCGGCCTTAAGTGTATAAAGAGCACACAATATAACAAAATCCAGCTTCTCTGGGTCTTTTGTTTTCAATGTGTATTTTTCTAAATCTGAAAATACCTATTAGGTAGCAAGTATAACAAAAGCAACGACACAAATTAAAACTATTGATTATTCTGTTTAAAGGCCAGGGTTTCTGAGTTTTAGTCTGATTTTTAAAAACCTCCGTCCGTCCTCCCTTCCTCCCTCCCTCCCTCCCTCTCACGGTAACAGCCGGAGAAGCAAGTATGGTAAGGTCGACCTTTAAACGTTTGCTGGATCAGCACTGGGTGGGGATAAGAAAAGATCAAGGACAAACAGAAGATATTTGCGAAAGGGATCTATTTGCACACTGAAGTTGATTTAAAAGGACGTTTAAAAATCAAGTTGGTTTTAATTCGTCTGTTCTATTTTCCATATTCGTGGTAACAAAGGGAAAAAGAATCCCTGGCTGCCCCCAAACTACAAACACTTTCCAAGTCAAAAGCCTGAGTGCCGGCAGAGGCAGCTGATTAAGCCCAATTGCTTGAAGGTGCAGCCGAGCAAAATTCAGGCTCGGTGGAAGGTAGTTACAAAGCAACGCCTTAAGACAGGCAGGAGTGTGAAGAATTACATAAACAGCCAGTTAGATCTCATTAGATTTCTGCTCACAGCCCTCGGAGCCCAAGCGCTACAGCAGCAGCAACAGCAAGAGGAGGTGGAGGTGGAGGAGGAAGAGAGTACGAGCCGCCTTGGAGGAGGAGGAGGAGGAAGGCCCGGGAAATGGAAGAGCAACCTCTCCCGGCTGGGCACCCAGCACCGAGCAGGTCGGGGCGCCGGGTCAGCCGCTCCCCTCCCCCGCCGTAACCCGACCCGCCGCTCCCCGCCCCGCGGCACCCGCCCCGGGCTCCTGGGACCCGGTCCGAGCCTGGGGGAGCACCGGTTCCCCGGCACCATTTTCAGCCTCGCGGCCACCGGCCCCTCGAACCCCAGCGTTCCACCGCGAGCTCGTCGCTCCCCCGGGCGCCCCAACCCCCCGATTCCCGTCAGCACGCCCCGGGCCGCCCGTCCCCGGTCAACTGCCCGAGCCGAGCCCGACGCGTCGGTGGCCCCTCGGAGCCGCTCCCCTCGGGTCCCGGCGCTGCCCCCTCGGCGCCCAGGGCCGCGACCCCGCCGTCCCCGAGTTCCCGAGGGCCCGGAGCTCGACGCCGCTGCAGCCCCTCCTCCGCCGCCTGGGCCCGGGGCTCCTGTCTCCTTGCCAACCCCGCCCGGCGCCCCGAGATACTTACGGGCTGCTTCGGGGCGGCTTGGACCACAGACCCGCGGCTGGGCGGGGAGCAGCGCGGCAGGGCGGGGGCGCGGGAGGGTCGGGAGCGGCGAGCTCGCCGAGTGCAAGACGTCGCCGCTGCGGGGCTGAGGGCAGAGGACGGAGGCCTCGGGCGGGCCTTGGGAGCTCGCCGATGGTGGCTCGGGGTGGCGGGCACGGGGGTCAGACGAGCGCGCTCACTTCTCCACACAGCCCGGTGCCCGGCCCAGCGTCCCCGTAGTGCGCCCGCTCCACGCCGGGCCAGAGCTTCGCTCCTTCTGCCGCGGCGCGCGCCCCGCCTCTCGTTTTATGGCTTCCTCCCCGCCCCCATCCCCCTCCGTCGGGGTGCGCGCGCCCGCCAAGCGTCACACAGCTCCCGCGGCGCAGCCATTCCCCGCGCTCCCCGCCCAGCACCCCGGTCCCCCGCCGGCCGGCTCCGCCCCTGCCCTGCCCCCCGACGCCATTGGCCAAGTCCCGCCTGCCCCTGTCCGGACGCGCGGTGGACGCAGGGGTGGGGAAGCCGCACCCTCCGGGCTCCAGGAGGGCCAATGAACCGACAATCGGAGCACTGGGGACGGAATGAAGAGAACGTTTGGAAAGAGACTATGGGGGGAGACGTGCCAAAGAGAAAGGGGTGGGGTAGGGCGGCTGACGCCCGATTTAGGCGGAGAGCGCCGGGCAGACGGGGAGGAGGGCGAAGCCGGTGGCGAAGCGGCCGAGGAGAACCGGGGTTGGAGGAGCCCAGGACTCCGGGAGGGCGGCAAGGGTACCCAGAAAATGCCCTTTCCGCGTGGGGCTGCAGCCAAGGAGGATCCCGCTCGTGGAATAGCTACTAAATCAGCCTCCAGCCCACCCCAGGGCGGGGTAGAGAAAGGGCAAACTGTGACCGGGATTCGTGCACCCGATTAATTGAATATTAATCACCCTAAGGCCTAGGCCAACGGCCACCCAGACAGTGGCAGCTGCAGAACCCAAAGCTGTGGAGCCGGGCTGGGGGTGGGGAAGGGAGGCCGCCACAGCTCCCGCCCCGCCGGCAGTTTAACTGCTTCCGCAGCCTCAGGCCTCCCGGTGAGACCCTGGCTGCGACTCGGATCCGTTTATTCCAAATGTCCCAGCCCACGCCGTGCCCAGGGTGTGGCGACACGAGGCCAAATTGCGTATGTATCTGTGTCCATGTCTACACACACACGCATGTGTGCATTTCTAGGGCTTGCTGGAACGCAGGTACACAGAATAAACGCGGTGCCTGCCTGTAGAGTGCGTTTAAGATCATTCTCTGCTGAAATATGTGCGGGTACCTAGGGAGTGGGGTAAGAGAGGGACTCGTGGCGGGGGGCGGTAAGTGCCTTTTTCACAACCTGCCCCAGAGAAATACACGAAATTACATCGAGAGTGGAATCGAGCGTCCCTCTCAGCTAAAAATACTACTCACAGGTAGCAACGACGCCTGATTGGCCGCGCTGGTCCCTTCGCAACCAAGCGATTGGCTGCCTGGTATCCAGGAGACCGACGTCAAACTCCGACTGGGAAAAGGGGAAAGTCGGGGGGGAACGAAGGAGGGGATGGGGAGAAAGAAGCAATGAATGAAACGCCCATCGCCTGGCCTTCCCCTTTCCCCTTTCCCCTTTCCTCTCCATTCTTGGAGCACTTCCTGGGAAAACACCCGTTGGGGCGCCGCCTTCCCCTCCAAACGGGGCCTGCACTCTCAACCTGCTATAAGGAAGTTAAACCGCAGCTCACCGAGGAGTAGGGTGTCTACGGTGCGGGCCCGTGTAGACCAGCTGTGCTCCTCGGGCACAAACCCGCTGTACATGTCAGGCCTAGAAGCTTTCGGCTTTATGGACGCAAAATCTGGTTGGAGCCGCCTTCTCCACGCTGACTCTCCCGCCTCGCCCTTTTAGAAGGAACCGCATTGAGAAAGGGTATTTCTGAAGGCTCAATGCGTAGGAGAAGGGGAGGGAAGATGGGTTTGTGGAATGGGCTGAGGGTGGGGAGTGATCAGGTGACTTATTTCATGTTTATTGTACAAATTCCTAAAACATAGTTTTACTAAGTCCTTACGTTATGATTAATGTGATTTTTTTTTTTTTTTTCTTTTTAGTGTTTGGGTTTTTTAGTTGCAAACAAGAGTGGAATTGAACTGTGAAAGTATGGCAAAACTGTGAAAGCATTTAAATGAAAATGTCCCTTCCTCTGCATTGAAATGTCATCAAAACGTCAAACATAAATGATTTGTTCAGTTTTATTATTTGTTTTTGGTTTTCTGTAATGACAATTCCATCTGTAATAAAAGTGAGTTAAATTTTCTAATTAAGCACAGAAATTTCAAGAAACTAGATAGGATATTCTTGGAATGCCTTATCAAAAGAAACACTTAATTTTTCACGTGTTCTAGAAGCACAACTTCTCTTACCATTAGGCAAATAATGGTACTATACTCAACATCTAGAATTGCGGGACCATGTGTGTTGATTAGTAATTTTATATTTGGGGGCTGCATATTAGGCGTGGCTGATATTAAAATGTCTAAAGATACATGAATTGTAATTTTGTTAAACTTATCTGTACTTTTCAAGAATTCTCTCAAGAGAAGGTACAAGTTCTCTTTTCTGAATGTCTTCAATCTGTAATTCCAGGTTTAAAATATGAGAGCAGTCATCTGATAGGTACTGATTAAATAAATGTAATGTCAAAAATTTATGAGTTATTGCTGCTTAGCCCAGGAGTGTAAGAAGATGTCTGACCAAATATAAACACACACACAAACACACACACGCACACGAAGGCCCCATGGCATACTGGAAAAAGCAATGAAGGGTGGGTACTGGGAGATCTGAGTTTCACACCAGTTTCTATCAACTTTTAGTTTTCTCACCTATAAAAAGGGTTGAATTAGATCATGTCTAATGTCTCATTCAATTAAAAAAAATTCCACACTCGGCCGGGCGCAGTGGCTCATGCCTGTAATCCCAGCACTTTGGGAGGCTGAAGCGGGAGGATTACCTGAGCTCAGGAATTTGAGACCAGCCCGGCCAACATGGTGAAACCCCATCTCTATTAAAAACACAAAAATTAGCCGGGTGTGGTGGCACACGCCTGTAATCCCAGCTACTTGGGAGGCTGAGGCAGGAGAATTGCTTGAGCCCCGGAGACCGAGGTTGCAGTGAGCTGAGATCGTGCCACTGCACTCCCGTTGGCCAACAGAGTGAGACTCTCTCTCTCAAAAAAAAAAAAATCTGCCCTTAAAACTCAATGTTCCTAACATATATAATGCAGCTCTTTTTTCAAATACAGATTGCAAGGCCAAGCGTGGTGGCTTATGCCTGTAATCCCAGTACTTTGGGAGGCCAAGGTGGGTGGATCACCTGAGGTCGGGAACTCGAGACCAGCCTGACCAACATGGAGAAACCCTGTCTCTACTAAAAATACAAAATTAGTCAGGCATGGTGGCGCATGCCTGTAATCCCAGCTACTCGGGAGGCTGACACAGGAGAATCGCTTGAACCTGGGAGGCAGAGATTGCAGTGAGCCGAGATCACGCCGTTGCACTCCAGCCTAGGCAACAAGAGCAAAACTTTGTTTCAAAAAAATAAAAATAAATAAAAATAAATATATATATATGGACTGCAAATACAAGGGAAAACCGATTCACATCTCTGAACATTGCCAGTCACGAGGTATAAAATGTTCTTTATCCAAGTTTTGCATATGGCTTATTACTATCTAACATTTACTTTGGAATTGTGCAGGGGAGTGGAGAGCTAACTGCTAGTTGTGCAGGGAATTAGACTTATGGAGGAAGAAAGAATTTGATATTAGGCTCCAAGTGTATCACAGTCAAGAGGTATTCCTCTCTCTCAGCAAATGACAGTCACTAGAAACTACAGCCTTTGCCTTTCACATCCCTACATTCTACACAATTCCCAGTGGGCCCTTACAACAAAGGTAATCGTTTGGTAAAAAATAACTTCCAATATCTTTGTAAAATACAGTTCTTGAAAATGCCTTGAATTATTACCTAATCTACGCAAGGACACACACACACACCCCTTGACTTCTGAGATACAGACATCCTAAGCTTTCTAATTCTTATGTTTCCCTGTAAATTGAGACAGGGTTACAGGAGAATAGCTATCACATGGTGTGTAATTATTAAGACTCATTTTTTGTTTGTTTGTTTTTTGTTTTTTGAGATGGAGTCTCGCTCTGTCACCAGGCTGGAGTGCAGTGGCACAATCTCGGCTCACTGCAACCTCCGCCTCCTGGGTTCAAGTGATTCTCCTGCCTCAGCCTCCCAAGTAGCTGGGATTACAGGCGTGTGCCATCACTCCCAGCTAATTTTTATACTTTTAGAAGAGATGGAATTTCACCATGTTGGCCAGGATGGTCTCGATCTCTTGACCTCGTGATCTGCCCACCTCGGCCTCCCAAAATGTTGGGATTACAGGCGTGAGCCACCGTGCCCAGCCGACTCATTTCACTTCTAAGGAATCAACCTTTTACCTTTATTTGAAAATTAGACAGGCAGGGTGAGGTGGCTCACATGCTCGTAATGCCAGCATTTTAGGGGGCTTGAGGTGGGAGGATCCCTTGAGCCTAGGAGTTCAAGACCAGCCTATGCAGCACAGTGAGACCCCGTCTCTATTTTATTTAAAAAAAAAAAAAAAGGCAGGAGTGGTTGTGCATACCTGTAGTCCCAGCTACTTGGAAGGCTGAGGTGGGAGGATCTCTTGAGACCAGGGGGAGTCGAGACCAGCCTATGCAGCATAGTGAGACCCTGTCTCTATTTTATTTTACTCTTATTTTTTAAATTAGCTGGGCGTGGCCGGGCGCGGTGGCTCAAGCCTGTAATCCCAGCACTTTGGGAGGCCGAGACGGGTGGATCACGAGGTCAGGAGATCGAGACCATCCTGGCTAACACGGTGAAACCCCGTCTCTACTAAGAAATACAAAAAACTAGCCGGGCGAGGTGGCGGGCGCCTGTAGTCCCAGCTACTCGGGAGGCTGAGGCCGGAGAATGGCGTGAACCCAGGAGGCGGAGCTTGCAGTGAGCTGAGATCCGGCCACTGCACTCTAGCCTGGGCTACAGAGCCAGACTCCGTCTCAAAAAATAAATAAATAAATAAATTAGCTGGGCGTGGTGGTGCACACCTGTAGTCCCAGCTACTTGGAAGGCTGAGGCCGGAGGATCTCTTGAGACCAGGAGGTCGAGGCTGCAGTGAGCAGCGCCACTGCACTCCAGCCTGAGCAACAGAAGGAGACCTTGTCTCAAACAAACAACAAACAAAAACCCATAATGTTCTTATCGTGATTTTTATTTTTTTCTTTTTAGACAGTCATGCAACATAAATCACAGCACACACATTTTTAAATTAATTTTTTTTTTTGAGATGGAGTCTCACTCTGCGCCCCGACTGGAGTGCAGCTCACTGCAGCCTCCCGGGTTCAAGCGATTCTCCTGCCTCAGCCTCCTGAGTAGCTGGAATTACAGGCATCCGCCATCGTGCCTGGCTAATTTTTGTATTTTTGTAGAGACGGGGTTTCACCATGTTGGCCAGGCTGGTCTTGAACTGCTGAGATGACAGATGTGAGCCACCGTGCCTGGCCTAAAATTAACTTTTTAAATCATGCGCTAATCATTGAGTTATTGAAAACCAAGTAAACCAGTTCTTTTCTAAACATTTCTCAAAAAAAGGCAATCCAGTTACGTCTGAGGAAACCTCAGTGTGGTTTCCTGTGGCTTTTCACATGGGTTTGTAGTGGAGGGCTATGTAGTCTCCAGAAGACACTGGCACACAGATATTTGTAATTAAAAGATAACTAGATAACATTGAACAAGCCTACTAAAGCAACGTGGTCTGATAGGAGAATATCTCCTTATAATTTGCTCACTTTCTATTATCTTGATGAACAAAATCCAAACCAAATATTGCAATTTCTTTCCATTAGCCAAGGAGGAAGATTTTGATTTCAGTAAAGAGATTATAGTGCAGATTCTAGGAGTGATAGAGTGTTCATGACATTCTAAGTACAAAGAACATTTATATAAAGTAATCTGAGAGCAAATGTTATTAGAGTACTTTAAATACATTTAAAGCATGGGTTGCATATGTTATTATGCAGCTCTGCTAACTAAAATAGAATGTAATTTTATATATATAACCAATTGTGGCAGACACTGTTGCCAGCTCACCCGTTTCCCATGTCCCATCCTCATTCCCCTGTCTTCCTAAGAGGCTAGAAGAGCTAAATGCATGTTTTCCCAGGCTTCATTGCAGTAGAGGTGGCATTGTGACACTGTTCTGCAGATAAGACGTAAACAGAAGTCAGCTGGGATGGTTTCTGAGAGTGCTAATGCTTTTCTTATCAGAGGGGTTTGTTCTAGTTACTGCTGCTGCATGAAAAACTATCCAAAATACCCATTTATTGTGGCACAAAAGGTCCATTTTATTAAACCCTTGGATCCTGTAGGTAAGAAATTCAGGCTTGGTCTGGTGGCTCATGCCTGTAATCCCAGCACTTTGGGAGGCCAAGGAGGGCAGATCACTTGAGGTTAGGAGTTCAAGACCAGCCTGGCCAACACAGCAAAACCCCATCTCTACTAAAAATACAACAAAATTAGCCAGGCATGGTGGTTTGTGCCTGTAGTCCTAGCTACTCAGGAAGCTGAGGCAGGAGAATCACTTGAACCCAGGAGGCAAAGGTTTCAGTGAGCCAAGATAGTATCACAGCACTCCAGCCTGGGTGACAGAGAGAGACTCCGTCTAGAAAAAATAAATTCAGACAGGGCACAAGGGGATGGATGGCTTATCCCTGCTCCACAATGTCTGGAACCTCAGCTGGAAAGACTCAAATGCTCAAGTATCATCTGAAGCAGGTCTAACAGAACTTCCTCCAGTGATGAGAATATGCTGTATCCATGCTGTCGAATATAATAGCCACATGTGGCTCTTGAGCACTTGAAATGTGGCCAGTGTGACTGAGGAACTGAATTTTTACTTTAATTTAGTTTTAATGAAATTTAGATTTAAATAACCACATGTGGACAGCAGCTTCTGAATTGGACAGCACGGATCTGGAGGCTTTTTCAAAGCACATGTCTAGCACCTGGGTTGCAGTGACTCAAGGGCTGGGCTTAGTTGGCACTGTTGTTTGGAGCATTTCCACATGGCCTCTGAATTTCCCCTGTGGTTTGGGCTTCTTACAGCATGGCAGCTGAGAGGAAGCAGAGGAGTTTCTGGAGAGTGAACTTTTTACAAATTAGAACAATTTTTTTTTTTAAGTTTTTTGTAGAGATATGGTCTTCCTGTGTTGCCCAGGCTGGTCTCAAACTCCTGGCCTCAAACAATCCTCCTGCCTTGGCCTCCCAAAAAGCAGTGGGATAATAGGCACGAGCTACCCTGCCTGGCCACCATGGAAGCTGCCCCCATGGAAGCTGCATGGCCTTTTATGACCCAGTCTCATAAGTAACAATGCATCACTTCCATTATACCCTAATGGTCAAAGTAACCACCAACCAGATTCAAGGGGAGGGGACATAACCACCACCTCTCAAGGAGGAGTGCCAAAGAATTTGAGACCATTTAAAAAAATCACCACTGGGTCACTTCTCCCTTCTTCCTGCCTTGAACATGGATCTCATGGCAGGAGCTGCAGCAGCTCCTGCTGAATAAACCATGAATAAAATGCAAGTTAATCACAGGGATAGGGGTTCTCACCAATGCTAGTCACTGCCTAGGTCTGGTCTGCTTTTTAACCGACATTAAGTGTTCCATGACTTGCAGCTGAAGTATTTTCAGCAAAAACACTAATTTTACATCTTTTAAGGAAAACTGAACTTTTAAAAAAAGCCAAAATAAATTTTTTTCCTCTAGTCTAAATTATCAGGGCTTCTTTCTCATTATAAAACCTGGAAATGCTCATTATAGCAAATTTGGAACACATAGAAATAAAGAAGAAAATAGCAATCATCTTTAATCTCTCCACGCAGTGCTAACCATCTTGCTCCATTTCTTTCTGAATGAGTTTCTATCAAATACGCAATTTTCTATCCTGCAGTTCACTTAACATTGCATTTTTCCTATTTTCTCCTGACATCAAGCATTTGTCACAATCATCATTTTTAATGACTGCATATTATATTCCACTCTATGGATTTAGAATGATTTATTTAACCATTGCTGGGCATGTAAGTTGTTGAAACCGTTTCTGTATTAAAAACAAACATATTTAACAGACATTTTTATATGTAAATCTTTAACTACCGCTCTAATTATTTCCCCGGGCTAGATTCCATAAGCAAAGTTAGCCGGTGGAAGAGAAGGAATATTTTTTAAGGCTCGTAACATAATGACAATCCACTTTCCAGAGAGATTGTACTTTTTTACCTTCCCAGAGGATACGCACTGCAAAATCACTACATTTTTAGCCAGCATTGCCTACTAAAAATTTTTTTTCTATCCTTGGCTAATTTGGTAGGTAAAATGATATCTGTTGTTTAATTTTTATTTCTTTGATTACATGTGGGATGAACAGAGTTTGACATGTTTGTCAGCTCCGTGTACTACTGTTTCTATAAATTTTTTATCTATGCCTTTTCTCCATGTTTCTCTTAGAGGTCTTTATGTTTTGCTTCAATTTGTATGAGTATCTTGCATATTGTGTACCAGATATGTGGCTGAACAGGATGCTGGTCATAAACCTCACTCTAGAACTTGCCCAGGCCGGGCGCGGTGGCTCAAGCCTGTAATCCCAGCACTTTGGGAGGCCGAGACAGGCGGATCATGAGGTCAGGAGATCGAGACCATCCTGGGTAACCCGGTGAAACCCCGTCTCTACTAAAAAATACAAAAAAAAACTAGCCGGGCGAGGTGGCGGGCGCCTGTAGTCCCAGCTACTCGGGAGGCTGAGGCAGGAGAATGGCGTGGACCCGGGAGGCGGAGCTTGCAGTGAGCTGAGATCCAGCCACTGCACTCCAGCCTGGACAACAGAGTGAGACTCCGTCTCAAAAAAAAAAAAAAAAAGAACTTGCCCAAACATTTTAAACATGTGATTTTAATGCCTAGAACCTTGATTTTTGATCTACTATTTCACTTTATAAGGTTCTGACCAACTCCTGGGTTGTCAATAAATGCTTTAAAAAAAAAAAAAAAGCAAGCCAGGTACAGTGGCACCTATAATCCTAGCACTTTGGGAGGCTGAGACAGCAGAGAGGATCATTTGAGGCCAGGAGGTTGAGACCAGCCTGGGCAACATAGCGAGACCCCTGTCTCTACAAAAATAATATTATATATATATATATATTAGCAGGGTGTAGTGGCGAGCGCCTGTAGTCCCAACTACTCAGGAAGTTTGGATCCCTTGAGCCCAGGAGTTCCAAGTGGCAAAGCGATCATTCCACAGGACTCCAGCCTGGGTGACAGAGCAAGACCTTTTCTCAAAAACAAACAAACAAAAACAGTTCTAATGGTCTTTACTTAGGCCTCTGTCTTCTTGATCTTTCTGTCACATTTCACACTGTTTACTAATAACTGCTTCAAATATTCCCTTTTAAGACTTTGCCCATTGTATCAACATTGGATGTCCCAACATGGCCCCCACTTCCTATCTCAGCTGCAGTGGAGCATAGAAGAAAAATTATGAATTTAAAATCAGAGAATTTGTGTTTGGGTCTTGCCATACCTGGTATTAGTTAGGTATGGCTGCTCGGAGTCTCAGCCCTCGTCTTATAAATAATTAGAAGCAATAATTACCCTTGGAGTTGTGTGAGAATCAAATGAGGTGACACTTGTGAAAATGCTCTATGAACCGTCAAGCCCCCAATAAATGTGAATATTTTCTTCCTTCCTCTCCTCCTCCCTCTTCCCCTCCTTCCCTACTCTCTCCTCCTCCTTCCTCCTCCTCTTCCTTCTTTGCTTCTTACATCTGGCAGAAATTCAAGTACCATTTGATTCAGCTCAAGCAAAAAGACATGTGAAATTGCTTTTAAACTACAAACAAGTATTATTAACACTTCTGTCAGATACGGTGTTGCCAACTCAGTTCTTTTCACCTTCAAAACACCTCTTAGAATCCCATGCCTTGATGCTTTATATTATTATTTAATGATTAGTTTATTTAGCCTTCTGTGTGTTTATGTCCTACCCTTGGTTGGATTCTAAGGATTTTTTTTTTTTTTTTTTTTTTTTTTTTTGAGACGGAGTCTCGCTCTGTCGTCCAGGCTGGAGTGCAGTGGCACAATCGCAGCTCATTGCAAGCTCCGCCTCCCAGGTTCACGCCATTCTCCTGCCTCAGCCTCCCGAGTAGCTGGGACTACAGGCACCTGCCACCGCGCCCGGCTAATTTTTTGTATTTTTAGTAGAGACGGGGTTTCATCTTGTTAGCCAGGAGGGTCTCGATCTCCTGATCTCGTGATCTGCCCACCTCCACCTCCCAAAGTGCTGTGATTACAGGCATGAGCCACCGCACTCGGCCGGATTCTAAGCTTTTTAAGAGCAGAAAGCATGTACCTTTACACGAGCTTTATAGTGCCTTGCAGTCAATCAGTATTGACTGATGGCTTTGCTAGGTCACTGCTTAATCCAGTGAAAGAACACAGAATATTTGAGGAAGGGTAAGCGGCTCAGAGTGGCTGCTGTGGATGGTTCCGAGGTGAGAATCTAGAGAGGAGGCTGGTTGGTAGGCAGAGGCCAGATTACCAAGGGTCTTGTATTAGGAAATCTGGAATTTTGCCTTTAACAGATGGGAAGATGTTGGGTGATTTTTCAGTTGGGAAATGACATTACTAGAATTCTGTTTGGAGCACATTTTATTTATCCCTAAATGCCCCAGAGCCTAGTACAGTACTTGATACTCAGGAATTGCCCTGCCAATGTGTGTTCAATTGCTAGACATAGTTTTATCACCCAATGGAATATTCTTCAATTGTTTGCTTGTTCTGAAGAAGAAATACTTAACTGTCTTTTAAGGAAGACATAGACCCCACCTGAAGACCAATACTTCTATCCACTTGGGAACAAAAGGAAAAGTTTTGGCTGGGCGCGGTGGCTCACACCTGTCATCCCAACACTTTGGGAGGCTGAGGCAGATGAATCACTCGAGGCCAGGAGTTTGAGACTAGCCTGGCCAACATGGTAAAACCCATTCTCTACTAAAAATGCAAAAATTAGCCAGCTGCTGTGGTGCGTACCTGTAGTTCCAGCTACTCCGGAGGCTGAGACATGAGAATTGCTTGAACCCAGGAGGTGGAGGTTGCAGTGAGCCGAGATCATGCCACTGCACTACAGCCTGGGTGACAGAACGAGACTCTGTCTCAAAAAAAAAAAAAAAAAAAAAGGAAAGAAAAGAAAAAAGAAAAAATTATGTGGCAAGGTATAAGTCAAAAAAGTTTTTGGTTTCTGAAAAAACTAAAACCTTTCTGTAGAAAATTCTACTGTGGTACCAGGAGGGTTGGTTTCTTCTACCTTTCCTTGTTATTAGCCTAGAAAACATCTATTCCCCTTTCTTCCAGCAACAGTTGCGGTTTTTTGTTTGAGAACCTATACCTCTCCCACTCTTCATCCATGAGCTTCCATTGGGACTCTTGCCAAGGCAAAAGCCAGGGAAAGCATGGCATTCTCCTAAGTACTGTGATGGGTTTAGGGATGGCTGGTCAGAGCCAATAACTCAATTCTGGGACTTCTGTCTGAGGTATTGGGATAAGGACTCTTTCCCATGAAATATGAACCTGGAGGTCTTCGTTGTTGAGGTTCCCAGGGCCATCTTAGTACTACCAGGAGAGTGCCTGTCAGAGAATGCAGCTAACCCAGTTAAAACCAAGAAACACCAAGTCCTAGAAACAGCCTTTTGAGCAGCCCCTGAATCAACTTTACCTGAACTTTCAGCTACAGGCTGTCTTAGCATTGGTTCCTAAATAAGCAGAGCCTGAGGCAAAGGGTTTTGTGCTACCACTTCATTTTTTATTTTTATTTATTTATTTATTTTCACTCTGTCACCCAGGCTGGAGTGCAATGGCGCTATCTCGGCTCACTGCAACCTCTGCCTCCTGGGTTCAAGCGATTCTCCTGCCTCAGCCTCCTGAGTAGCTGGGATTACAGTTGCGCACCACCACTCCCAGCTAATTCTGTATTTTCAGTAGAGACAGAGTTTCGCCATGTTGGTCAGGCTGGTCTTGAACTCCTGACCTCAATGTGATCCACCTGCCTTGGCCTCCCAAAGTGCTGGGATTACATGCGAGTGCCACCGTGCCTGGCCTTATTTTATTTTATTTTTGAGACAGAGACTTACTCTATCCTCAACCAGGCTGGAGTGCTGTGGTGTGATCTCAGCTCACTGCAACCTCCGCCTCCCAGGTTCAAGGGATTCTCCTGCCTCAGCCTCCCTAGTGGCTGGGATTACAGGTGCCCACCACCACACCCAGATAATTTTTGTACTTTTAGAAGAGACAGGGTTTCACCATGTTGGCCAGGTTGGTCTCAAACTCCTGACATCAGTTTGCTACCACTTTAATAGGGAGTGAAATCCCAGGAAGCAGGAGAGAGGGGCAAAGAGAGTAAAACAGCAGAGGAGGAGAACCTATTCCAGGTTGCGTTATTAAACCAACTGCTGTTAACTACAATTGTTTGATTCCATGGATTAGTCCTCCAAGAAGCCCTACAAACTGTATCCCTTTATATGTGAGAAAAGAAAGGGGAGAATTCATCCATTGGTCCCCATCTCCCGCTGGTCAAAGAATTTATGCCATGTTGCATAACTGTATTTATTGCATGGGTGTGTGTCCCGTCTCTCCAAGAGGCCTGCATTGTCATGAGAGCAGGCCAGTAGCTTCTACTGCCCTGTGCCTACACCATCTACAGAATGCTTAGTAAATATTTGACTGAACTGACTTCATAAAGTTCAGCATTCTGCTATTTGATCATTTGCATCCCAATGTGCTTTCCCCAATTTGTGCTGTTTTATTAACCTGTTAAATGTTATCATTTGAGTAGTACTTATACAATCAATTGCCAGCTGATTTCACATGCTCAGTGGCATTTGGATTCTAAAGCCAAATCATTATCCTTCTATTCTCGATATGGTTAAAATGAAAAAATGTTAAATGACATGTAAACTAGCTCCAAGAGATTTGACGTTGACCAACACAGGGATTCCAGAAACTAAGAATAGAGAGACCAAGGGGAAGGAAATAACTAAAGAACTCAGAGGAGAAAAAATTGATATATCAGTTAAGTAACAAAGTTTCGGCTAACATAATTAATAAGCTTGACTTAGTAGATATCGGTGTTCTTATAGGACTTTCCACATATAGACATTCTTTTCAACAACCCATGAACTAGTTTTAAAATTGCCTGTGTAATATGTAACCAAGAAAATTTACATAAATTCCCCCAAATAAAAACTTTATGACCCATACTGTTCATAGATCATCAAAGCTAGAAATTAACAACAAATATAGCAAAACATCTCTTTACTTGCATTTGTTTTTTCAGACAGGGTCTCACCCTATGCCCAGACTGGAGTACAATGGTGTGATCACAACACTTTGGAAGATTAAGGCAGGAGGATCGCTTGGGCCCAGGATTTCGAGACCAGCCTGGGCAACATGGTGTGACCCCACCTTTACAAAAATTTTTAAAAATTACAAAAATAAAAAATAGAAACAGAGCTTATTAAATGATTAAGAGCATACTGTGTACAACTACATTAAATTTACAATGCTTAGGGAAAATGTAAATCATCTAAATTGATTTAAGAAATAGTATCAAACCTAAATAGACCACCAATAATGGAAAAAAACTGGTTTAACATCTACCTCCGAAAAAGACACAAAGCCAAGGTGGTTCTATGGTAAGCTCTGCCAAAAAAATTCCTGTGTTTGAACTTTCAGAGCTTAGGGAAGCATGAAGGTCTTACAAACTCACTCTATGAGTTGGTATAACACTGATATCAAAGTGAACAATGATTTGAGCAACAACAACAGAAGATAAAACCAGGCGCAGTGGCTCATGCCTATAATCCTAGCACTTTGGGAGGCCGAGAGAGGCAGATGGCTTGAGCTCAGGAGTTTGAGACCAGCCTAGGCAACAGAGCAAAACCTTGTCTCTATAAAAATAAAATACAAAAATCGGTCGGGTGTGCTGGTGTGCACCTGTAGTCCCAGCTACTTGGGGGGCTGAGGCAGGAGGATCACTTGAACCTGGGAGGTCAAGGCTGCAGTGAGCCAAGATCACACCACTGCACTTCAGCCTGGGTAACAAAGTAAGACCCTTTCTCGATAAATAAATAAATAAATAAATAAATAACCAAAGGCTAAATTTGTTTATGAATACAGATTTTAAAATCCTAAATGAAATATTAGCAAATTGGATCCGTGTACTAAAAGTATAATGCAAGGATGGCTGAACATTAGGATGTCTGTTAATGCAATTCACTATATTAATAAACCAAAAGGGAGGAATGACCTTTTCAACTGATGCAACCAAAAAAGCATTTAATGAAATCTAATCCTCTTTCATGATTAAAAACAAAACAAAACTCTTTTTTTGTTTTGAAATAGAGAATGACATGTCTTTAACTTGATAAAGTATCCATTAGAAACCTACAGCAAAGGTTGTACTAATGGGGGAGTGTTAGAAACTTTTTTTTTTTTTGAGACGGAGTCTCACTCTATCGCCCAGGCTGGAGTGTAGTGGTGTGATCTCGGCTCACTGCAGCCTCTGCCTCCCAGGTTCAGGCAATTCTCTTGCCTCAGCCTCCCAAGTAGCTGGGATTACAGGTGCCTGCCACCACGGCTGGCTAATTTTTGTATTTTAGTAGAGATGGGGTTTCACCATGTTGGCCAGGCTGGTCTCGAACTCCTAACCTCAAGTAATCTGCCCACCTCTGCCTCCCAAAGTGCTGGGATTACAGGTGTGAGCCACTGTGCCCGGCCTAGAAACATTTTAAACATATTTAAAATACTGAGACAAGCAGGGTTGATACCTTTGCCATTAGTCAGTATTGAGACAAACAGGGTTGGTACCATTGCCATTATTAAACAAGCCTAGAGTACCTAGCCATTTTAATAACACAAGAAAAGGAAATAAGAGGTATACATCATAAGAGGCTGAGGTGGGAGGATCACTTGAGCCCAAGAGGTCAAGACTACAGTGAGCTGTGATTGTGCCAGTTCCCTCAGCCTGGATGACAGAATGAGACCCTGTCTCAAAAGAATAAGAATAAGAATATATATATATGTGTGTGTGTGTATGTGTGTGTGTATATATATATTTTTTAAACAGAGTCTTGCTTTGTTGCCAGGCTGAAATGCAGTGGCACAACACAATCTCGGCTCACTGCAACCTCCATCTCCTGGGTTCAAGCAGTTCTTCTGCCTTAGCCTCCCAAGTAGCTGGGATTACAGGCACATACCACCATGCCCACCTAATTTTTGTATTTTTAGTAGAGACGGGGTTTCACCATGTTGGCCAGGCTGGTCTCGAGCTCCTGACTTCAGGTTATCTACCCACCTCAGCCTCCCAAAGTGGTGAGATTACAGGCGTGAGCCACTGCCCTGGGCCTAGAAGAATAATACTTTTTAATATGGTTGAATAATTTTGAGGCATCTTGTACTTCGTGGCTGTTGGTGAGTTGGATTCACATAGATGGAGAAAATACTATGTACCAGGCATTGTTCTTCCTGCCTTACATTTAAATTTTCACAAAAACCCTATGAAGAAGATACCATAATTAATGCTATTTTATAGATGAGGGAACTGAGGCACAGTGGGGTATGCACTGGGCTGCATATAAAAGCACACAGCTGGTAAGTGGCAGAGCTGAGATTTGAACCTCAACCATTTCGAAAAAAGTAGAAAACATGTTTTGGTGCATAGAAGAAAGTAGTTACATTTGGTGAGGGGTAGCTCTGCGGGTGAGTGAAGGGACACTTCACTTTTGACTCCTCTCTTTATATGTTGCTTGGATTTTCCACAGTGGTCAGTTACCTTTGCAATTAAAAAGAAAATTTTGTTTTGTTTTGTTTGTTTTTTGTTTTTGAGACAAGGTCTCACTCTGTCACCCAGGCTGGAGTGCAGTGGCATGATCATGGCTCAGTGCAGCCTCAGCCTCCTGGGCTCAAGTGATCCTCCTGCCTCAGCCTCCTGAGTAACTGGGACTAGAGGTATGTCTAGTCTTCCATGCCTGGCTAATTTTTTTTTTTTCTATGTTGCCCAGGCTGGTTTGAACTCTTGGGCTCAAGCAATCCTCCCGCCTTGGTCTCCTAAAGTGCTGAGATTATAGGTGTGAGCCACCATACCTGGCCTAAAATCAAATATTAAATACATTGTAACATTTATTATATTTATGTATTATATATACTTTTTGTATAATTTGAATATATACATATATCATCTTTATATTTGGGGCTGACTTCTTTGTTTATGTAGTGTTTGTTTCCAAAAGCTTCCTTTATTATCTCTCACAAAAATGAGAACAGAATGCACACACCACACCTATCTGCCCCACATTCCAAAACCATTAATTTATCACATTGGAAGAGATGTTTTGTTTTTTTCTCTAGGTCTCTTCTGTGAACAGAGATCGATTTTTGTGCATTCTGAAATACCTATTTATTATAAGAACTCTGTAAATGGTTGGCTAACATGGCTTTAATTCAATCCTAACATACTCCTTAATAGAGAGTTAGACCTTTTGTCCTGTTTCCCAGGATCTGGATTCCCATTCCATAAGCATCGCTCACAGGACTACTCTGCTTGCTGGGTGCAGGAGAATAGGAGGCTGAGTAAGCCCCAGGCTAGTGGGACAGACACTTCCCAAGCCAGAAACCCAGGAGTCTTCTGGGACACCCCCTTTTGCTCTCTGTCCCTAATCTCAAGCTGGACCCATCCGCCTGATCTCCTACCTATTGATCTCGTCCCTTCCCCACCCTGCAGGCCATGAGCACCTCCTCCCTGGACCACCGCACCAGCCGCCTACTGGTTTCCCTGCCTTCACTCCTGCCCCCATTGCTAACACCTTCTCCACCCCACAGCCAAGGGATGGATCTTTTAAAAATGCAAGTCAAGCCTAGGCAACATAGCAGGATCCTGTCTCTACAAAAAATAAAATATAAAAAAACATTAGCCAGGCATGGTGGCATGCACCTGTAGTTCCAGGTATACGAAAGGCTGAGGCAGGAGGACCGCTTAAGCCCGGGGGTTTGAGGCTGCAGTGAGCTATGATCGCACCACCGCACTCCAGCTTGGGAGACAGAGCAAGACTCTATTAGAAAAAAAAAAAAAAATGCAGTCCAGGCACGGTGGCTCACACCTGTAATCCCAGCACTTTGGGAGGCTGAGGTGGCTGGATCACTTGAGGTCAGGAGTTTGAGACCAGCCTGGCCAACATGGTGAAACCCTGTCTCTACTAAAAATACCAAAATTAGCTGGGTGTGGTGGTACATGCCTGTAGTCCCAGCTATTCAGGAGGCTGAGGCATGAGAATTGCTTGAACCCAGGAGGCAGAGGTTGCAGTGAGCTGAGATGGTGCCACTGCACTGCAGTCTAGGCAATAGAGCAAGACTCCTTCTCAAAAAAAAAAAAAAAAAAAAATTGCAAATCAGTCATGTTCCCTTCGCCCTGCCCCCATTGGGTTGAACCCATCAGTGTCTCCCATGACTCTTAGGGTGAGGACCAAAGCCCTCACTGCCGTCTACAGACCCTTGAGGATCTGCTCCCTGCCTGCCTACCCAGCAGCAGGCCAGAGCTTGCCCAACCTTCCTCCACCCTCTCTTACTTCCTCAAATACACCATGTTCCCTCCCACTTCAGGGCCTTCTGCTAGTCCTGCCTGCAGCCTCTCACTTACTCCTCTCACCTCAATCACCCCTACGGAGCTTAGCATTCAGCTTTTATTTCCCTTCTTCAGGGGAAGCTGCCCCAGTCCTATTACAGCAAACCCCCAGCTATTTGCTCCCATTTTTCCTATGCAGTTATTTATGCAGTAGCTGTCTCCACCACGGAGCATTGAAGTCCAAAGGGATAGGATCTGTGTCTGCTTTGTTCCTTGCAGTATCCTGGGACCACAGCACAGAGCCTGGCTCATACAGGACTTAATGAATGAGTGAGTGAATGAATGAGTGAGTGAATGATCTGGCTGTATTACCAGACAGATTGTGGTAGGGGCAACAGGTGCTGTGGGGGTTTGGGAGGCTGTCTTTGCCTGGGAGGTAGGGAAGGCAGGGCAGAGCCTAAAGAAGCCTTGAAGGGAGAGTGTTGCTTCATGGGCAGGGAAGGGAAAATGACATTCCAGACTCAGCCCCTACACAAGTGTGAGGCAGACTCCCATGGTTGTCAGGTCAGAGTAGGGAGAGGCAGAGATAAGGCTGCGATTGTGGGTGAGCTCAGCCTGGGAGGAGCTCTGCATACCAAAATAAGGACTGAACCTTGTGTAGGTAGTGGGGGAGCCTGGGAAGGTGTTAGGCAATCTTCCCCCACTCCCTCCCTCTTTCCGTCTCTCCCCCTGCTTTCCTTCCTCCTGGAAATAGGGAGCAAGGTCTCCAGGGGCCAGGCAGGTGCTTCTGGTTGGAAAGGCCATGACCAGGACTTGTTGGGTTCATTTGACTCAACGGACCCCTTTCTTGGCCCTGTCCCCAGATGTGTAAGGTAGAGCTAGAGTCGTAGAAAAAGGGAGACATGCTCCTCAGGGCCACCACACTCACCCAGCAGGGGTCTGGGAGCCCCTGAAGCACCCAGGACCCCAGCCTCAAAGGTGGATGTTGGAGGGAGGACTTGAGGGAGCAGGCACCCATCAGTGAGAATGACGAGTTGACGGCACGGCTGACAAGTGTCTGGGGGTGTGCCACCTCCCTGTGCTGCTTCTGAGCTGTTTGCTTTGCCTTGGTACTCTTGAGGGGTTGGAAGTCCTCAGTCTTCAGAGCTCCAGGTTTGGGGCACAGACAGGTTCCACTTTGCTCAAAGCCAGGCAAAGGCTCCTCTCTCTGAGCAGAGGTCGCTGGGTCACAGGAGCTCAGGGTGGCACTGCACTCAGGATTCGCAGCTGCCTTGACATCACCAGTTCCCAGGTGAAAGTACAAACTCCTGGCCTGAGGCGAGGCTGAGGGAGACAAGAGTCCACCAGGCTAGGCCAGCACTTCCCATGGGCTTAGACCCCTGCTCTCCTCCCTCCTCTGCTGAGGGACGTTTCAAATCTTTCAGAATTTCAAAACCATGGGACTTATTGGCTTCTAAGCTCCCCATCCTGCTCTTCAGGTTTAAATTGTGCTTTCTCTCAACAGCATTCATTGAGTGCCAGCTCTGTGCAAAGCCCTGTGCTAATGTGCTAGGCTCTAGAGTCATAAAGATGAAAAATTTTTCTTTTATTAAAATAGAGAACAGTCAGTCTTTGTTGCCCAGGCTGGTCTCGAACTCCTGGCCTCAACTGATCCTCCCACATTGGCCTCCCAGATACTGAGATTATAGGCGTGAGGCACCTTGCCCAGCCAAGGAATACTTTATGATGTTTTCAAGAGTCTTACAGTCTAGTTAGGGAAATCAACACAAACAGACCCTTTCAGAACAATGTAAAGACCTCAGAAGAGGTCAAATTCTAGGGGAACCCATATGCTTTTTTTTTTTTTTTGAGATGGAGTCTCACTCTGTTGCCCAGGCTGAAGTGCAGTGGCACTATCTCGGCTCACTTTAACCTCCACCTCCGGATTCAAGTGATTCTCCTGCCGCAGCCTCCTGAGTAGCTGGGACTACAGGCGCGTGCCACCATGCCCAGCAAATTTTTGTCTTTTTAGTAGACATGGGTATTTACCATATTGGCCAGGCAGGCCTCAAACTCCTTACCTCAAGTGATCTACCCGCCTCGGCCTCCCAAAGTGCTGGGATTACAGGTGTGACTTTTTACTATCTATAGGTAACTGCTATATATAATGCGTGATCTATAATGCATGACCCAACATTTTGTCATCTTTGCAATCCTTCTTGATTTTATTTTTTTCTGTAATATTTTGGGGTTTGAGATTATTTCCTTTGGTTTGGCTACAAGGAAGGCTAGATGTGCTTCAGAGTCTCCTTGAAATTTCTTCTGCATTATCAACCAGCTCAATCTCCTCTGAATTAGACTTGCCTTCTCATCTGGGAAAGGCAGATCTTTAACAGGTGGCTGGAAGCTATTGAAGGAAAAAGCCAAGATGTGGTTTCTGAAGAGTGGACAGGAGGGTCCCTGGCCATAAATATGTCTTTGATAAGGGCCTGAAATCCCACTCTTAGAATTTTATTTTTTTGAAGTTGTATGAGTACCTGGGAAGAATACCGCCTTAAATCCTGACCACTTATCAACTCTGTAAAGATTTGTTTATAGCCAAGGGTTCCCACCATGGGCCGAGGAAGAGCAGGGGGGCAGCCAGCTTTCCAGGCAGGCCCTAACATGTTATCCAGATTTTGAGGTTGTTTTAGTTATCCGCTGTGTAACAAACCACCACAAAACGTAATGGCTTAAAACAATGATTTATTGTTTCTCACAATGCTGTGTGTTGGCTATTTCGAGAGTTCTATTGGTCTCACCTGGAGTCACTCCAATGGCTACAGTCATTGTAGATTAACTGAACTTCATCAAGGTGCAGTGGTCTCAAGGTTATGAGAAGGTGATCATAGAGGCAGGAAGACCTGTGGCCGGGCGTGGTGGCTCACGCCTGTAATCTCAGCACTTTGGGAGGCCGAGGTGGGCGGATCCCTTGAGGTCAGGAGTTTTCCACTTTCTTGTGCCCTTCTGCTTAAACAACCTTTGTGCTTCAGCAAATTAAGTACAAGCCCAATAAAATGCAGCATGAAAACAAGCATCAACAAATTAATGAAAATAACACACAAAGGGCAGCCTTGTCTTAGGATGGGAGAAGAAGATGCTTGTTTTTAAGGAAAGGTCTTGTCATTTAGGATGAATATGGAAGGAGGGTCAGGGAGAAGAGCACCTGCAGACCAAGACAAAAGGAGAATTAAAGGCAAAAAAAACCTGTGAAAACAAAAGGTGCTGGCGATGCTGACTCCTCCCCCAGCTCAGAGCTGCGTTAAGGGCTGAATGGGACAAGCTGGAGTCCCGGTGGGGAGATTTCTTTCCCAGGCTGGACTGACCCACAGGGGCCATCACCCAATCGCTTGGAGGTGAAACCAGTTTAGCCCAGCCTTCAGACTTTTCTGGAAGCACGCTGTATTTTCTGAGTTATTTCTAACTCCCTGGGTGTGTGTGACCTCTTCCTTGTCACACTGAAGCCTCCTTGAGGGAGGTGTCCGGGGGGCGGAAATGGCAGTGAACCAAAGATCGGGCTCCCTGTCGATCTGGGTGACAGAGAGACTCTGTCTCAAAATACTAAATAATAAAAAAAATTCAAAGCAACGAATATACTGTAAATGAGCTTTACTAGTTTTCTTGCGGAGGGGTGAACATGGAGAGTTGGAAGGAGGAAGGAAATTTAAGAAATGGAAAGATGATCTGAATACATCCTGCCTTAGACAGCTTCCAGGTAAGTCCAAGAGACAGACTTCAACACAGACCTGGGCTAATTGCCCATATTGCTCCCTGTCCTGGGGCCTATTGTTTTCCAGATTGCGTCCTCACTTGAGACTCAGTCTTCTTCTCTCCCTCACCCCCCTGTGCAGTCGTTTCAGCCCAGTTGCAGAACAGCAGAACATGAATGGAAAAAAGATTGAGTCCACACTGCAGTAGCTGCAAGAGGTGATTTAAGATCTAACATTCTGAGCAGTTTCCAGACAGTTGAGGACAAAGCCCAGGCTGGGGTCCAGAGGTGGGGATTGGGCAGGAGTAGAAGCAGTCAGAAGGCAGGATCAGCCAAAGCCCTTGAAGAATGCCAAAGGGCAAACCGCAGAAAGCGAGTTCAGGTGTCAGGTCCCAAAGGCCAGAGGGAGAGGACCCAGGGGGCCCTAGAATGGAGTGGGAGCAGGTTGGGCTGGAAGTGGGAAAACCATCACCCCCACGAGTGACCGGGAGCATTCCCAGAAGGACTGCACAGGTGCCCACTGTGATGGCGTGGATGGGCTACGTCAGCACAGGTGCTCCGGCCAGGACAGACACTTCATCCCTGGCCACCCAGCCTTGGCCATGGTCCTCATAACCAAGCCCCACAAGGTAGCCCTGGGCCTAGGCAGAGGAGCCCTGGGCGTGAATGCATCCTGAACTCTGCCCATCAGCCCTGATCCATGACAAAGTTTTTGTTCATCAGCTACAAACTGGAAAAAAAAAACAACCAAAAAACAAAACAAAAAAAACCATAAATGAGTGTTTAGTAATGTTAATTTTTGTTTCTAGTTTAAATTCTGATATGATGGCTGTTTTACTTTTGGTGATAAGATGGCTTTTCTTTTATGAAGGCATGCTGATGGGAGGTGATAGGGCTTTTTCTGGTTGTTTGAATTGCCTCACTAGGCCGGGAGCGGTGGCTCATGCCTGTAATCCTAGCACTTTTGGAAAGCCAAGATGGGTGGATCACCTGAGGTCAGGCGTTCGAGACCAGCCTGGCCAACATAGTGAAACCCCATCTCTACTAAAACACAAAAATTAGCCAGGCATGGTGGCACGTACCTGTAATCCCAGCTACTTGGGAGGCTAAGGTAGAAGAATTGCTTGAACCCAGGAGGCGGAGGTTGCAGTGAGCTGAGATTATGCCATTGCACTCCAGCCTGGGTGACAGAGATGGTGTCTCAAGAAAAAAAAGAAAAGAAAAGAAAAAAAAGGAATTGCCTCACTTGGCTAAATTTAAAGTTGACAATATTGCTTCCCCGACTTGAGGAAATTTTTTTTTTTTCTGAGACAGAGTCTCGCTCTGTCACCCAGCCTGGAGTGCAGTAGCACAATCTCAGTTCACTGCAACCTCAGTCTCCCAGGTTCAAGAAATTCTCCAACCTCAGACTCCTGAGTAGCTGGGATTACAGGCCTGCGCCACCACGCCTGGCTAATTTTTGTATTTTTAGTAGAGACAGTGTTTCTCTATGTCGGTCAGGCTGGTTTCAAACTCCCGACCTCAGGTGATCCGCCTGCCTCGACCTCCCAAAGTGCTGGGATTACAGGCGTGAGCCACTGCATCCAGCCCGAAAAATTTTTTTTTTTTTTTTTTGAGACGGAGTCTCGCTCTGTCGCCCAGGCTGGAGTGCAGTGGCCGGATCTCTGCTCACTGCAAGCTCCGCCTCCCGGGTTTACGCCATTCTCCTGCCTCAGCCTCCCGAGTAGCTGGGACTACAGGCGCCCACCACCTCGCCCGGCTAGTTTTTTGTATTTTTTAGTAGAGAGGGGGTTTCACCGTGTTAGCCAGGATGGTCTCGATCCCCTGACCTCGTGATCCGCCCGTCTCGGCCTCCCAAAGTGCTGGGATTACAGGCTTGAGCCACCGCGCCCGGCCCGAAAAATTTTGACGAAGCATCAAATCCCAGTCTGGTTACCTCTGCTATAAGAAACTAAGAAATCCTGACCCTGAAACCCAGATCCTGGCTGCCAAAATAACACCATTATCCTTGCCATCAGCAATCACAAGGACACTTATATGGCATGCACTTTGGGCCAAGCTCAGCCTAAGCTTTTGCATACACTAATGAACTCCTCCTCTGTTTTGACCTCTTGCCCACTTACTGTCTGCCAGATATCTTGATTCGGCTCTCTCTGCTCTGGGCTCTCACAGATCCCACTGTCACCTGAAAGCCAGTTCCAATGGCTCCCTTACTACAGGTTTCTGCAGGTCATATCATGAGATTAGTTGCTGTCTTAAATGGAAGCAAACGAAAGTGCTTCTCCACTAAGGTAGAAGGAACCTCCATTTCGAACTCTCTTTGTCACTGCTGCAAAATGTCCCTTTTTCCCAATGCTGCTAGGAATCTGACCCACTGACTTCTGTGGACCTTCAGCAAATATGTGTTCCCTGGACTCTGGCTGCCTACTTGGAGGCTGACTTTGCCTAGAAGTTTGCAGGCCCCTCTCCTTCGGAGATCTGGTACCTACTAACACCCAATCACATTCTTCATTCTTTCCTAGCTTTATCCAAATGACAGTCAAGCTGCCTGAGGTTAAGGAGGATGATCTCTGAGTCCTGCATATAGATGGTGTATGAGATTTAAAGAAGGTGTGATTTTAAAAAAAGAAAGTTTGTGGGACCCTATTTATTTTATGTTACATAAAAAAGAAGAACCAGGATGCTGAAAATGAGGCTATTGATTACAAATAAGAAGAAAACGCTAGTCGGTTGAAATAGCCAGTATGGTCTTGGTCATTCATAAGGAAAGAAAGGCCCCTATCCTGGGAGCTGGCTTTAGAAGAATCTACTGTGGCAGAACTGGTCAAAGCCTCCACCATCTAGTACCTACAAGCTTTCGATTTCCTGCCAACAAGGCACCAAGGTCTGCCTGAGCCTTGACATCTAAAAAGCTCATAATTGGCCAGGCGCGGTGGCTCATGCCTGTAATCCCAGCTCTTTGGCAGGCTGAGGCAGGCAGATCACTTGAGGCCAGGAGTTCAAGACCAGCCTGGCCAACACGATGAAACCCTGTCTCTACTAAAAATACAAAAATCAGCTGGGTGTGGTGGCTCGTGCCTGTAATCCCAGCTACTCAGGTGGCTGAGGCTCAAAAATCCCTTGAACCCGGGAGGCAGAGGTTGCAGTAAGCCGAGATCGACCCTAGGTGACAGAGTGAGACTCTGTCTCAATAAATAATAAATACATAAATAGCCCACGATTAAGCCAGGCATGCTGGTCCATGCCTGTGGTCCCAGCTACTCAGGAGACTGAGGCAGGAGAATCCCTCGCACCCAGGAGTTCAAGGCTGCAGTGCACAATGATTACGCCTGTAAATAGCCCCGGCAATATAGCAAGACCTCATCTCTAAGAAATAAAAGCCAAAAGGTCCACGATCTGACTCACCAAAAGGTGTGTGTTCGAGGCATTGTCTGCAGTGCCTGGCTGGACCTGGGAAAAAGGAAAAATCAATAATACAGGTTCTGTCTTCATTGATTATTTTGATATTTTACTTCTCATGGATTTTTTGCACTAATTTGGATGTTGAAAATATTGCATTAAAATATTATTTATCTGGAGTATTGGGTTTTTTAGGCACTCCCTTAAATTTTGTGCCTAAGGTGAGGGCCTCACTCTCCTTGTCACAGTCTTGGCGCAGTGATGTCTACAAAGGCTAATAAGATTTACCTGTTACCAAGCTCCTACTCTAATAAACATACTTAGCTCATTAGATTAGCTAGTTGATACCAGCCCCATCAGCTCACATCATTGCTTCCCTGGCCCTTGTTTATCCAGAAAGTAGAGTCCTGCCTCAAAGTTCTTAGCCAGTGGCCATGTCTGTACTCTTCACTGTCAAACCCTTTCCAGACCCTTAAACTGACTGCCTGGTTGGGCCTCCCACCGACACTGTCAGACCCTCCGAACACTGTGCACAACCCTAGGAAGGAGCACTAGGTGCCACCTAACTCTGGGTCCCCGACACTAACTCCCTGGCCCAACTGGACTCTTTCCCATTTATCACGTCTGAGTCTCCTGGGCTTCATTCCACCCTCCCAGAAGTTCTTCCTTTACTGCTTGCCTCCTGGTCAGGTCTTCCCTGAAAAAATTCCCCACCTGTGTGTGAATCTTTCTGGTTTCTGTGTCTCATGCCTCCCCTAAGCAATGCAAACCTTGAGTCAAGTACTGCGCTCTTGCCCCAGGCCTGGGATTGTTACATTAATAACCACTGAGAGCATACCATGTGCCACTGACCCATGCTGTCCTTGCGTTAACACACAGGCACCTCATCGTAACCCTATGAGTAGATACTATTGTCATCTCCACTTTACAAATGAGCAAACCAAAGCCCAGAGAGGCAAAGTTATCTGCCCAAGGTCACACAGCTAAGAAGTGGCAGAAATGGGCTATGAACTCAGTTTCTAGAGCCCAACTCTTAACTATCAAGTTACCCAGCTTCTCTTTACAGTCTAAGAAGCCCTGCATGGAAAGTGCGGAATCAGATGAGACTCAAATTCAAATCCCAGATGTTCAGTTTATGAGTTCCGTGGCTGTGGGGTGTCACTTTAGTTCTCCTGGTCTCAGCTCCCTCATCTTGCATGGCTTTGTAAGAAGTGACATTAGACCCTCAGTACACAGTAGACACAACCATCACCCCCAACCTTTCCTGCATGAAAACCCTAGCAGCCACAAACATGCTGTGAGCAGGGCCTAAGGCACTTAATTCCACACTCTGGAAATGTCAGTAACAGCTGAAAAAAATAAAGCCAGCTCTATTTGTAAAGCATTTTACTGCCGATGGAGGAAGTGAAGTGCATGCTGCATTTGAAGGTTTGAGGCATGAACTCTAAAGGCTGGCTACCGAAGCTGAAGCCTGGATTCCACAATTGTGTGTGACTTTGGGCAAGTTTCTTTCTCATTTTAATTCCTTCCCCCACCTTTTTTTTTTTTTTTTTTTTTTTTTTTGGAGATGGAGTCTTGCTCTGTCTCCCAGGCTGGAGTGCGGTGGCACAATCGTGACTCACTGCAGCCTTGACTTCCCGGGTTCAAGAGATCCTCCCACCTTAGCCTCCCAAGTAGGTGGGACTACAGGCGTGCACCACCACAGCTGGCTAAATTTTTTTTTTTTTTTTTTCCCAGAGATAGGGGTCTTGCTATGTTGCCAGGGTTGGTCTTGAACTCCTGGGCTCAAGTGATCTTCCCAGCTTGGCCTCCCAAAGTGCTGGGATTATAGGCATGAGCCACCATGCCCAGCCTGGGCAAGTTTCTTAAATTCCCTATAGCTTAGTTATCTCATCTTTAACGGAGGGAGAATAATAATAATAGCACTACCTTGCAGAGGGTTGTTGCTGATTATAGAGTTAATAGACATGTAACAGCCTTAGAATAGTGCCCCGAACACAGAGTAAGCTCTTCAAAGTGTAAACTGATTGGTCTCTGAGATAAGGGGAACTGGTATGTCACCACCATTTTGCAGTCCGGGAAACAAAGACACTGAGGGGTTGAAGGATTTGCTCAATATCCCTCCGCTTTTGCAGAGTGGACCCCAAATTGAAATTCAGAACCTCTAGTTACAGGGTTGCTGGCTCCTCCATTTCATCCAGGAGTTTCTTATTTCCATTTCTGACATGACTGCAATTGGCTCTAATTCCCAAGCCACGGGTTTCCAACCTGATTAATGCGCTTCTGCAAAAGCTAGGCTCCTCCTCACAGGCTCTGCTGCTGTGCGGAGCAGGCCCGGGCTGCTGTACCTCACTGCTCCCCGACAGAGTGCTGCACAATGATGACCTTTGGTGGGCCAGACATTCGCCTCCATCAGGCGCCTAATTATGTAAACCCTGAACATGGGACTGAAGAGGAGACTGGCCTGCCCAGGGACGATTGATGAGGCTGGCTGGTTTTATCTTCCCCATTGTATAGGCCGGAGGCTTCATGACGGGAGCAGCTCAGCTGCGGTATCTCGGTTGCTTTGTTGCAGGCGCTGGGGCAACGAAGGGTGAACTGGGTTAATATAATGTGCTGGTGACTCACTCCCAGGAAAGAACCTGTGATGGATCATTAAGCTGTCTTGGAACTTATTTCAGGCCCACACCCGCAAGATGAACGCTCTCAATTTGTTTATCGGGTCTCCAACAATAGGCCACTATTCTCCTTCCGCACAACTCAGTTACACAATCTTTCCCCTTGCGTCTTTCAGCCACCTACTGAAAATCTGTCTGTGCGCTGAGCACGCGCTCCTCATCCCTCTACCAAATGCCTGGCTGGCGCGTCATCCCTGGCTCTAATGGGTACATCCACTTCCCTCGCGCTGGCTTCCTCTAACATGGAGGGACTTACTCTCCTTCTTGAGCCCGCATGCTGGCGGATTTGGTTCTTTCCCTCTCCCTCCGCGCTGAAGTCTTCTCACCCTCGCTGACCCCACAATGGATCTAGACCTCTGAATGGTCCATCCTAGTGCCTGGCCTGGCTCTGCCAGTTCCCCTGTAATCCAAAGTTCTTGGGTTGATCCTTTTTAAAAAGAAATTATTTTATTCTTTAAAACTATATATAAATAAGTCATGTTTATTATAGAAAAAAGAAATCAATTATAATCTTGCCACTCAGAAATAATCTCTGTTAACGTTTTTGGGGTGGGGCATGGTGACTCATGCCTGTAATCCCAGCATTTTGGGAGGCCAAGGTGGGAGGATTGCTTGAGCCCAGGACTTCAAGACCAGCCTGGGCAACAAAATGAGACTCCAGCTCTTCAAAAAAATAAAATAAAAAATAAGCCAGGCGTGGTGGTGTGCACCTGTGGTCCCAGCTACTCAGGAGGCTGAAGTGGGAGGATTGCTTAAGCCTAGGAGGTCAAGGCTGCAGTGAGCCGTAATCGCGCCACTGCATTCCAGCCTGGGTAACAGAGCAAGACCTGCTCTCAAACAACGACAACAACAAAAGCACGTTTTTAGGGTATAATCTCGTGGACCTCCCCTCATTCCAGAATTCACCTCTGTGCCCATATTTGCTGGGATACTTCTGATAGGTGCCCCCATGGTCTACTGGACGTATTCAAATGCCACTTCAGCTAGTTTTTTTCTTTTAAAGTCAATAAGATAGGGACCCGGCAAATGCCACTTCTTAGTGAGCATGTATTGCAGGATAAGATGTATTTGCCAGCTTGCATGTGGATCTAGATCGTGGAATCACCTTTCTTGTGGCCTCTGCACGTCTCCAAGTGAGAATGTCTTGCCTGCATTTTTGGAATAGCCTCCTTCTAGTTATGTGGCCTCCAGAGTGAGCAGAGCAAAGACGCTAATGCATAGGATCACTCCTCTGATTGCAGCCTTCCGTGGCTTTGCATCCTGATTTGGGACAGGCTTGGGACCCTCACCTGCCACCTGTGTCTCTTCAGGGTGCGAGGCTTTGCTTGCCTTTCCAGTTTCTTTACTTGCCTCCTTACCAAGAGTGTTCACGCTGTAGCCTCATCAGACAATTTGCTCTTCCTGGAATGGGATGGTTCTTTGCACCCAAGGATTGTTGTACGGGCTGCTCCCGCTGCCTGGAGTCAGTTTCCCTTCCCCATTTCTTGTCTGACTAGTATTCCTACTCTTCCTTCAAGGCTTAGTCCGAATATCATCTCCCCTAACTACCCTGCCCCATCTTGTCTCCTGTCACTTACGCGCGTCTCCTCTGTGGAGACATAACAGGCCACTGTTAGACTTTGCCTCATTAAAAATCTGTCATCTGTCTCCCTCACCAGACTATGAGCTATCTGAGGGCAGATATTGTAGTTTTTCTTTTTTTAGACAGGGCCTTGCTCTGTCACCCAGGCTGGAGTGCAGTGGCGCAATCATGGCTCACTGCAGCCTTAACCTCCTGGGCTCAAGTGATCCTCCCACCTCAGCCTCCCAAGTAGCTGGGATTATAGTCATACACTATTGCACCCAGATAATTTTTTTATTTTTTGTAGAGACAGGATTTCATCATGTTGCCCAGGCTGGCCTCAAACTCATGGGCTCAAGCGATTCACCCATCTTGACCTCCCAAAGTGCTGGGGTTATAGGCGTGAGCTACCATCCCTAGCCAATTTTTGCATTTTTTGTAGAGACAGGGTCTCACCATCTTACCAGGCTGGTCTTGAACTCCTGGGCTCAAGCAATTCACCTGCCTCAGCCTCTCAAAGTGCTAGGATTACAGGTGTGAGCCACCACTAGGGATTGTATTTTTTAACTCTTTTTTTTTCCTTCAGCCAGTCACAAAAAAATCTGGCCTACAATACATATTGAGTTCAAGAAGATTTTTTTTTAACTGACTAGAATAAAAGAATAAAAACTATACCTATAGCTGCTCAATGTTATTGTTGCTTAAGAGGTGAGCATTTTTATTAGATCCAGGTACAGAATAAATTTCACAACTGACTCGGACAACAAGTTTTACACACCTATGATCTTAATGCTTTACATTATGTAAATTACCTCATGTGAATTACTTAATTTAATCCTATCTCAACCTCACAACAGCCACATGAGATGGGAGTAATTTTAAGTTATAGATTAGCCAGACTCAGGGATATATCAGGATCTTACAAATGGTAAATAACAGGACCAGAATTTGAACCAAGGTCAAAATTATGATCGTTCTCTAAATGAAAATGATTAGGATTCAATTGTCTTTAAAGTTTTCTGAGGCCAGGCACAGTGGCTCACCCTGGGAGGCCGAGGTTGGCGGATCCCTTGAGCTCAGGAGTTCGAGACCAGCCTGAGCAACATAGAGAGACCCCGTCTCTACAAAAATACACAAAAATTGGCCAGGTGGGATGGCACAGACCTGTAGTCTCAGCTACTTGGTGGGCTGAGGTGGGAGGATCACTTTGAGTCGGGGAGGCTGCGTGAGCTGAGATTGAGCCACTGCACTCCAGCCTGGGTGACGGAGTGAGGCTCTGTCTCAAAAATAAATAAATAAATAAATAAATAAATAAATATTTTTGGATGCAGAAATTTGTTTCCAAAAAGGAATATCCCTAAACTGGACCCCTTGGTCACCTGGTTCCTCATAATTTAGCAGCTGAATAATCACGGGTTCACATCCTTCTCAAAGGTTACTGGGTGTGGTAGCACATTCCTATAACCTCAGCTACTCAGGAGGCTGAGATGGGATGATTGCTTGAGCCCAGGAGTTTGTGTCCAGCTGGGCAGCACAGTAAGACCCTGGCTCTTTAAAAAAAATGTAACTAAGGGACTTATGATGAAATCTTTTCCCTTCCTTCGTCTCAACTACGATAAACTTTCTCCAGTCATCTTTCCTCAACCGAACATTTTCTGCATAACTTGGAAAAGTGGTAGATTGTTACCACAAACAAGGGACTGCTCGTCCAGGTAGTATATTGGGCGCATTGACGTTTTGAAGATCTTAACAGAGGGACTGTGATACTGGATGTTCTTTATGTGTAGAAAAGGGCCTTGTTCGACTTAAAGCTCTCATTCACTCAAAAACATTCACAGAGGACCTAATAATCACAGATAATAACAGTAGCTAATGTTTATTGAGGGCTTAGTATGTGAGAGGCACTGCTCTGCCTGCTTTATGAATAGTAACTCATTTAATCCTCAACAACCCTCAGGCAGGAACTATTGTTAAGACAGTCTATAGATGAGCAAACTGAGACAGAGAGGGCGAGTAACTTGCCCAAGGCCACGGAGCCTATAGTATGCTGCCTCTCCCCCCATGCACAAGGCTCTCAGCCAGCTTAGGGTAGATGACACAGGTCCTGCCCTCATGGAACTTATGTGCTCATGCAAGAGAGACATGGAACAAGGAACTTCGGTACTTGGTTCTGGGGACACATGCAAGGTGATAAGAGGTATAAGAAAGAAATGTTGGGCCGGGTATGGTGGCTCATACCTGTAATCCCAGCACTTTGGGAGGCTGAGGAGGGCAGATTGCTTGAGGTCATGAGTTCAAGACCAGCCTGGCCAACATGGTGAAACCCCCATCTCTACTAAAAATACAAAAAATTAGCTGGGTGTGGTGGCACACACCTGTAGTCCTAGCTATTCAGGAGACTGAGGCAGGAGAATCGCTTGAACCTTGGGAGGCAGAAGTTGCAGTGAGCCGGAGATTGCATCACTGCACTCCAGCCTGGGCAACAGAGCGAGACTCCATCTCAAAAAACAAACAAACAAACAAACAAAAACAAAAACGTTGGACTGCTGGACTGCTAGCTGATGACTTTAGAGGAATCAGAGGAGGTGACATTTTAGCTGGATCCTGAAGGATAAGTAGGAGTTCGGTAGGTTGACAAGGGTGGGGTTTGTTGCAGAGAGTAACCTTTGCAAAGAGGATAAAACATGTAAAATGTGGAGGTGGAAGAAGAAGAACTTGTTGAAGAACAGCAAGAATTTCTGAGTGACTGGCTCCCAGGGTCCACAGGGGAAGCAGCAGGAAGAAGGCTGGAAAAGTAGGTTGGGCCAAATCATGGAGGGACTAAAGGAACTGTATGTTAGTTGGTGAGAAAGGAAGAGTTACTGGAGATATTTAAACAGAGGAGCAGCATGATTACATTTGTGTTATACTTATGAGCAGTGGGGCAGATGGACAGGGAGGTGAGAGTTTAAAAAGGAAACCAGAAAATCCATCAAAAGGCAGTTGGAGGATCACACCTGTAATCCCAACATTTGGAAAGGCCAAGGCAGGAGGATTGCTGGGGTGCAGGAATTTGAGACCAGACTGGGCAACATAGTGAGATCCCATCTCTTAAAAAAAAAAAAAGTTAGCCTGGTATAGTGGTGCATGCCTGTGGTCCCAGCTACTCAGGAGGCTGAGACGGGAGGATTGCTTGTGCCTGGAAGGTCGAGGCTACAGTGAGCCATGATCACACCAATGAATTCCAGCCTGGGCAACAGAGCAAGAGCCTATCTCATAAATAAATAAATAAATAAATAAATAAATAAATAAATAACTGACAGTTAGAATTAGCTAAGAAACACATAATCCCCCAAGGAAGGAATTGGTTGGCAAAGTATTTTAAGAAGCAGAATCAATAAAACTCAATGACCCCAAAGCTTCTCACCTGGGCCTGTGTGAA
This sequence comes from Theropithecus gelada, assembly GCF_003255815.1. Taxonomy (NCBI): domain Eukaryota; kingdom Metazoa; phylum Chordata; class Mammalia; order Primates; family Cercopithecidae; genus Theropithecus; species Theropithecus gelada. The sequence continues at coordinate 22,828,454 of NC_037684.1, read as the reverse complement.
TGGGGAGGACATTAACCTTGGCAGGGAATAAAGGAGGAGGAGCTCATTTGTTTGTCTATTTCTTTGTTCAACAGACACTTGGTCAGAGCACAAGAACCTGCCTCAGGTACTGGGGCTAGAGCGGCGATTCAGACACAGGCCTGCTCTTGCAGAGCTCGTAGCCTCATGAGCAAGGCAGACAAGTAAACACACTGATTACAAGGCAAAGTAGTGTGTGGGCCACCCCCTGAGTCACAGTCTGATGGTGACATCTTGACATCTTGCCCTTGCTGGCATGGCCAGCCCTAGAGGTGGCACTGGTTCCTCTGGTCACTCTGCCACCCCCTCACTGAAGAGGTCCACCCTGGCTTCCTTAGGGCACAGGGGAAGAGCCTGATGTGGACATTTGGTGATGGCAGAGCTGGAGCCAGGGCACAGCTGCTCCGAAGGCAGGGCAGAAACTCGGCCTTCCAGTGGGTGAGCCACATCAGTGCCCATCTGGGAAATCCAAGAGCCAAATGCTGGTAGAACTGGATAGAAACACCTAATCAAGGCTCTGGGGGGAACAGAGCCAAGAGTTTATTTTTAATTAATTAATTTTTTTTAGAGACAGGGTCTCACCCTCTTGCCCAGGTTTAAGTGCAGTGGTACAGTCGCAGCTCACAGCAGCCTTAAATTCCCAGGCTCAAGCAATCTTCCCACCTCAGCCTCCTAAGTAGTTGGGACTACAGGTGTGCACCACCACACTCAGTTAGTTTTTAAATTTTTTTGTAGAAACGGGGTATCCCTATGTTGCCCAGGCTGGTCTTGAACTCCTGGGCTCAAGCGATCTTCCCAGCTCGGCTTCCCAGAGTGCTGGGATTAGAGGCGTGAGCCACTGTGCTCAGCCAAGAACCAAGAGTTTAAAGCTGGGCAGATATGAGACAAGAACAAGCCAGAACGTCCAGGGATGATTGCCCTGAACCCCAGGGAACTCGCTGTTTTGCCTGACGGCTGGTATGCACATAGTACTCAGGTTCTAGGGGCTGGCAAAGAGGGTCAGAAGTAGAACCAGTGCGCTGGTTTCTACATGCTGCAGAGAAGTGGCCCAGTCATCACATCCTTTTCCATCCTCCCAGATAACCCGCATCAGTTCATCCAGGTGTGCTGTGGATTGCAAGGCATGAAGATCGACTATCTGTAATTGTTTCTGCAGGAGGCAAGCTGCAGGAGACAGAGGGAGGTAGAGCGAGAGGCCAAGTACACAGAGAGCAGGGCCTGTGAGGAGAGGATTGTCGCCCACTCTCCCTCTCCAGTGTCCTCTCTTTAGAAAGGAAAAGGAATGGACAGAGTCAGCAGAATCTGGAGGCTGCGTTGAAGTTGCCTGTGCTTCTGAACGAAGCAGCCGGTGCCGCTCGACCATCTGGGACACCTGTGGAATTCAGGGCCCTTCTCAGAACATTCAGGGCATGTGGACAAGGTCAGTCACAGGGTGAGGGAGGTGGGTAGAGAAAAAGATAACAGGAAGTGAGCAAGAAAGGGAGCTGCAAAGAGAAAAAAGAGAGCTGGAGAGGAGTAAAGAGGTGAAGGTCCTGTTTCCTGTCCCTGGATGCTTACTGCTCTGCTCACAGCAGCTTCATTTCACACAGTGGCACCACAGCTGATGTGGCCCCCTGGGGAGGCAGTAGTGGCAGGAGAAGGCTGGGTTGGGGACCGGCTGGGTGTGTCATGAGTTTCTGAACCTGGAGTACCTGAAGCCTGATGCTCCCTGATGGGAGATGACAACAGGTGGACTGAGCCACTGAAGGGAGGGAGGCAACGTAGGAAGGGAAGGGATGCTACGGCAAGCATGTGGTTGAGGACACTGGTGGCTGGAGTCCTGGGAGTTCTGCAGTCTCCTTTTGGGGTTGATCGGAGCCTTTGGCAGCTTGGGCAGCAGCCATTCATTGCTGTCTTTTCGTTTTATTAACTTTAATTTGTAACTGGGTTGATCAGCAACTGTTCTTCCTGGAGGGTGTAATTAGGGTTATAAATAAAGCCAAGTGGAGAGTTTGGACAACCAAGGGCTGTGTATTCTGTGCCACAATGAGCCTGGGGCCCCCCACGACACCCTCCCTGGAGGACGCCATTTTCCAACAATAGGTTTGTCGCCTCATTGACTCGAAGGGAAGACTGAAGTTGCACAGAACCTCATACTTCACAATTTGGAAGGAGTCAGCTTTGGCAACCTTGATCTTCTAGAAACCAGCCATTTGGGGGTATTTCCTGGTGGAGATTTTTTAATTTAGAGCCCACAGCATTTAATTCATCCCAGATGTCCCAGCTTTTCATTGGCACCCTCCAGGTCTAGTGCATGTTCCTCTCCACCTACCTCGTCCAGGCTGGACCCAACGTCCCTCAGATCTGACTGCTTCTCTCCACCCCTACTGCCCAGGTTTTAGTTCAAGAACCACTCAGTTTCCCTCTGGATTATTCCTTGGTCCTCCTGGTCTCCCCATCCTCTCACTGTCTCCAAAATAACCATCCTAAAGTACAAATATCTCCTTGTCTTAGCACTCCAGGACAACCCTAAACAGCCAGCCCCTCACATCTCTTGCCTTTGCACATGCGATTTCCTTCTCTTTGAATCTGTGTCTCTCTCTTGCCCTTACACGTCCGTCATTGCTGGGTCTGAAATTGGTCCTTACTGTCTTAAATCCTGTGTGTCAGTGTCATTCTGGATTTGCAGATGCATCTTGGACAGGGATCGTATCTCTGAATTTTTTTTCTCTAAGGTCTAGCCCAGATAAGGCCCATATATAGATGTCCTAGGTGATAAGGTTCTAAATGTTCTACATGATAAAGCTGCTGCTATATATGTGGCTAAGTATTGAAACCAGCACTGTCCAATACAACTTTCTGTGGTGATGGAAATATCTTATGTCTGCCATGTGCAATATGGTAGCCACTAACAACATGTGGCGATTGAACATTTCTTTTTCTTTTTTTTTTGAGACAGAGTTGCGCTCTGAAGCCCAGGCTGGAGTGCAGTGGCTGGATCTCAGCTCACTGCAAGCTCCGCCTCCCGGGTCCACGCCATTCTCCTGCCTCAGCCTCCTGAGTAGCTGGGACTACAGGCGCCCGCCACCTCGCCCGGCTAGTTTTTTTTGTATTTTTTAGTAGAGACGGGGTTTCACCATGTTAGCCAGGATGGTCTCGATCTCCTGACCTCGTGATCCACCCGTCTCGGCCTCCCAAAGTGCTGGGATTACAGGCTTGAGCCACTGCGCCCGGCCGCGATTGAACATTTCAAATGTGACTATTGCAATGAAGGAACTAAATTAATTGTATTGAATTTTAACTTAAGTAATTTAAATTCAAATAGCCACATGTGGCTAGTGGCTACCATATTGGACAGCACAGGTTTGGCTCAAGCCAACTCGGAATAAGGGTTAGTTAACAAGACTTCCTACCTGTATCAAATTCAGTACCTCACAGCTATTTTTCAGTCTTTGAATAAAATAAATAGCAGTAATAACAATATTTAATCAGGGATTAAATACTGTTTTGATAGCTCAGACTGGGGCAATGTCAGAGGTTTATCATCCCAGGCAAACTTTTGATAGTCCAGGGCAATTTCATCTGTTTAAAACATGCTGAGACTGGTAGGATCTTGCCAGCAAGTGCCTTCTAAAGAAGGTGGAACATGACCGGGTGCAGTGACACATGCCTGTAATCCCAGCACTTTGGGAGGCTGAGGAAGATGGATCACTTGAGGTCAGGAGTTTGAGACTAGCCTGGCCAACATGGTGAAACCCCATCTTTACTAAAAATACAAAAATTACCTGGGTATGGTGGTGCATGCCTGTAGTCCCAGCTACTCGGGAGGCTGAGCCAGGAGAATCACTTGAACCTGGGAGCCAGAGGTTGCAGTGCACTGAGATAGCACCACTGCACCCCAGCCTGGGCGATAGAGCGAGGCCTTGTCTCAAAAAAACAAGAAGAAGAAAGAAGAAAGAAGGAAGAAGGAAGGAGGAAGAAGGAAGGAGGAAGAAGAAGGTGGAGCATGATGAACCCAGCTAAGTGAGCTACTGCTACTCCAGGCATGAGCAGTGGTATTCCCCAAGCAGGGGAGAATGGTTTCTTAGGTATCCTGAAGTGTTAGAGAAATTATATCCCGAGAGTCTTACAATGAAGATCTGAATTTATCCTACAAAGGTTATTTATTGGCCCCACTCTAAAAACTTTAAAACTAGTAGAAAAAGGACTAGCTCAGCAGATGTGCAGTGCCAGCCTGTTAGGTTTCCTTAACTCTTGCTCCAAGGGTAGATCCTTTCTACTGCCTGTACTTTCTTGCAATGTGTCTGAATATAAAAAGAAAGCTTAATCCTTGTCTTTGGGCAGCTGCATCCCTTGAGTTAGTGAAGCCCGGAGCTCACTGGTGACTAACGGCAAGGTGGAACAATGGGTCAGACAGGGAGGTGAGAGCAGGGGTGGGACACTGACAGCAAAAATACAAAGTTCTCCAGCTCCAGTGCCTACCCCAGTTATCAGCCTGTGCTAATGAAAAGCGAAGACTCAGGAAAAGAAACTCAGCTGCCTTGGCCTCTGGAAGAAACAGTTTTGATGGGGGCTGGGGGAGCAGCAGGCAGGGGAATAGGATGAGGCTGCCAGCATGGCAGTAGCTCTGTTTAAAAACACACTTGGCCAGGCGCGTGGCTCACGTCTGTAATCCCAGCACTTGGGGAGGCTGAGGTGTGTGGATCACCTGAGGAGTTCGAGACTGGCCTGACCAATGTGGTGAAACCCCGTCTCTACTAAAAATACAAGAATTACCTGGGTGTGGTGGCGCGCACCTGTAGTCCCAGCTACTCAGGAGGCTGAGGCAGGAGAATTGCTTGAACCCAGGAGGCAGAAGTTGCAGTGAGCAGAGATCGCATCACTGCACTCCAGCCTAAGCCACAGAGCGAGACTCCATCTAAAAAATAAAACAAAAACACTCTCACAGGATGGGAAGAGCTAGCAAAAGGAAAATAATTATAGCATTTTAGCCAACACTGTATCTGCTTAAATTCACATATAAATAGATCCTTAAGCCCTTCCCTACTCAGCATAGCCGCTTTAACCTCATCTATGAGCAGGGACTTTGAGGGGGCAGGAGAATGTTTTCTGGTGAAGCACAGAACCACCCCCACAACCGAAGCACCATACAAACTTACCAAAAAAAAAAAAAAAAAAACCTTGCTCAGTCCCTGGGGAAGAGAAAAGGCCAGGATATGGAACAGGGAGGGAAGGGCTGCATTCAAAATCCCGTCCTACCCATACATTGTAAAATGGTACAACCACTTTAGGAAACAGTTGGGTGGTTTCTTTAAAAGTGAAACATACGCTTACCATGTGACCCAACAATCCCTCTTCTAGTTACTAATGCGAGAGAAATGAACACATGCATCCACGTGATGATTTAGATACTAATGTTCATAGCTGCTTTATTCATAATAGCTGCCAGCTGGAAATAACCCAGATGTCCAAACACAGGTGAATGGACACACAAACTGTAACATGTCCATATAATGGAATGTGTTACTCTGCAATAACAAGGAAAGAACTATGATAGACACAACAATATGAACGAATCTGGAAATCATTAGGCTGAGGAGGAAAAGTCAGATGTAAGAGTAGAGTAGAAACTATATGGTAATGTATATGAAACATGCAAATCTGATCTGTCAGGACAGAAAGCAGATTGGTGCTTGCCTGGGGCCAGGGAAGGGGCGTGACTGACTCACAGGGGGCCACAGGGAACCTTTCAGGGTGACAGAAATGTTCTCCACCTTGGTTATTGTGGTAGGTTTGCAAACATACAACAGTGCACCTACAATGGGCACATTTTATTGTGCGTAAGTTAGACCTCAACAAAGTTGACTTAAGAAATAATTCCTTCCCGAGAGCCTGGCCTACGAAGTGCGGGCAAACAGAGGGGCCTCCCTCAAGGCGCTGGTGAGATTGCCAAGCTGGAAAAACGGCTCGCTGGCAGCCTGGAAAAGGCCCTTCTCTGGCTCTTGATCCTTAAAAGGCTGGAATTTCTGGCTGAACAAGAAGGCCTGGGCCCAGTCCCCAGGGGGCAGCTTCTCCTCAGCCCTGGGCAGGGTGCCCGGCCACCCCTCACACAGGTGCTGGCTTGCTGCCCAAACACAGGACCAAGGGGCCTGGGCAGGCCCCCACAGCCCTGCTGGGGGAAGAGGAGGAGACCAGCCCGTAGCCAGCCCAGCCTCGGCCCCGGCAGCCAGTGGCTGGCAGGGCCTCTGCCTACACAGCAAGCTCTCAGAGTGTGGGGATGGGAGCAGCGCCCAGGCACCCACCCAGCTCCCGCAACCCAGAGTGTCACCAGTGACCTTTACCCTGAATGGGGATGGTTTTAACAGCCCCTAGAGAGAGTCAGGGCATCTGTGACAGGACAGGGTCTGAGTCCCGGACTTTCACCTCTCAGCCCAGTGCCCTTTTCCCCACACCAGCCCAAGCTCCCAGTGATTCGCTGGGGGAGGGATTTCTAATGGGACTGGTTCTGAAGAAAAGCTCTCTAGGGCAGGGCCTGTGAAACCCAAGGACTGACTGCTGCGGGGGCTGGGCAGCCTTTGGGGACAGAGGAGGGGAGAGGGTGGCGGAACCTAAACAGCTGCAGCCGGTGCCTTGTCCAAGGGCAACCCAGCCTCCCAGGTGTGGGCATCGCCTCTGCCTCTGACCTGAGTCTCAGACCAGAACCAGCTGAGGCCTGGGTGCTCCCTTCAGACCCTTCTGGTTCTGCAATTCAAGGTCCAGGTAACCCCCTGTGGGGTCATAGAGAAGCTTGCAGAGGGTGGAGCCTGGGACCCGATTCTGCTCACCCTGGGTTCTGGCCAGCCAGTACCTTCTGGCAGCAGGGATCCTCCGGGGTCCCAGGAGCCCTGGAACCTCCTCTGCTCCCTCTGGCTCTGGCTCTGTCTCCCGCCCCACCCCCTTCCCTGTTGCCACCTGCGCCTGTTTTTCTGGCCTTGCTCAATCTCTCCAATCCACAGGCTGTTTGTTCCCAGGGGTCGCCTCCCCTTATCTCCCAGGCAGCTGCTGGCCATGGCCTGAAGGTACAGAATTCATTGTTAACTCTTCAGCTTCCCTCACACACTCCACCCCCAAAAACCGTAGCAGCAAAGAGCACCAGGGAGAGTCCAGGGTTGGGGGCTTAGGCAGTCTGTGGTCTGGCCCTCCCTGCTGTGTGACCTTGCCTCATTGTGTGATCTTGAACTGGTCACTTACCCCCTGCACTTCTGTTTTCTCATTGGTAAAATGAGAGCATTTTATGTTTTTATTACCCCAGCTCTGCACCTCTTCCCCTGCCACACACACACTCACACACTCTTTCTTTCTCTCTCTCTGTCTCTCTGTTTTTAAAATGTAGGGCCATCAAATAGCACCTATCCAATAATTACTAATTCAGGAGCTGATTTTTTTTTTTTTTAGATGGAGTCTCGCTCTTGTCCCCCAGGCTGGAGTGCAATGGTGCGATCTCGGCTCACTGCAACATCTGCCTCCCAGGTTCAAGCGATTCTCCTGCCTCAGCCTCCCAAGTAGCTGGGATTACAGGTGCCTGCCACCACGCCCGGCTAATTTTTGTATTGTTAGTAGAGATGGGGTTTCCCCGTGTTAGCCAGGCTGGTCTCAAACTCCTGACCTCATGATCTGCCTACCTCGGCCTCCCAAAGTGCTGGGATTACAGGCATGAGCCACCGTGCCCGGCCAGGAGCTGATTTTGTATGAAACAAAACTAATCAGAGCTTCTGAGCAGCATGTCCTGGTTTTGTTTCATACAAAACAGAATCCTGAATTGGTAATTACTGAATAAATATACATTTGTCATGTTCCTCATTATAATTCCAGCAATGAAACTTGACATTTTAGTTAAGCCCATGAACCCTTCTCACAGATAAATGTTCTATTTTCTGTTAGGGTTTTAGAAAGATAAAAAACAGCAACAGGTCTCTTTCTCCCTGCTCTTTTCTGTTCTGGGGTGGGGCGTGGGGAGCCAGGAACAGGTGATCTTCCAGACCCCTTGTATTGCTGGGTTAGGAGGCCCACATGTGTCCCATTGGTGACTACACTAGTCAATCATTAGGCCCATCATCAGTCCAACCTACCAATGCCTGGCCCCCAACAGAGACCAGTACAGAATAGAAAAGGGTCAGTAGGACCAGGGTGGAAAACCCTGCTCCCATCACAAACCCTTCTGCCTCTGCCCGCCCAGCCTGCAATGAACACCGGAATTCAGAGCTACTGTCAGTGGAAATGGGAAGGGACCACTGCTGTAGGCACCTTAGGATTTCTCCAATGGATGAGAAAGACTGGTTAAGAGTCCAGGGGGGCATGGTGGCTCACACCTGTAATTCCAGCACTTTGGGAGGCTGAGGCAGGAGGATCACCTGAGGCCAGGAGTTCGAGATCAGCCTGGCCAACATGGTGAAACCCCATCTCTACTAAAAATACAAAAAATTAGCTGGGGAAGGTGATGGGCACCTGTAACTCCAGCTACTGGGGAGGCTCAGGCAGGAGAATCGCTTAAACCTGGGAGGCAGAGGCTGCAGTGAGCCAAGATCACACCACTGCACTCCAACCTGAACAACAGAGTGAGACTCTGTCTCAAAAAAAAAAAAAAAAAAAAAAGGGCCAGGCACAGTGGCTCACACCTATTATCCCAGCACTTTGAGAGACCATGAGGTCAAGAGATCAAGACCATCCTGGCCAACCTGGTGAAATCCCATCTCTACTAAAACAGAAACAAAAACAAAATACAAAAAAGTTAGCCGGGCGTGGTGGCACGCGCCTGTAGTCCCAACTACTCAGGAGGTTGAGGCAGGAGAATCATTTGAACCCAGGAGGCGGAGGTTGCAGTGAGCTGAGATCGCACCACTGCACTCTAGCCTGGGGTGAGACTCCGTCTCAAAAAAGAAAAAAAAAATCCATTCCCGACTGGACACTCCACCATGATGTCTTAGAGGTGCCAAATTCAATCTGTTTAAACCACCCCATTATTCTCCCTCTGGGGATGGAAGAGATGCCCCTCTGGCTGGACCCCCCACCTTTACAACTGACCATCAATCACCCAGGCTCTGCCTTCTGACCCTTAACTCCCCTCAGCCCCTGTCAGGAACTCTAGGCCAAAGCTCCAGTTCCTAATGGTGTTTTCTCCTTCACCTCCCTCAGCCCAGGCCTCACTAGGGCCCTCCTGGCTCATGATGGGGGTCTCCTGTCTTCCCACCCAGCACCACACTGAAGCCAGGGGGCTTGTTCACATGACTTGTGATTGATCATCCATAGCCTTTGTCAAAACCTTCAGTGACTTCATGCAAAGACACAGCATGTGTGCGAGACAATGGGGAGAAAAGCAGGGAGTAACTGAAGTTGTTGGGGGAAAGGTGGTGAACCATTGATCACTCCAGACCTTTAATTTCACAAATGAGAAATCTGAGACTCAGAGACACAGAGTACCCAGCTCAAGGTCACCCAGCAAGGCAGAGGCAGACGGTGTATTCGGGGGACAGTGACGCTCTGTCCCACCTGGCACGCTGTCCATCCCCCATGTCCTCACTGGGCACTGCACTCCAGCCACATGGAGCTTCTGTGTGCCCTAAACTTACACCTCTTTCACCCTACTTCCTTCATGTAGGCATGTCCTTCCTCCCCTCCCCACATCCACAGTCCTAGCCACCCGCCCAGGCCCAGCTCAAGTGCTGCCTCCTCCAGGAAGGCTTCCCTGAATGCCTATGCTGACCTCCTCTGCGTGCCTCCCCTCCCATCACTCAGCATTCTCAGGTTTGTTCAGAATCATTCCTGGGCATGTCCTCCAGGAGGGGTGGGACTTGCCTTACTCACCTTCATATCTCCAAGAGCACCCTGCATAGTGCCTGGCCTGTCACAGGTGCTCAACAGGTATTTCTGGAAGGAATTATCATTACATTTATATTGTCGCTATGCATGTCTGGCATTGACAGTTGAGTCAGCCACTGCGCTCAGTGTACGAGTCAGAACATAGGTGTCTTCAAAACAGGCCCAACGATTAGCCCCATTTCACAGATGAGGAAACTGAGGCTCAAAGGAAATTGATTGCTTGCCCTGGGTCTCACTGCAGGAAGGAGGCAGAGTTGAAAGTTGACCCTGAGTGCAGCTGATTCTAAAGCCTGTGACTCTCTCTTTTTTTTTTTTAAAGACGGAGTCTTGCTGTGTTGCCCAGGCTGGAGTGCAGTGGCACGATCTCTGTTCACTTCAACCTCTGTCTCCTGAGTTCAAGCGATTCTCCTGCCTCAGCCTCCCAAGCAGCTGGATTACAGGCACGCACCACCATGCCCGGCTAATTTTTGTAATTTTAGTAGAGACGGGGTGTCACTGTGTTAGCCAGGCTGGTCTCGAACTCCTGACCTCAGGTGATCTGCCTGCCTCTGCCTCCCAAAGTACTGGGATTACAGGTGTGAGCCATAGCGCCCGGCCCAGCCAAGCCTGTAACTGTTAATCTCTATGTTCTCTCTGCAGCACGGATGACAGTGATCCTGGAGGCTGGCTGGGAAGCTGGCTGGGACTCTGCCACCCCCAATGGCCCTTGTAGCCTTGGGGAGTCCTGTGATCCAAGGCCAGAGGACTGAGTCCCCTCCAGGTCTCATAGCAGACGAATAGCAGGTTCGCCCAGGCCTGTTTTGTCATGGACCCTGCCGCATTCAGAGGCCGCCCTCCACTGTGGTTTAGAGCATGCCCTGGAATCCCTGGCATAGCCAGGTGATGAGAGTTCCCCGCTGGCCGCCTGCCACGGGAACACAAAGTACCTTTGCACATAACCTTTCTTTGTCCCCTGCTGGTGACGGCAAATAGGGCAGGCCCAGGGCAACGTGGTAAGGTGACAGAAGTTTGTTTTGGACAGTGTTTGCAGCTTCTCTGTTCCTTTTCCACCAGGGGTTACCTCCTGCTGGCTGACCCCTTCCTGTGCTGTGGGCTGGAATATAGGGTTTAACCCTGTTATAACCCAGAGGAACACAAAAGGAGGAACATCAGGCTTTATGGAGAGACCGGAAATGAAGTGGAGGTTTTCCTTGCTCATGAAACCTGGCTCACCCTACAGGTAGTCCCAAAGAGAGCTTGTGATTTTCTTTCCCCTTTGGTCCTCCCACCCCTTCAGAGCTCTCTGGGAAGCAGTGCTCTCTCACTGCTTTCCCTCCCCGATCAGAGTCCCTGTGCCAAGGCTCCTGGATACAGGGGCTGGAAAACCTCCTGTCCCTTCCACCACTCCTGTGTCCTGCAGGGAAGGGGTCTGGGATCTCGGGGCTCACCCCCATCTGTGTGCCAGCCCCTGTGCTAGGCCTGCACAGACATCAGCTCGCTGATCACTACGAGAACCTCAACACTTCTCCCCATTTCATGAGGACACCGAGGCTCAGAGGGGTTCGTGATACTCAAGATCACACTGCCGGAGCGTGAGTTGCTGGGATTTGAACTTTGGTCCGTTTGGCTGCAAAGCCCGTGCTGCCACGATTCTCTTTCCACTTGCTGCACCCCATGTCCCTCTGGGCAAGTCTGACAACCTAGCTGCCCTCAGCTGCCTGGCCCCGTGGCGTCCCAGAGGGCGAGGGGAGCACAGGGACTGGGCACAGAGGGCAGCTGGGGTGAAGGCAAGGGGGCTGCCCAGCACAATGGTTCTGCTCTAGAGGTGCGGTCAGGCCGCCTGGGTTGGCGTATGCCTGGGTCTGTCATCGTGGGCAACGTGACCAGCCTAAACCTCAGTTTTCTCTTTTATCACCTATTCCTGTTTCTGGAGACTCTTGTGAGGATTAAATGAGATAAAGTCCAAGCCAAGTGCTTTGCATAGTGGCACAGGGTAGGTGCTCAAGAAAAGTTTGTTGTCTGCCTGTGGTTTGGGTGGGGGCAGGGTGGGGCTATGACGGTGAAGAAATGACACAGAAACCCACAGGAAACTTCATCACCTAGATGGTAGATGGATGGCACATTCAAGGGACATAACAAAACGAGAAGAAAAAACTTTTACATTTTGGCTGAGCAAAGGCAACAATATAATTACCATCATTTGTAAAAACTGCCTCCCATTAATGTCTAATTCCCACAAAGCGCAACAATGATTATCTCATTAACTATGTGTCAGATTAACTTTGTTGCAGGTTTTATTTGATTAAAACAGTGAACTCACAACACGTAGGCTCATTCTTCATAGTTTGTGGTTTCTGGAGCATAGTCTTCTGTTGGCAACTTTTTCTAAATTAGAAGGCATGTTTCTGGGTGTTTTTTTGAAATTTAGTTATCTGGAGTCCCAAAGCACCCAGGGTGGGGGGAAGGGCTCAGAGCTTCCTATTAGCTTTCACCTTTGGATTTGCTAAGGCCAGTGATGAAAGATGAGTTATGTATCCATATTTTCAAGACTTTGGGGGCTGCGCTTGGGCTTGGGCTGGGTGCTGTTCCTCATGCCTGTAATCCCTGCACTTTAGGAGACTGAGACAGATGGATCACATGAGGCCAGGAGTTCAAGACCAGCTTGGCCAACACAGTGAAACCCTGTCTCTACTAAAAATACAAAAATGAGCCAGTCATGGTGGCAGCACCTGTAATCCCAGCTACTCAGGAGGCTGAGCCAGGAGTTCTTGAACCCAGAAGGTGGAGGTTGCAGTGAGCCAAGATCATGCCACTGCACTCTAGCTTAGCCAACGGAGCAAGACTCTGTCTCAAAAAAAAGTATTATTCGAATATAATATTCAAACAGTGGAACCTGTTTTTCCAAGGCAATCTCATGCCGAACCCCCATGTATAAATCACAGGAGAGTGGAGCTGCTCAAGGCACTGTGAGCTGCTGCTTCCAGCTCCCAGCCTGGAGATCACTCAGTGGCCAGGCCCTGGAGCACAGAGGGTGAAAACCCAGCACTATCAGTCTGCAACTCACATTTTCAGACCTAATTCGTTTTCTTTCCTGTTCTCTTTTCTTTCTTTCTTCCCTCCCTCCCTCTCTCCCTCCCTCCCTCCCTCCTTCCTTCCTTCCTTCCTTCCTTCCTTCCTTCCTTCCTTCCTTCCTTCCTTCCTTCCTTCCTTCCTTCCTTCGTTCTTTCAGACAGAGTCTCACTGTGTCGCCCAGGCTGGAATGCAGTCTCAGCTCACTGCAGCCTCCACCCCCTCAGGTTCAAGCAATTCTCCTGCCTCAGTCTCCTGAGTAGCCGGGATTATAGGCGCCCACCACCATGTTGACTAGTTTTTGTATTTTTAGTAGAGACAGGGTTTCGCCATGTTGGCCAGGCTGGTCTCAAACTCCTGACCTCAGGTGATCCACCCGCCTCTGCCTCCCAAAGTGCTGGGATTACAGGCGTGAGCCACCGTGCCCGGCCTCACACCTACTTTTCTAAACCTGCAAATGACACTGTAGGTTGCTTAAGGGCCCGTGTACATAGTAAAAGTATGAAAACATGCATAGGAAGTGCGCTGGTTTCAAGTCAGTGGTCTCCTCTGATGAGGGAGGAAGGAGGATGGGCACTTCAGTTCTGTTGCCAAAATTCAATTTTTTGATTGAAAGAGACCTGAAGAGAATATAGTGAAACACTAACATGTGTTCAAACTTAGTGGTGGGTTAGTGGCTAAGATATTAATCTGTACTTTTCTGTATATTTGAAATCTTTTGCAACTTTAATTTGAAACTTTAAGAAGGACAAATAAATATAATCTGATCTCACCTTAGGCATAGAATTTTTTTTTTTTTTTTTTGAGACAGAGTCTCGCTCTGTCTCCCAGGCTGGAGTGCAGTGGCGTGATCTCGGCTTACCGCAACCTCCACCTCCCAGATTCAAGTGATTCTTCTGCCTCAGTCACCCAAGTAGCTGGGACTACAGGCATGTGCCACGATGCCTGGCTAATTTTTTTTTTTTTTGAGACGGAGTCTCGCTCTGTTGCCCAGGCTGGAGTGCAGTGGCCGGATCTCAGCTCACTGCAAGCTCCGCCTCCTGGGTTCACACCATTCTCCTGCCTTAGCCTCCCGAGCAGGTGGGACTACAGGCGCCCGCCACCGCGCCCGGCTAATTTTTTTTTGTATTTTTAGTAGACACAGGGGTTCACTATGGTCTCGATCTCCTGACCCCGTGATCCGTCCGCCTCAGCCTCCCAAAGTGCTGGGATTACAGGCATGAGCCACCACGCCCGGCCGATGCCCGGCTAATTTTTGTATTTTTAGTAGAGATGAGGCTTCACCATGTTGGTCAGGCTGGTCTCAAACTCTTGACCTTGTGATCTGCCCACCTCGGCCTCCCAAAGTGCTGGTATTACAGGCGTGAACCACCGCACCCGGCCAGGCATAGAATATTTTAAAATGATCAAGTAAAATGTAACTTTCCCTCCCCACAACACACTTGGTAATCCCTAAGACCGCCCCCCCGCCCCACCCCCCACTTTCTGCTCTGGTAGTTCAGGAATGTAGGTGCTCCTGACCAAGGGTCAGGAGTTCTGAGGAAGCGGACAGAAGCTGAGCAGTTATTCAATAAGTATTGACTCTACCTTTGGGGTATCAGGTATGTGGGGGGCCCAGGGAATTGAAACCCAACCCTGATTCAAGAGGAGCCTGAGAGGGGTGAGACCTTTCATGGATAACCTGGCCTCAGGGATGGCTGTGATGGGCCGAGGGAGGAGGAGGGACCTGCCCCTCTCTAGCTCCCATGCCCCAGCCTGCGGTCTCTGGGTGGACGGAGGCCCCTCCTCTCCATCGCTCACTGCTCTTCCCTATCCCTTCGCAGCTTGACTCTCCAATGCACTGCGGATGGCCTTGGACCCCTCTGGCCGAGTTTTGAGGGGCTCAGCTCACCCCTCTGAATGTGTGTGTGTTCTCCCCTGGGCCCCATCTCTGGTTCCTCCCAGTCACCCTTTCCCCCACATCCACTGAAGAGGCCCCAAGCTCAGAAAGTTTAGGAGACCTGCCAGGGTCACCCTTCTGGGCTGGGCATGGCAGGAGGAGGGTTGTGGGAGGGCAGCCGTGTACAAGTCCAGTGAGGTTATTTCACCCCAACAAACAAGTCCTGCTGGTTTGCCATTTGGAGAGAGTTTGGCCCCAATTCCCATGGGCTGGTTAAATGGTAACTTGTCTTCAGTTTTTTGTGGAAATGTGACAGGGCACAGGCCACCAGCTAGGCCAGAAAAGCCGTGCCAGGCCCAGCTAGCTCTGGGCATTGGACTGCAAGCCACGCTTTGCTTCGCCCCTTCCCTTCCCTTACCTTCCCCTCCCTTCCCTTCTTCTCCTCTCTTCTCTTTCGAGACAGAGTCTCACTCTGTCACCTAGGCTGGAGTGCAGTGGCATGATCTTGGCTCACCACAACTTCTGCCTCACAGGTTCAAGCGATTCTCCTGCCTCAGCCTCCCGAGTAGCTGGGATTATAGGCACCCGCCACCACGCCCAGCTAATTTTGTAGTTTTAGTAGAAACAGGGATTTTCTGTGTTGGCCAGGCTGGTCTCAAACTCCTGACCTCAAGTGATCCACCTGCCTCTGCCTCCCAAAGTGTTGAGATTATAGGCATGAGCCACCGCGCCTGGCTCTTTTCTTTCTTTCTTTTTCTTTTCTTTCTTCCTTTTCTTCCCCAAGGTCTCACCCTGTTGCTGAGGCTGGAGTACAATGGCATGATTACGGCTCACTATAACCTTGAACTCCCAGGCTCAAGTGATCCTCCAGCCTCAGCCTCAGCCTCCCAAGTACTAGAATTACCAGGACTACAGACACATGCCATGCCTGGCTAATTTTTTTTTTTTTTTTTTTGAGACTGGGTCTGGCTATGCTGCCCAGGCTAAGCAATACTTATTTTCCTTATTTTTTATTCTAAAAAGATTCCAGAATCTTCCCCTTTCACGTGTCTTCCTAGCCAGATGAGTAAGAGCAAGGAGTGGTGATGTTAATAACAGAGTGACACAGCCATTGAGGCAGATTTCTTAATCAAGAGCAGCTGTGCCCATTTTACAGGAGGAACAACTGACACAGAGATGAGTGAGGTCACTATGAGTCACTGGCCTTTCTGGCCTAACTCAGACTTGGCTCAATATGGCTGAGCCAAAGAGACAGAGCAGGCTGGGGGTGGGGATGGAAAGAAACTCTGGTTCTTCAAAGAGAGTTGTCTGTCCTTGAGTTGACAACTCCAAAGAGAGTTGACCATCTCAAGTGTGAGATGGGGATAGGGGCCCACTCCTTCCCTTTATTCAGTGCCTGCCTGATTAGAGCTGGACATATAGGATCTCATCTGCTCCCACAACCACCATCTAAAATAGGCAGAGCAGGTTTTACTTGCCCTGTGTTACAGACAAGGAAACAGAGTCAGCAAGATTAGGAGCCTTGTCCAGTTCCACAGCTGGTCAGGCCCAGGGAGACCAGGCCTCTGGACACCAGCTCAAGATGCAGGCTGCGATTTTCAAGCTTATACGAGGCCTGACTCTGTTTCCAGCAAAAGAATCCCAGGACACAATGTTTCTGAGCTGAGTGTTACATAGATCAAGGGCTAAGGACTTGGGAGGACCTTTCCTGAAATTAACAGCTGCTTCGAGAGTGAGGCTTCCGACCAACCCTTTCTTTATTTCATCTGGGGCTGGTTTGGCAGACGTCCACCCCCAGCCCACAATCCCAGGTGGACACAGGGAGTTCTCTCCAGCTTTTGGAGGCCCTGGGGAGGAGGAAGCCTCGCTCACCCACTCCTAGACAGTGTGTGTGAGCCCTCAGGCGCCCAGGGTGGGCAATGCTTCCCAGGCAGAGAGGGCATGTAATGCAAGTGAGGTGTTCATTAGACAGACCCGGGGCACTCCAAGCCCCATAGAGTGACTCACTTTCTCTCTTGGTACCCCCCAAATGACCCTACCTTCCTCAGCAGGTCTTGTGAAGGTGCAGTGACACAATGTGTGTGAAAAAGGCTTGAGCAGGGCCTGGTGCACAGTAGGTGCTCAACAGCTCCCCTCCCCAGCCCCCAGCCACGGCTTCCTGTGCCCCTGTGCTGTGATTTCAGCCTCAGAGGAGCGGGAGACCCCAGGATTTCCCCAGGAGGGAGTCTGGCATCCTTGCCATCGTGGTTGGCCCCTGTGCTCACCCATCGAGGCCACTCAGTGCTGTGCTGGGGTGGGAGATTCTTCACTGAGGAATCTGCAGAGGTCAGGGGGAAGCAGGAACCAGGGCCACAGGGAAGGCCGGCCAAGGACAGCTGCCCACAGCAGGCCACAGCTGGGGCCCTCTCCACACTGCAGGCTGGCTTGTTTTTCATGCAAAACCATGTTATGTAAATCAGTGCTGGGTAGAGCACACTCAAGTCAGAGTCAAGAACTGGGTCCCCCACCCCCCATTCAGGGTGTCTGAAGGCCTAGGCCAGCATGCTCATTATTCAACCACAGCAGGTGGCCAAGCCAGCTGGGCTCTTCCCCAAATGCTTTCAGGGAGGGACCCTAGGCCTAAGACCTGGGGTCCACAGCCCTGAGGGGAGGGGGCAGAGGATGCAGCCTAGCAAAGCCCAGTACCTGGTGAGTAGGGAGGGGTCCTCCCAGATGGTTCCAACCTTTGACCCAAATTCCTCCGTCTTGGAGGCAAAGGGAAAGGATGTGGCTGATCCACCCAGAGCCCAAGGCCAGCCACCATCCTTTCATGGAGCCAGGCAGCTTCGAGAAGCCACTGAGGCTCCTTGTGCTCCTCGTGTGGGCACAAAGTGTGGACTCCTGGAGGGGGTCCTTGGACCTCTATCTCAGCAGGGACATTCCTCCTCCCCCCACCTTCCAGACCTCCTGCTCCAGATGCCTGGCTTCTCTAGGGCACCCCGATGGGTGGCTCTGCCACCCCGGGACACTGGACTGGGGCCACCCTTTCAGAACCAGTTTGAAGCCAAACAATGGCACATCGCAGCCCAGCTGAGCCAGAGGCCTCAGCAGGGTGATCACAAGTGAGGCTGTGGCCAAGAGGAGCATAGGTGCCAGGGACTCAGAGGCAGGCACGGCGCGAGTGCCAGCAAGCCCCTACTGCCTAGCATGGCGGCCCTATGGCTTCCTCTCTTCCCCGTGACCTGACCTCAGCTTTGAGGACAGCACTTGCCCTCCCCTCCCAAGCAGCAGGCCCCTTCCCTGGCCCAGAGGTGAAGCAGGGTGACTTCCCCGGGGAGAGGAAGCAGAATGATGGCCTGCAGCCTTCCTGCCGCAGGAGGGGCACCTCAGGTCAGAATGGCCGTCTCAACCTCATGGAAGCCTCCCTCTGGATTGATAAATGACCGCTGTTGTGGCAGGAGGTCCACCTTCCCACAAAGGGAGCCAAGAGCCCAGAGGGGTCCCTGGGGCCCAGGGAGGGCGGGACACAGGCGTCTGGGTGGAAGTTGGACAAAGTCTGGCGGAATGGGGCATGAGGGCACAGGAAGACCCTGGCTGGGACACTGAGTGGGGACAATCCCCAGCAATTCCCTTGGAGATAAAGAGCCTGTGGCAGGTCCCAGACCCTGACAGGAGACAGACAGGAGGGGACAAGCTGGTGGTGGGGGTGAGCTGGCTAGGCAGAAAGCTCTGTGGACACCTGAAGCCTCCTCCTGGAATTGCCCCAAGCCGTGTGGCTAAGGCCTAGGGAGACCCTCACCATGTGGGGTGGGGGCCCCTAGCCAAAGCTGGGAAAGGGTGGGGCCTGCAGAGAGCCTCCTGAGGACCGCAGCAGAGAGGAAGCCCTTGAGGCCTTTCCGAGCTCCCCGCTGCCTGGCTTTCCTCCTGCCCAGCACACCGTGGGTGGACTCCAACCTACGGCTTCACTGATCTCAGAAGGCCCCACCCTCTCCCTCCTTGTGCTTCTGACTGTTTATTTCCTGCAGAGGAGTCGGCATTACTGCCACTGAGAACAGAGATGGCTCACCGGGAGGGCCTGCCCGCAGGGCACAGGGGACCCTTGCCTGTACCCCCCGCACCCTAGCTCCATCCTAATGCTGGGATATAAGCTTGGGCCTGTGTCACAGCTGCTTCCTGGGCCTCCAAATCCTCATCCCTGAGCTGAGGGTGTGAGACCAGAAAATCCAAGCCACCATCCAGCCCCAAATGTCTCCCCATCCCATGACTCTCTTCCCCAAATAACATGTCTCCCCAAATACCTCTCCTTCCCAGTGAGAGGAGGTGCAGTCCGGGGTGGGCAGAGGAGGTTTTTGGATAACTGTGCCTTCTCCTCCTCAAATCCCAGCCTCTCCTTCTGGATCCCACACCCAGGGACCCGGCAGTCATGGGGCTCAGGGTGCTCCCCAGCCTTTACAGTTTACCCATCCCTGCACAGTAGCTATGATTTCATTTCCTCCTCACTGCAAGGTAAAGATCATTAGTTCTCTTTTATAGGTGAGGAGACTTAGTCTCAGACAGACCCTGAATCTTGCTCAAAGTCACCTGGCCAGTCAGGGGCAGGACTGGGTTTCGAACCCAGGGGCAGGCCCTCTCTGCACCCCCCGCATCGGTGCAGAGCCCTGGGTCGCCCTCCTCCAATGTCGTTGTGGTGTGAACAGCCAGGCGCTTTCATTCAGGGCCTGACTCTGCAGCCGCCAGAGCCTGGTGATGTCAGCGTTGCCATGGAAACCCTTCCCCGGGCGTCAGGCAGGACCAGCCTCCCCAGCGCAGTTTCCCTTTGTGTGGACTTTGCAATGCGTTGCCAAGGCAGTGGGGCCTGCTGGGCGGGTTGGCATGGGGTGGGGAAGGCAGACAAAAACCCACACTGCATCCCAGCAACTGGCAGCTCACAACAGGGCCCACGGTGCTTGTGGGAGGGAGGGGCCGCAGGCTGGTGGCCTAAGGCGTGAGTGTCAGTGGGCGGGGGGGGGCCCACACCCCTGCTCAGGACCCCAGTCTGGCAACAGCCTTTTGGCGTCTTTAGTGCTCTTTTGGGGTCCTGCTGCACCTGGGCCTGGGTGTTGTGAAACAGGCAGACCTGCTGGGCTGGGGTGGAGAGGAGTCAGTAGTGTAAACAAATCCCCAAGGCAATTTGGATATGCCACCAATTCCGAGGATACCTTCGGGGAAGAATGACATTTATTGAGCACCTAGCTATGCCAGGCAGTCCCTTCTGCCTATTTTCTTTCTTTCTTTTTTCTTTCTTTCTTTTTTTTTTTTTTTAGACAGAGTCTCACTCTGTTCCCCAGGTTGGAGTGCAGAGGTGCAATCTTAGCTCACTGCAACCACCTCCCGGGTTCAAGCAATTCTCCTGCCTCAGCCTCCTGAGTAGCTGGGACTACAGGCACCTGCCACCACGCTCGGCTAATTTTTGTATTTTTAGTAGAGATGGGGTTTCATCATGTTATCCAGACTGGTCTCTAACTCCTGACCTCAAATGATCCGCCTGCCTCAGCCTCCCAAAGTGCTGGGATTACAGGCATGAGCCACCACGCTCAGTCCCCTTCTGCTTATTTTCTCTTGCATTATAATCCTCACAGCAACCCTGAGTGGCAGAAGGGGACAGAAGAAAAATTTTTTGTGTGGTTTTTAAAAAAAATCCTCTTTTCCAGAGGAAGACACTGAAACTCAGAGAGGTTAAATGTCTGCTTGCCCACGGTCACTTGGCTTAGACGTGGCGGAGTCCGGATTCTAACGCTGTAGCCTCCTTGCCATCCAAGCTGGGCCTGCGGCCTGGCAGTGTTCGCTTCCTCCTACTGCTGGTTTTCCAGGAAGAATCCTAAAGTACCTTTGGAGAGTGGGCCAGCTCTGTCCGAAGCCTCCCACAAGCTCCCGGATCTAAGAGGGGATTGAGCCAAGTGAGAATCTCCAAGCCCAGGCCCCTCCCCGCATTGGCTGCCTGCAGAGGCTTAGAAAGCCTGCCCAACCTAGTAAGGAAAACCAGTGCCCTGGCCAGAGTCTCTGCTGTCCTCCAGCCACCTCGGCCCTCCAGTCACACCCTCCTCTGTCCTGCAGGCTGCCCCGGCCTCCGTACTCCTTGAAAGGGCTCCTGAAGCCTCTGCTTCCTCCCCCGCCCAGGGATAGGTGGCCTCTGACCCAGTCCATGGAGATGCCCCTTTCTTGAAAGTTTCCAGGAAGAGAAATTCAGTGACCTTTGCTGGCGATGTTGCAGAGCCTCCATTTACAACCGACAGCCTTCCTGTGTCCACCCTCCACACTTCTACTTTCTCTGAAACCTGGTTCCTTAAGAACTCTTTCTTTCTTTCTATTTCTTTCTCTCTTTCTTTCTCTTTCTGTCTTTCTCTTTCTCTTTCTTCTTTCCTTCTTTCTTTCTTTATCTTTCTTTTTCTTTTTTCTCTCTCCCTTCCTTCCTTCCTTCCTTCCTCCTTCCTTCCTTCCTTCCTTCCTTCCTTCCTTCCTTCCTTCCTTTCTTTCTTTCTTTCTTTCTTTCTTTCTTTCTTTCTTTCTTTCTTTCTTTCTTTCTTTCTCTCTCTCTCTCTTTCTCTCTTTCTCTCTTTCTCTCTTTCTCTCTTTCTTCTTTCTTTTCTTTTCTTTTCTTTTTTTTTGAGATGGAGTCTTGCTCTGTCGCCCAGGCTGGAGTGCAGTGGCACGATCTCTGCTCACTGCAACCTCTGCCTCCCAGGTTCAAGTGATTCTCCTGCCTCGGCCTCCCTGGTAGTTGGAGTTACAGGCGCGCACCACCACACCCAGATAATTTTTGTATTTTTAGTAGCGATGGGGTTTCACCATGTTGGCCAGGCTGGTCTCAAATTCCTGACCTCAGGTGATCTGCCCACCTCAGCCTCCCAATGTGCTGGGATTATAGGTGTGAGCCACTGTGCCCAGCCTCTCTCTTTCTTAACAACCTCTCTGAGGGATCAAGGGGAAGGAACCCTGCCCTTCAGCCCCGGGGCCCTATTTTGCCTGCTGACTCTGAAGCTGAGACTCTGCCTGATGCCACAGCCCCAGGATCCAGGCCCCTCCCTCTCCACCTGCATCTCCTTTATTTCTCATTTATTTATTCATTTTTTTTGAGACAGGGTCTTGTTCAGCCACTTGGGCTGGAGTGCTGTGGCACCATCACAGCTCACTGCAGCCTCAACCTCCTGGGCTCAAGCAATCCTCCTGCCTCAGCCTCCCAAGCAGCTGGGACCATAAGCGCCCACCACCAGGTCCAGCTAATTTGTAAATTTTTTTGTAGAGAGAGGGTCTCCCTCTGTTGCCCAGGCTGGTCTCCAACCCTTAGGCTTGAGTGATCCTCCTGCCTTGCTCTCCCAAATTGTTGGGGTTGCAGACACCATGCCTAGCTGTGAATCTCCCTTATTAAAGGCCAGCAAACACTAGCGACCTCCATTGAGAGCTTGTGAGAGCTGACCTCATGCCAGGGATGCCAGGAATGGTTGGATGGTGAATGGTGTTGGGGTTCAGCTTGTGCTGGGCACAGCTAAAGCCAGCCAGGGTTCCAGTCCCAATCATGACCGGCCCTGCCTGTCCCTTCATTGAACCAGTATTTCCTGAAGTCTGTGCTATGTATTAGGAAGCATTTTTTTAAAGTCCCCAAATAAGCCAATGATGGAGAATTAATAAAAGCCAAACAACTGAATAACTGTGGCCCCTGTGTCCCCATCATAGAATAATACAACCTAGTCATAGTTCATATTTGACTTTGGAATGAAGAGGAGGCATACTCCCGAATGCTGACAATGGTCATCCCTAGCTGGTGGCATTTTGGGTGACTTTTATATACATTTGCCGTGCTTTCCAAACTTTCTTCGCTGTAAGATGAAATTTTTATAAGCAGAGGAGCCCCAGCAAGCCTGAGTATTTGTTGAGAGCCTCTTAAGGAAAGCTCGTCGTCTACAACCTCTGGGTCTGGAGGATGGGGCAGAGGTCAGCTGGTCCATGCCTTCTCCTCCCTACAGGGGCACACCCAGACCAGTTGATAAGTTCCCCGGCCCCACTTGTGCAGGCTGGGTGAGGCTACCTGGGTGGAGAGCCCGGGCCCAGGCAGCCCCTGGAGACTCTGACCCCAGCCAGAGTTCATAACAACCAAAGGACCAGAAGGCAATGAATGGGCAACATCCAAGATGAGCCTTATAACCTCCTCCCTGGCCCAGCCAGGCTGGGAAGCAGAGGAGAAGAGATGGGGGTGCTGGTTGTCTCAAGGAGAGGGACACCAGTGTGGAGCCATAATGCCTCTTGCACAGGCCGTTGGGGGAATTAAATGTGATGGCTGGCCCACAGGCCACAGAGGAGGAGGCACTCAGTAAACATTGCTGGGCACGTGGATAAATGCACAAGTTGGCCGTGCTCCCTTATGGGGCTGGAAATCCTCTCCACACTGCCGAGTTGTAAAATATCCTCTCCTTTATGATCTAGGTGGGAAGCACTCTCTGCTCCTGAATTCTCCCACACAGGCTGCAGCAGGATGCCCATGGCTGAGGCAGCCAGAGCCACTCTTGATATCTGGCTCCCGAAGGTCTCTCAGTGCCCTGGGGCCCAGGCAGCCCCTGTTGGAACTGCCACGTCCAGTCCTACCAGAGCCCAAGCTGTGGCCACAGAAATGAAAAGGGTGATAGCTTTGTGGGAAACTCAAACATTAAAAAGAATAAAAAATAAAAAACCTGTGAAGGCCAAAAGAAGTCCACCTGTGGGCTGCAATCTCTGTTCTAAATTTTAGCATTGATCTTACTAAAACAACACCTTTGCATTTTTATCGAGGCCTTTCTGGGGAATGATTTCCTCCAAAGAGAGAGACCCCAGTGGTGGGAATCTCAGGCCCTTTGGCCGTGCCCAGGTGGCACTAGGCATCTGTGTGTCCTGTGCTGACTGGCCAGCCGTGCTCCCCAGAATCCATCCGCAGGCACCAGTGGATTTGAGATTTTGGCAACAGCCCAAGGCATTGAGGTTTTGCCAGAAAATAAGGTAGAGGCCTCTCTGGAAGCAGAGGGTGTCAGCTATGCCCTGTGTTTGCAGAGATCATGTACTGCAAGGCTGTGGGTTTGGGATTCTGGGGCAGGTGGAGTCCCAGAAACATCCCCTCCCCAGGCTAAGCAGATTAAGGTTTCCACCTGTTCTTCCCTTCAATAATCCCTGCATTTGATTCTCCAGCCAAACAGGAACCAGGCCAGGGAGAGATGATCATGATTTCCATTTTGCAAATGAAGAAACTGAGGCTCAGCAAGTGACTTACCCGAGGTTGTATGGGGACTAAGTTCAAGCCCTAAGAATGAGGACCATTTTATAGCAGATCTCCCAAAGGCCACAGGTATCTTATGATATTCTCCCCCAGGAGACTTTGTGGCTCTTGTGGCTAATGAAATTTCTTTCTCTTTGTAAATTTTATTTCTCAATCATTACGCAAACTTCATGTTAATATCTATTACAAGAACCCCCAAAGACCAAAAGATAATCCATAACCCATGAATGTCATTATATTGTATTTTCACATTCTACCCTCCAATCATCGTTCAGAGGAAAATCCTTTTCCTTGCCTCTGAGATGCACAGTTTTCAAATTTCTAAACTACAAATGTGCATTTGTTTGTTTTGAGACAGGGTCTCACTCTGTAGCCCAGGCTGGAGTTCAATGGCACCATCATGGTTCACTGAAGCCTCAACCCTCTGCGTTGAAGCGATCCTCCCACTCAGCCTCCCGAGTAGCTGGGACTACAGGCACACACCACCATGTCTGGCATTTAAAAAACTGTTTTTGCGGGGAAGAGACGGGGGTCTCACTATGTTGCCCAGCTGGTCTCAGACTCCTGGATTCAAGTGATCCTCCAACCCAGGCCTCCCAAATTGCTGGGATTACAAGCATGAGCCACTGCACCCAGCACAAACATGTCTCATAGTTGATGTATACACACAATGTGCCTGCAAATGTGTGTGCATTTTCTTTCCACCAAAAAAAAACCTGTCTTTGTAAATCAATTATGTGTCATATAATTAAGGAAATAGGATAGGTCATTTTGTAGAGAAGTAAGAAAATCATCAATATGATTTGCTTCCCACTTCATTCACTTCCCTTTATATCCCCTGGCACTGGCCAAGGTTTTAAAATAAAGACAATTCAGTATTTCCTAATCCCTGGCCAGCTGGCCACCTGGCCACCCCACACCAGGCACTTGGGCACTGGAGCTAACTTTAATATAAATCAAAATAGCAAGAGGGTGTGTATAAGCCTCTGCTCTAGAAATTCCAAGGGGAAATGGGAAGGAGAGAAACTAATGTTTAATGAGCGTCTGCTATGTGCCAGCCTTGTGCGGTGGCATTGGAGGAGTGAGGAGGGCTTCTGTCTCCAGATTGTAAAGGAGAGGATGTTTCACAATTCTGAAGTCGGAGGGAGAAACGTTTCCAACTGAATTAAGACAGAAGAGCCCTGGCCCTTGGTAATTAATCAAAGTAAGGTTTTCTTTTTTCTTTTTTTTCTTTTTTGAGACGGAGTCTCGCTCTGTCCCCCAGGCTGGAGTGCAGTGGTGCGATCTCGGTTCACTGCAAGCTCCGCCTCCCGGGTTCACGCCATTCTCCTGCCTCAGCCTCCCGGTAGCTGGGACTACAGGCGCCCGCCACCACACCCGGCTAATTTTTTTGTATCCTTAGTAGAGATGGGGTTTCACAGTGTTAGTCAGGACGGTCTCGATCTCCTGACCTCATGATCCGCCCGCCTTGGCCTCCCAAAGTGCTGGGATTACAGGCATGAGCCACCATGCCCGGCCCAAAGTAAGGTTTTCTTTTCAAAAAGTGTCTTTAAACTGACTATCTCTTGTAAAGCTGGTGATTTTCAGATGTGCCCTGTTCCCGTAGGCACCAGCTTCGCCTCACAGCGCCTGGGTCTGAGATGGTGCGCCTCAAATTGTGCTGAGTCAGAATCACCTGGTGGGCTTGTTAAGCTGCAGCTGGCGGGCCCACCCCCAGAATCACCTGGTGGGCTTGTTAAGCTGCGGCTGGCAGGCCCCACCCCCAGAGATTCTGATTCAGCAGGCCTAAGGCGGGGCCTGAGATTCCACATTTCTAACAAGCTCCCAGTGATGCCGACGCCACTGGTGCAGTTTTGGATCACCCGAGGAGCTTTTGAAAAAAGGCTGGTGCCCGGCTCCCACCCCCAGGATCTGATTTCGTTGGCCTGGGTGCAGCCTGGCGTGAGGCGTGCCATGGCTCCACAGGTGATTCTTATGTGCTGCCCAGCCTAAGGGCCACTGGGTTTACCAAAAGAAGCTAGTAGACATGATGAGTGTTTCCTGAGCCTCTGAGATTCCTTGGATTTCAGGGACAACCTCCTCAGTCTTCCCAGATCAGGGCCTGCCAGGCAGAGAGTCTCTGAGGGATGGAGGGAAGCTGTCCTATGCGAGCCGTACTTCCACCTCTGTATCTTCCATACCAAGTCAACTGTTTGCTAATGCTAGCGGGGAAAACCGTGTGAACTGATTACTAAGATTTCTGGCTTCTCTGGCCAAGCTTCTGGACCACATGGCTGTTGCCAGTGCTCTCTTAGATGGCACACACTTGCCAGCTTGCCACAGTCCCCATCACCCCCTCGTGTGTTACCCTCCTTGGCCTGAGACTCACTGATTTGAGCTACCTGGCACCACTGATTGTCCATCTTCCTGTTTGTGGTTGGGTGTGAATGGACAGGTGCTTTAGGAATGGGAACTCAGATCAGTACTTTCAAAGAAAGACAGGAGACACGGGGAAAGGACCCTGTGTGTGCTTTGAGGATGATGGTGAGCTCAGGCCCTGCTCTTAGCCTAGAAGGGGTGGGGGAATGTTAGACTGAAACCCAGTTGTGTTGCTAATTTGCAGAGTGACTTTAGGTCACTAACACCATCTCTCTATGCCTCAGTTTCCTCATCTGCAAAGTGATTGAGGGTAAGACATGCTGAGCACCCGTGTCCTTCCTATTCTAGGAGCTGGAGAGAAAAGAGTCCAAGTCTTATAACTAAGAGTTGGGAGGAGGGGGACCCTGAAGCCTAGGGAGGGAGACAGCTGGGCCCCAGGATGTGGGCTGGGAAGGAGGCACGGTTCGTATCCAGTTTAACCGCAGGCCCGTGCCATCCCCAGCTCCTCAAAGCTGGACTCTGCTCCCTGCATCCATGTGTGCAGGTGAAGCCTAATTCTTATACCGACTCTGATGCGAGGTGCTGTGGATAGTGGCTGAACCCTGGACTCTGGAGCCGATGGGGCCCAGTCCTGTGGCTCTGCCACTTCCTGGCTGTGTGGTCTCAGGCAGGTTACCAACCCCCCTGGAGTCTCAACATCTCACATGTAGCATGGGCTAGTAATGGGTTGCTGTAGGAATCAAATGAGCTGCACCTGGAAAGCATTTAGCTCTGTGTGTGGCAGATGCTCAGGGGTCACAATCACCAGCATTAAGAGGAGGCACTCAAGTTGTACCTGGGGCCTCGTTTATGCCCCCAAAATCTCAGCCCCAACCCCAAGATGTGTCTCTCTCTCTCTTTTTTTTTTTTTTTTTGAGACAGAGTCTGGCTCTGTTGCCCAGGCTGAAGTGAAGTGGCATGATCTCACTGCAACCTCCACCTCCTGGGTTCACAGAATTCTCCTGTCTCAGCCTCCCAAGTAGCTGGGATTACAGGTGTGTGCCACCACTCCTGGCTAATTTTTGTATTTTTAGTGGAGACAGACAGGGTTTCAACATGTTGGCCAGGCTGGTCTCAAACTTCTGACCTCAGGTGATCCACCAGCCTCGCCCTCCCAAAGTGGTAGGATTACAGGCGTGAGCCACCGCACCCAGCCCCAAGATGTGTGTCTTGATAATAGGGATCCCACTGCCCTCCTTAATTCCTATGATTGAGCCCAGCTTCCCCGAAATGGGGGTCTGGCCCAGCCCAAGTTCACCGAATGGCTCTCAGACTCCCTACAGACCTGAGCTCTTGCAATCAGGTCTCCCTCTGCCCCTGCCCTAGTTTCCTCTGCCACCTGCCATACTCAGGTGCCCTGAAGCATCCTGGACATGGAGTCAGACAGTATAATCTCCCCTAGCTGTGTGACCTTGGGCAGGTTACTTAATCTCTCTGTACTTTTGTAAAAGGGGAATAATAACTTCCACTAGATCCTAAGCTCCTCGAGGGAAGGGATGGCGTTTGCTTTATCCACCAGTGTATACCCAGCATCTAGTCCAGTGCCTGGCACATAGTAGGTACTCAAAAAGTATTTGTTGGATCAATGAATGGGTGACCTAAGGACTAAATTGAATAATATATGTGAAGCACAGTGCCAGGCACACAGTAGCCCCTAAATTAATGTTTCTTGGAACTGAACCTATCTGACTCCCTGAAAGTCTGTATTTTCCTTTGCGCTTTCTTGTGGCCTACATGTTGGGACACATTCCAGGAACTTGGACCATGGATGATTAAGACCTTGGTCATCACACTTGGCCCCTACCAATACCTCTCAATTTCAGCAACAGAGCCATCCCCAGGGCCTGCTCCACAACCCTGGCCCACCTTATCTATCCTAATGAACTCAACAACCACGTGTGTGTGTATCCATCCATCCATCCATCCATCCATCCATCCATCCATCCATCCATCTGTCCATTCACTCATTCATTCATTCAACACATTTTAAGGAGTGTCTACTATCTCAATACTTCCTCCCCAGGCTCCCCCACAAGCTATGGATTCCTACACATCATGGGTTACTGGATATTTCCACCTGGGCCTGCCATGATGTTGTAAAAGGCCAAACCAGACCCTCCTTTTCTCATACCCACATTTCCTCCAGGGCTCTCTAAGCTGATGGTGCCACTGCCAGCCTAGTCACCCAAAAGGGGAGCCCAAGAGTTACCCATGATACCCCCAGATGGGCACCCAGGCCTGACTATTTATTTCCTATGTTCTTCTCAGATATCGTCCCTCCCAAATTTTCTGCCCCATTAGCCTGGGAATCTCCAAGCTCTTTTTCCTGAGTTTCTCTCTCCTCACTGCTCTATCCCCCTTTCTCTCTCCCTCCTATCTATCCTCTCAATGCTGCTCCCAGGAGGAACCATTTCCTGGCCCCACCTTCAAGCCTCCCAATTGCTTTCTGTCCAACCTGTTGGCCTGTCCTGAAGCCTCCCACAGTCTGGGGGCCCTGTGACCTGCTTAGCCTCATCTCCTGCTCTGTCTCGTATGTCATAAAGAGTCCCCTGACCAGTATCCTTCTGTGTCACCTCCAGGGCTTACTCCTTCTGCCTGGAATGCCTTTCTTTCCTCAGTTCACCCCTTTGTTTGGCCAACCCTTACTCACCTTTCAAAGCCAGTTCAATGTCACCTGCTCCGAGAAAACTTTTCAGACCGCACCCAGCCTAGATTATAGACTCTTCAGCTCTGCTCCCATCTGACCCATGCCTGACTCCATCGTTGTAGTTACCACATTATTTCATAATTATCTGCTTATGTGTCTGGCTTTTGCAGGCTTATTCATTGTTCTACCCCTCTGTGCACAGTGCGAGTAACCCCCTTTGCAGATACTATTGCTCGGTAACAAATCACCCCATAATTTAGTGGCTTAAAAGTGCTATTTAATTTTGCTCATGGTTTTGTGGGTCTAGAATTTGGGAAGGTCTCAGCCAGGCAGTTCTCACTTGAGTCCTGCCATGGGCTGGAGTTACCCAAAGTCTCAAGGGGGTGCATGAAAATGGGCTTGGGTTCTACCAGGGCTGCATTGGATGCTGGCGATTGGCTGGGATTTTGCCAGGCTTTCCACTGAGGTGTTACATGTGGCCTCTCGAGTACAGCAGTCTCAGGGTAGTCAGACTTCCCCTGGAACCAGTGTGCCAAGAAAACCAGAAGGAAGATGCATAGGCTTATCTAATCTAACCTTGAAAGTCAGGCAGTATCGCTTCCATCACATTCTATGTGTTACAAGTGAGTGGCTAAGGTCAGCCCAGATTCAAGGAGAGGGGACAGAAGCCCTGCCTTTCAATGGGAAGAGTGTTGAAAAAATTTGCAGACATGCTTTAAAACCACCAGAACCCTCAACACATGTTTGTTGCATGGATGGTTGAAGAGATGGATGCCAAATCGCTTTCCATCTATCCCTATCCTGCCCCATGAATACCTGGTTTTCTTTTCTTTTCTTTTCTTTTCTTTTCTTTTTTTTTTTTTTTTTGAGACAGAGTTTCGCTCTATTGCCCAGGCTGGAGTGCAGTGGCGCCTTCTTGGCTCACTGCAACCTCCACCTCCCAGGCTCAAGACGAGGTCTCATTATATTGCCTAGGCTGGTCTGGAACTCCTGGGCTCAAGCAATTCTCCCACCTTGGCCTACCAAATTGCTGCGATTACAGATGTGAGCCACTGCACCCAGCGAGTACTTAGTTCTTTCCTTCCTGCCTCTTTCTCCTGCACCACTGTGACTCCAGCACATTTGAGGGTAGGCAGAGTGGCCTGGTGGTAGAAGAACACAGGCTAGCAACCTATAGCTTCTGCCTTCATGTGCCTGCTGCCAGCTGGTGTGAGATGCTTAGACAAGTCCCTCTCCTGTCCTAGGCTTCAGTTTCCCTACCCAGAGAACAAAGTGCTGGGCCAGATATTCTCTAACATCCTCCCCACCTCCCACCTTCTACTCTAACTTTAGGCATCTCCATAATTCCCGCTTGCTTTCTGAAAAGGCAGCTGGAAGCACAGGCCAGCTCCATTCTGCAAAGCTGCCCTCCCCGCGTCATGTCTTTGGGAGTTAGCGTCTTAATGACAAGCACACACAGTACATTCTGGTGTGAGAAACTCAAATACTACAGAAGTATGCAGAGTAAAACGTGAAATTCCCCCACGACCTTCCTTTACGCCCTGCCTCCCTCCGAAGGTGGCTGCCTCAGTTCAGCGATTGCCCCGGCAGCCTTTTATACACCTACTGTCCGGCAACTTGAAGCTTTCTCAGAAGGAGAAAGCTTTGCTTGGGATATGTGGCTCGTTTTCTCTTTTAACACATAAAATCATACTGTCCATATTTCTGCAACTTTCTCTTTTTCATGTAATTATGTGTCTAGGACATCTTTCCACCACATACCCAGCCTTTTCTTTTTTTTTCTTTTTTTTTTTGAGATAGAGTCTCACTCTGTCCCCCAGGCTGGAGTGCAGTGTCACAATTGCAGCTCACTGCAACCTCTGCCTCCCGGGTTCAAGCGATTCTCCTGCCTCAGCTTCCAGAATAGCTGCGATTACAGGCGTCCGCCACCACGCCTGGCTAATTTTTGTATTTTTAGTAGAGACGGGGTTTCGCCATATTGGCCAGGCTGGTCTCGAACTCCTGAGCTCAGGTGATCTGCCTGCCTCGGCCTCCCGACGTGCTGGGATTACAGGCGTGAGCCACCGCGCCCAGCCTTTTTAAAAAGATGCTCTATAATTTGAGATGGTATGGATGCTGCAAAGTTCATGTGACCATTCTCCACATTGTCAAATATTTTGGTAACTTCCAGTTTTAATTATTTTACACAGTCTTGCAAAGGGCATCCTCAGGCCGTGTTCAGCACTCCCCGGAATTGCAGGGCTGGGGGACACTCCATTCCTGCGTCCTAGAGAGCCTCTTTCAAGCAAGCTCTTTCAAGCAAGCAAGGAGTGCAAATCCTCCTGCCTGCAGATTGCGGGCTGTGTGGCCTGGGCCAACTCACTGGAGCTCTCTGAGAACCTCTGTGACGAGCCGAGCTAACAATAGCCCTGCTTAGCAGCCCCGCGGCGGCTGACATGGTGAGGCCGGCAGGCCCGCCCCAGCCCGCCCTCCCTCCGCGGTTCGGGCAGGGGGGCAGGGGGTGCAGGGGCAGCAGGGCCCGGCTGGCTCGCTGCGGCCGCTTATCAGAGCCGGCTCTGGCGCCGGTTACGTAACCGGGCGGCTAATGCTGTTTTACTTGTCGATGGAACCCAAATTAAAAGAGGAAATTATTGTCCTGATGCTCAACTCGCCTAATCCCCATCTGTCTCTCCTCTGGTCCCCCGCGCTGCTGAGAGCTCGCATCTAAAGGTCTTGAACGCGTTCCAGATTTCTAATTTCGTTTGCTTATGCAACCAAAAATATTATGGCCGCGTTTCCTGGGGGTGATGAAGTCTATATTCTGGGCTACAGGCACACTAAAAACGGCAGCGCCAGGGCCCAGCGTCGCTCGCGCGTGCACCACGCGCCGGCTTTTTTTGGTTCCTCCGAGGCGCGGGCAGCTCTGCCGCCGCGGGGGCCGCAGGAGGTGGGGGCTGGACCCGCCCGGAGCTCGGGAGGGTCCGGGATGGCCCCGGAGAGCTCAGGCCCCAGAGCCGGGAGGCAGGGGCTGAGCGAACAAAGGCCGGCGTGGGGCGCCCGGAGACGCGGGGGCCGTTCTGGTCGCAGCTGCCTGGGTGACCTCTTGGAACCTCAGCCTCCTCCTTGTTTTTAATTCGACTCCGATCCCTGTGTGCTGAATCGAGGCTGTAGTGAGCTGTGATCGCACCACTGCATTCCAGCCTGGGTGGCAAAGGGAAGATCTTGGAGAGAGAGAGAGAGAGAGAGAGAGAGAGAGAGAGAGAGAGAGAGAGAGAAAAGAGGGAGACATTAACCACCCTGGAATATTGTGTAGATAATTTTTTAAAAAACAGGGTAGATCAAGATGTATTAACATGTATCAGATTGTTAACTTTCTTTAAGAAATAAAGTCATAGCAAAATAGAAAAATACAGAATATGGTTCAACTTGAGTTTTTTAAAATCCATGGGGTGGGGAGAAGCAAAACAGACTTCAGTGTTTTTACCCCACTTCTGTATTGTCTGAATCATCTGAAGAGACACCGTTCATGTATTTCTTGCATAATTTTAAGTATCTGCTTTTAATGATATGAGGAACGGGGGAGCAGGGGCCTTCCTGATCCTATAATTCTCTGGAAGCAGTGGTCAGATCAGGAGTGGGACTGGCTGCAAGGTTTCTCCCCCCACCCCCGACCCCTGGCTAGGGCTTCAGGACGTCTGACCACAGTGTTCTGAGGGCCTCTGACCATCAGGAGGCCACTGGAAGTCCTACGGCTGAGGGAGGCATGGGTACCCAGCCTGGGAGGCCCGAGGCGGGCCCTTGCTGAGGGCAGAGCAAGGGCCCTGGAGTCAGAACCCTGGCTTCTAGTCCCTAGAGCATTGGCTCAAATGGCAGATTCTCCCTTGTTCCTGCGGCCACTCTGGGTCTTGAGACCGGTGGCATCCTCTGCCCTGACAGCCAGGCCAGGGCCAGGGCGAGGAGGAGCCAATGGACCTGGCCGGCTCCAAGGCTGCGGGGCTTGGTCTGAGGCCTCACCTCAGCCAGTTCTGGAGACGTGCCCCTTGACTTGGCTTCTCCGAGTGAGGCCAGGCTCCCTGTGGGCTCCAGACACAGAGAGCCAGGATATGTTTCCCAAGCCACGAGGTACCCCCCACCCCTGAGATGGGCCCAGCCTGTGTGCATGGCACTCATCAACCAGATGCTTGGAAACATCCGCACCGTTGCTGGAGAAGCAGCAAAGAGGCCGCTTGAATACAGGGAGCCATCACCCACAGCACACCAGACTTCTCCAGGTGGACACCGAGGAGCACGGATTCCGACAAGGCGTTATACCTTCAAATCAGGTTCTAATAGCCAAGAATTGCAGGAACCCGTGATGAACTAACTTAAGCAGGTTTCTTTACTTTGGGACTTCTCAGGACCTTACCTACGCTTGGGTACATGATGACTCTCCATGAAGGTGTAATGAGTGCAACTGTTACTAGAAAGCCACGGACTCAGGAGCCCTTTTCTTCCAGAGCATCTCACAGGGCTAGAGGGCTCCAGAACACTGAGCCAGTGAAGGCGGGGAAAAGGCACGGAGGGTGCAGAACTATTGCAGATAGAGTTTGGGAAAACTTAAGAGGAGGATAAGGCCTGGCACAGTGGCTCACAGCTGTAATCCCAGCACTTTGGGAGGCCGAGGTGGGTGGATCGCGAGGTCAGAAGTTCAAGACCAGCATGGCCAAGGTGGTGAAACCCCGTCTCTACTAAAAATACAAAAATTAGCTGGATGTGGTGGTGGGTACCTGTAATCCCAGCTACTCGGGAGGCTGAGGCAGGAGAATCACTTGAACCCTGGAGGCAGAGGTTGCAGTGAGCGGAGATTGCGCCACTGCACTCTAGCCTGGGAGACGGAGCAAGACTCCATCTCGAAAAAAAAGAAAAAAAGAAAAAAAAAAGATAAGGATGAGTAAGCACCGTCCTGCATCACTCAACAAGGGGGATACGTCCTGAGAAATGCATCCTCAGGCAATTTCATCATTGTATGAACATTATAGAGTGCACTTACGCAAACCCAGATGGTGGTATGGTCTACCACACACCCAGGCTACTGCGCCTAGGCTACACCCTCAGAGAGCTTGTTACTCTACTGAATACTATAGGCAATTGTGGCACAAAATAGTATTTGTGTATCTAAACATATCCATACATAGAAAAGGTAGAGTGAAAATACAGTATTATAATCTTATGAGGCGGGGACCAGTGGCTCATAACTGTAATGCCAGCACTTTGGGAGGCTGAGGCAGGTGGATCACTTGAGGTCAGGAGTTCAAGACCAGCCTGGATAACATGGTGAAACCCCGTCTCTACTAAAAATACAAAAAAAAAAAAAAAAATAGCTGGGCATGGTTGTGGGTGCCTGTAATCCCAGCTACTCAGAAGGCTGAGGCAGGAGAATCGCTTGAACCTGGGAGGCAGAGGTTGCAGTAAGCCGAGGTTGTGCCAGGCACTCCAGCCTGGGCGACAAGAGCAAGACTCTGTTTCAATAATAATAATAATAATAATAATAATAATAATAATAATCGTATGGGCCCACTGCTTTAGCTGCAGTCTGTAGTTGACTGAAGCGTTACGTGGTGCATGACTGTATAAGAAGGTGTGAGAAAAGTGGAGGCCACCTCAACTGTGAGAGATTGGTTTAAAAATCACTTCTGTCGATAGAATGCAGGTGGGTGGGTGGGAGGAAGCCCGTCGACTGAGCAGGTGTGGGACTAACATTCATCTCTTTTCTCAGAGTTTGATGCCTGGGCTCATGCACATCCGTGCACCTACCGAGGCACATACCCAAAGGTACACACACACAAAGCTCACATACAAGCATGTGCTCACATGAAACACACACAAACACACAGGGAAGAACATACATCTCCTCATGGGCACTCTCGCATACAGCAAAGCACACACCCATGCACACCCCCAGGGGTGTGCCCACGCAGACCCACCTGCCCAGGCAAACCCATACAAAACTCACGGAAACACAGATGGAGGCACGCACATCCGCACACATGAGCCGGAGCACGCACAGACATGCACGCAGCACACTACACAGGGACACTCGCGTACACGCACTGGGGTGTGCGTGCGGAAGACAGGTGCAGGCGCATGCTCACAGCACACACCTGCATCCACACACTACGCCCTCACAAGCACAGCGTGTCTAAGGCCACAACAGCTTCCCTGCCTCTTTGTGGAGGTGGGGCCAGTGGGGGTGGGAGTGACACTGTGTTTTAGAGGGAAGCTGAAGGACTCCCAAGCACGTTGAGTAAAGCAGTTCACAGAAGGCATATGTCCTTTGAGTATTTTTATCTTTAGCACTCATATGTCTAGCAGAGTCTGGGTGGCTCCATATTGCTACCAGGAAGGAGGACAAGTGGCTGGATTTGAAAGCAGATGGCCCCTGGGTGCAGAGGAAGGACACCCCTTGCTCCCTCCCCCGCCACACCACGGCGTTTCCTACCCCAACATATGGGGTCCCCCAAAGGCCTGTGTAGGCCACCTGCTTCCCACCAGGAAAACAGCTGGCAGAGCAGACTCCCCAGCCCCTAGCTGGGTGCCTGAAGAGAGGTTCCGACAGCCCGCAGCCCCTAACCTACCCCCTGTCTTGGGAGCTCAGATCTCCAGAGCACTTTGGGCCAGGACCATCAGTCTTGGGTCTGGGCTGTGACCCACTGTGGGGGGCTCTCTGCAGCTGCCTCGAATGTGTACATGGGTGGTGTTTTCCACTATCCCTGAGCTGGCAGGAGGTCTGGGCACGTGCCCTGGCCCTCTGTTTTGGTCAAGGACAAGCTGATGGATTTCCAAAGCTATTTAATCCCTGGGTTCTGACGCACCCGGTTCACCACCAAGCGGGATCTAGTGCCCACAATCTGATGTCAGAGGGCGGGAGTGGCCTTGGCCAGGCCTTGGCATGACTCCATCCCCCTGCCCACATGGCAGCGTGGTGGAGCCGGCAGGGAGCAAGAGGCGCCCAGAGCCTTCGCCTCTTGAATCACAACCATTTGTTAGGCCCGCAAACATCAGCATGGCCTAGAAAATGAGGTAAAACAATAACAAGGAAAAATAATCAGGTGCTATTAAGTGAAAAGAGCAGATAAGCAAAACATTATAATCGTGTTTATTTGAGAACAGTAATATTTAGGCAGAGGGAAAAAACTGGAAAAACCAACAGGGACTATCTTTAGAAATTTGCCATTCAACAAATATTTACGGAGTACCTGCTGTTAGTCAGACTGTTTTAGGTCCTGGGAATATAGTAGTGAAGAGACAAAACCCTTTAAGAAGCTTATATTCTAGAGAGTTAACAGGCAATAAACAAAATATACAAGTTCAATATATAGTCAACTGCCCAGGCTCAGTGGCTCAGACCTGTAATCCCAGAGCTTTGAGAGGCCGAGATGGGCAGATTGCTTGAGTCCAGGAGTTGGAGACCAGCCTGGGCAACATGATGAAATGCCGTTTCTACTAAAAATACAAAAACTAGCCGGGCATGGTGGCTCATGCTTGTAGTCCCAGCTATTTGGGGGGCTGAGGTGAGACAGTCACTTGATCCTGGGAGCTCAAGGCTGCTGTGAGCTGAGATCGAGCCACTGCACTCCAGCCTGGGTGACAGAGTGAGACCTTGTCTCAAAAAAAAAAAAGTAAGTTAAATCGTGTAAATGGTGTTAAGTACAATGGGAAAAGGCTGGTGGGTTTGGGAATTGTGGGTTGGGGACTGTAATTTTTAATAGATTCAATTTTTTAAGATCAGTTCCAGTTTTACAGAAAAATTAAGAAGACAATATAAAGCGTTACCCCCAAACCCTCCCTCTTGCTGCACCCAGTTTCTCCCGTCAGTGACAACTTACATTAGTATGGTACATTTGTTGCAATGAATGAACCAATATTGATACATTATTATTATTATTATTATTATTATTATTATTATTATTGGAGACAGAGCCTTGCTCTGTCACCCAGACTGGAGTGTGGTGGTGCGGTAATGGCTCACTGCAGCCTCGACCTCCTGGGCTCAAGCCATCCTCCTTCCTCAGCCTCCAGAGTAGCTGGGACCACGGGTATGCACCACCACACCTGGCTAATTTTTGTCTTTTTTGTAGAGATAGGGTTTTGCACGTTGCCCAGCCTGGTCTAGAATTCCTGGGCTCAAGCAATCCTCTCGCCTTGGCCTCCCAGAGTGCTGGGATTATAGACATGAGCCACTGCACCAGGCCTTGATACACTATTTACCAAACTCTATAGTTTATTTAGATTTTCTGGGTTTACCTAATGTCCTTTTTCTGTTCCAGGATCCCATCCAGGATCTCACATTCTATGTCATTGCTTTGCCTCCTGAGGCTCCTCTTGGCTGTGACCATTTCTCAGACTTTATTTTTGATGACCCTGACAGTTTTGAAAAGTCCTGGTTTGGTGTCTTGGAGGATGCTGCTATATTGGAATTTGTGTTGCATTTTTCTCATGTTTAGACAGGGGTTATGGGTTTTGGGGCCTCTGATCACATAGCCGAGGTGCCATTTTCCTCATGTATCCTATCAGAGGTCCTATGAACTGGAGTTACGAAGATGCTGACTTTATCGCAGGTATCTGTCGGGTTTCCGCACCGCAGAATGACCCCCCTTCTCCCTTTCCACACTGTACTCTTTGGAAGGAAGTCACTGTGTGCAGCCACACGTAAGGCCTGGGATGTATGCTTTCAGCCCCAACTCATTTAGGGTGAAATAGCGACATAAATTGGCCTGGCACGATGGCTCATGCCTGTAATCCCAGCACTTTGGGAGGTCGAGGCGAGCGGATCACCTGAGGTCAAGAGATGGAGACTCTCCTGGCCAACATGGTGAAAGCTTGTCTCTACTAAAAATACAAAAATTAGCTAGGCGTGGTGGCGCACGCCTGTAGTCCCAGCTACTTGGGAGACTGAGGCAGAAGAATCGCTTGAACCCGGGAGGTGGAGGTTGCAGTGAGCTGAGATCACA
The DNA here is from genome assembly GCF_003255815.1 of Theropithecus gelada. Classification (NCBI taxonomy): domain Eukaryota; kingdom Metazoa; phylum Chordata; class Mammalia; order Primates; family Cercopithecidae; genus Theropithecus; species Theropithecus gelada. Next base: position 22,790,406 of record NC_037684.1, on the reverse strand, counting down.
CCAATGCGCTCCAGCCTGGGCAACAGAGTGAGACTCCATCTCAAAAAAAAAAAAAAATCGACATAAATTATTTGAAATTCTTCTGCATGGGTTTTTTCTGTGTATCTTCTTCCCCATTTATTAATTAATCCAATCGCTTATTTATAATGGACTCATGAATATTTATTTATTATAACCCACTTGGGTTATAATACTACTTCATTTTGCTGCCCAATTGTTCCAGGGTTTGGCTGTTGGGAGCTCTTTCAGTCGGCTCCTTCATCCCTTTGTTACCCCCATTCCCAGCACCAATGCGGTTCTTTTCTTTTTGAGCCCTTCCTTACTCTCTGGCACTACACGATGCTCCAGGTTCATCTTGTGCATTTTCTGTCCCAGTCCTGGAATCAGCCATCTCTCCCAGGAGCCCCAGATCCTTTCACTGAAGAAGGGTATTAGAAACCAAGGTACTAGGTGTGATCTTTTTGTTGTTATTGTTTTGAGACAGAGTTTTTCTCTTGTCGCCCAGGCTGGAGTCCAATGGTGCGATCTCAGCTGGGTGCGATCTCAGCTCTCTGCAATTTCAGCCTCCAGGGTTCAAGTGATTCTCCTACCTCAGCCTCCTGAGTAACTGGGATTATAGGCACCTGCCCCCACGTCCGGCTAATTTTTTTGCATTTTGTATTTTTAGTAGAGACAGGGTTTTGCCATGTTGGCCAGGCTGGTCTCGAACTCCTGACATCAGGTGATCTGCCCACCTTGGCCTCCCAAAGTGCTGGGATTACAGGCGTGAGCCACTGTACCCAGCCTGATCTTTACTTTTTAACATGGTGGTTAGTGAAGGCTCCTCTGAGAAGATGACACGTGAATTAAGATGTAAAGAAGTTGAGGGGCAAACCATGGGAGCTTTAAGGAGGGGACTTCAGGAAGAGGAGATATCCCTTGCTCCCTCCCCTGCCACCCCACAGCCTTCCCTCCCGCAACATACTGGGTCCCCCAGAGGCCTGCCCAGGCCACCTGCTTCCCACCAGAAAAATAGCCAGCAGGGCAGCAGGTGCAAAGGCCCCGGGGCCGACATGTGCATTGCATAGTCAAGGAACACAGGCCAGTGAGGCTGGAGCCAAATGGGCTGTGGAAAGAGATGGTGTTGGAGAGGTGGGGCAGGAGCAGATGATAGAGGGGCCGCCCGACAGAACCGCGGCGTTTCCTTAGACTGCAGGGGAAGCAGACAAGTGACACCATCAACTCACTTTTTAATAAAACCACTCTGGCTACCATGCTGGGGATAGCATGAAGGGGCAAGGGCCGATGCTATTTTAAGAATCCAATGAGTGATGATGTTGGCTTGGATTGGATGGTAGCAATGGAGGTTGGGTGAGGGGCTCAGTTTCTGAAGGCAGAGCCAACAACATTTTCTGACAGATTGGATGCTGGGTGAGAGAGAGAGAGGGATGGTGCTAAGGTTGTGCCTGATCATCTGGAAGAAGGCAGTTGTGATTAGTCACACTGGGGGAAGACTGGAGGAGCTCACATGTTGGACACATTAAGTTTGAGACTCCCATCATCCATCCAAACAGAGATGCTGAGTTTGTGTTTAAGTCTGGAGTTCAGGGGAGAGGGTGGCTGGAGGGATGACATGAGAACGGGCTCCCAGCCCAGCCCACCAGGTGGTCTCTAGGCAACGGATTTATACCCGTTGGCTTAGGCTGAATCCCACACAGGACCTGGACCAAGGAGCCAGCCCATAACCACACGGGGAGGGAGGCAGCTTTGAAAAAACCTGGCCCCAAGTCCCGGCAGGTGGAGCAGATGCTACATGCGGCTCTTGGTCAGCTTCCCAAGGACCCCCCGCCTTGCTCTGCATGGGGGTGCACCGCAAGCACCCAGGGCTTAGGGCGTGGAGAGGCCCCAGGATGAGGACTGGGCTTTCTCTCCGTCTGAGCTGCTCCCCAGGGCAGAACTTGGGGGCCACATCTACTTTTTCCTCAGCTCCCAGCCTCTGGCTCCTCGCCACGGTCATCAGAACTGCTGAGTGGAAAAAGGCACAAGGCCATATCCAGAGGGCAGCCTCTCTGACCTTTGGGAGGTGACAGCACCAGGTCACTGGACTCTCAAAACAGGAGGAATGGACAGGAGAAGGGAGCGAGGGAGGAGAGGTCAGGGGACAGGACAGGAGAGAAGGAGAGGGAGGAGGAGGGGAGGGTCCAGAGGCGAGGGGAGGTAGGAAGAGGCTGGTGTCCCGGGCTGTGTCCTGGCCCCACAGCCTGATGAAGGGGCAGCTGACAGCAGGGGTCCTTCTTGCCACCTGCCCATCTCTCACATGCCACATCTAGTCCACCAGTCCATGCTGTGTCCACCAGCCGTGCCGTGGGCTCCCTCTCTTCCCTCGATGATGCCTCCACCCTGGTCCAGGCCACCCCTCTCTCTGACCTATGCCTCTGGAAGAGCCTCCTCCCACTTCTGTCCTCTACAGTCTGTTCTCAGAGCAGCCAGAATGACCCTTCTCAAACAAAACCGAGATGAGGCCATCGCTTCAGAAACCCTCTCCCTCTCCCAGAGTGAAAGGCCCCTCTCAGGCCGCCAAGTCTGCCCTCGGTCTGCAGTTCCCCCTCCAGTCCTCCCACGGCAGCCTCCCTGCCGCTCCTCCAGCAGCCCAAGCAGGCTCACAGCTGCCGCAGGACCTCTGCACTTGCTGTGCCCTCCAACCGGCCTGCTCTGCCCAGCAGGTGCCTTGCTCCTTCACTTCCTTCAGGTCAGCACCAAAGTCTCCTCCTCAGAGAGGCCGCCCTGCCCACCCAGTCTGAAATAGACCCCTCCCACCACCACCACTGTTCCCTTCCCCAGCTTACTTTTCTTAAGACTTACACCACTTTATATATATATATAAAAATAAAAAGTGTATCTATATATACACAGTTTATATATATATACACAGTTTATATATATACACACTTTATATATATAAGAAAAAAATATATACTTTATATATATAAGAAAATATATATATACTTTATATATATATATATATTTATTTTTTTTTTAGACAAGGTCTCCCTCTGTTGCCCAGGCTGGAGTGCAGTGGCAATGGTGTGATCTCAGCTCACTGCAACCTTCGTCTCCCTGGTTCAAGCGATTCTCATGCCTCAGCCTCCCAGGTAGCTGGGATTACAGGTGCCCACCACCACACTCAGCTAATTTTTGTATTTTAGTAGAGACAAGGTTTTGCCATATTGGCCAGGCTGGTCTCGAACTCCTGGCCTCAAACGATCCACCTGCCTCAGCCTCCCTAAGTGCTGGGATTACAGGCGTGAGCCACCGCTCCCAAACCAGGACACCTCTTAAACATCTCTGTAGTACCCCTCCTCTCTCCGGCCCACTGCCTCAGTGCTTATCAGCTCAGGGACCCCAGTGGTCTCCAGGGTTTGCTTTCATCACCACAAGGCAGTTTCCACGGAGATCCAGAATGATCTTGCTAAAAAAGCACGTCTGATCTGCTCACTCCCAGGCTTAACCCCCTTCACTGGCCCTCAGGATTAGGTCCAGAGTCCAGAGTCATCTGCCCCTGCCCTGTCTCCACGCTCCTGCTCCCTCCTGGGCTCTTCCTGCTGAAGCTCCTGTCTGACTCAGCCGCATACATGCCGCCAGCCCCTCGTGCCCACAGCACCTGCTCCTCCTCTCTCAGCCCTCTTCTTGCTTGGTTGCGATTCATTGTGTTACTGCCCTCCAGACGGCCCATTTTGAGTTCCTGCGTGCAGCCTGCCTGGATGGAGGCCTTAGCCTCTGCCCTGAGTCCTGGTTGCATGGGAAGTTCTCTGGCCTCAGCTTGGATGTTTGTGGGTGGGGAGCAGCTGCGGTGGGTAAAGGGTGGCTGATGAGGATCATGGGGTGTGTGAGGCTCCCTGGTCCTTCCCTCAAGGACACCACTGCTGACGCCACTTGTCCCCAGGCTCTAGAAGAACTGGGTCTCTCTCTTGTCCAGGACCTGCCAGGGAAGAGGCTCTTAGGCTCTCATCTGTTGAATGGTTGAATGGATCACTCTAAATAGTAACTATAGGTGATTTTTGTTTTATACATCACTGTATTTTCCATAAATAAATAATGTCCATCTTTTTTCTTTTTTGAGACGGGGGGCTCACTTTGTCACCCAGACCGGAGGGCAGTGGTGCAATTATGGCTGACTTCAGCCTCAACTTCCCAGGTTCAAGTGATCCTCCCGACTCAGCCTGAAAGTAGCTGAGACCACAGGTGTGCATCACCACACCTAATTTTTCTCTCCTTCCTTCCTTCCTTCCTTCTCTCCTTCCTTCCTTCCTTCCTTCCTTCCTTCCTTCCTTCCTTCCTTCCTTCCTTCGTCCGTCCCTCCCTCCCTCCTTCCTTCCTTCCTTCCTTCCTTCCTTCCTTCCTTCCTTCTTCCCTCCCTCCCTCCCTCCCTCCCTCTCTCTCTCTCTTTCTCTCTTTCTTCTGTCTTTTCTTTCTCTTTCTTTTTTGAAACAGAGTCTTGCTCTATCCCCCAGGCTGGAGTACAATGGTATGATCTTGGCTCACTGCAACCTCTACCTCCCGGGTTCAAGTGATTCTCATGCCTCAGCCTCCCAAGTAGCTGGGATTACAGGTGCCCACCACATCCGGCCAATTTTTTGTATTTTTGGAGAGACAGGGTTTCACCATGTTGGCCAGGCTGGTCTCGAACCACCCACCTCGGCCTCCCAAAGTGCTGGGATTATAGGCATGAGCTACTGCCTATCATTTTTTTTTTTTTTAAATAGAATGGGAAACAAAAACTTACCTTGGAAAATCATTTTTACTGAAATGTTGATTAAAAAGTAACACTTCCTGTATCTTCCAAAGCTGACCAGACACACACCCGGGCCCTGCCATCCCTGCCCTAGGTATTCACCCAACAGAAATGCATTCATATGTTCACAAAACACAGGAACTAGAATGTTCATAGTGGCACTATTCACCATAGCCAGGAACTGGAACCTCCCCAAATGTCCATCAGCAGTAACATGGGTGAATACATTTTAACAGAGTCACACAATGGCAAGCTACCAGCAATGGGGACGAACAGCCCTTGACTGCCTGTGAGAGTACGGACAAACCTCACAAACATAATACTGAACAAAAGAAACCAGACACAAAACGGCACCCACTGTATCCTCACACAGTTCACAGAGCACTACTGTGCTCCATCTACACACAGTTCAGAAGCAGGCCAGAGTGCCTGTGGGCTGAGTAAGGAGAGAGGCTGGACTCGGGGATAGTAGGCGGAAGGGGTCTTGGGTGCCGGTGAGGTGCTGTTTTTCAATTTGGGTGCTGGTTGTATGGGTATGCAAAGCATGTGCAAATTCTTTCAGTGGTACACTTTGATTTGTGCAATGTTCTGTGTGTGTGCTTAACTTCAATTTTAAAAAGTCTTTAAAATAAAAGTCATGTCTCTTGGAGCAGGTTAAATCCACCTCCCTTTTCTGTCTAAGGGCAGGTGGAGAGCAGGTGGCTGGCCTCCCTGGGGCACAACCACGTGTCCCCTCGTGGGTGCTACCAGAGTCCCTCCCCAGCCTGAAGACTCCTGAAGCCCCAGACTCAGGGATTTTCTTTCCACTGAGCTCTGGTAAGTCCCACCATCACAGACCAGGCCTGTGTGGGCCCCAGAAGCAGGACCAGTGTTAGCTGCAGCCTGGCCCTCACTGGCTGAGTTACTCCGGGCCTCCCTTGCCATCGGCCCCCCCAGGCTTGGTGCGGAGGCGAGAATGCAGGGGCGCAAGCCGCCTGGGTCCCCGGGTTGTGACCGGCGGCCTCCCTCCACCTTCTTGCCCCTGGTCGGGGGTGGGAGCGGGGCGGGGAGGTGGGGCTGCCGGTGCTCCAGGGTCCCCAGCCTCTCCCCACCCCCTGCAGAGGGCAGGGAAGCCCTGGACCTAGTCTGACCTTGCGCGCCAGCCCCAGAGGTCGCCGCGCTCTGCTGTCGGGGTTCAGGTGCCCGCGGTCGGGCAGGGGAGGGCGGTAATTAAGCCGGCCCGGCGGCCGGCGAGGGGCGCGGGTCCAGCGCGCTGCCCTCCGCCGCCACCCGGAGCGGTTATTTATAACCGCGGGTCGCGTTACCTCCTGACCTTAAGCTGGGGCCGGCGATCCGCAGCGATTAGCATCTATCTCCTCCCCGCCGCCCGCTGCGAACAAACACCCCTCTGTGCGCCCTCCCCGGCCCGCCCCGCGGGAGGCCCTGCAGGAAGCAGGATGTTGACCCGGAGCCTCCCTGCGCTCCTGCGGCGGCCCCGCCACGTGTGAGTGGCGGGCGGTGGAGTGCGGGTGGTGGGGAGAGGGGGAGCAGGAGCTTCCCGAGTTACCAATGTCCTGGTCTATTCTGAGTGACTGCCTTATTTACAATATAGGGCTCCCCAGCCCGGGTCTGCCCAAAGGGGTGCCGTCTCCTAAGCCAGTGGGGGACCAGCCAACCCTGGTTGCGGCAGCACCTGCACAGGTGGTCCCAGAATCACAGGCTGCAGACCGCATCCTCCATCAGCCAGGCCGTCGTTGCTCGATGGCAGCTAAAGGCCAGCGGGAAAGGTGGCTGCATCGGAGTCCCACAGCCATCCACGGCGGACCCCGGCTCCTGCCTGGTTTTCCCCGTTGGCTCCCAGAACTCCTGATTCTGGTCCGGAGAAGCCTCATGAAAGGAGGCTGGGGTTGGAAGATTGGCCCATTCATTCAACACATTTTTATGTTATGTATTTATTTTTGAGACAGGGTCTTGCTCTGTCAACCCAGGCTGGAGTGCAGTGGTGGGATCAAAGCTCACTGCAGCCTCAAACTCCCAGGCTGAAGTGAGCCTCTTGTCTCAGTCTCTGAGTAGCTGACTACAGGTATGCGCCACCATGCCCAGCTAATTGTAAAATTTTTTGTAGAGAAGGTTTTGCTATGTTCCCCAAGCTGGTCTCGAACTTCTGGCCTCAAGTGATCCTCCTGCTTTGGCCTCCCAAAATGTTGGGATTACAGGCACGAGCCACTGAGCGCCTGGACCATTCAAAACTTTTTTTTGAGTCGGAGTCTCACTCTGTCGCCCAGGCTGGAGTGCAGTCATATGATCTCAGCCCACAGCAACCTCTACCTCCTGAGTTCAAGCAATTCCCCTGCCTCACTCTCCTGAGTAGCTGGGACTACAGGTGCCTGCCACCACGCCTGGCTAATTTTTGTATTTTTAGTAGAGATGGGGTTTCACCATATTGGCCAGGCTGGTCTCGAACTCCTGACCTTGTGATCTGCCCGCCTTGGCCTCCCAAAGTGCTGGGATTACAGGCGTGAGCCACTGTGCCCAGCCTCAACACCTCTTTTTAAAGGCACCTGCTAGGTGCCAGGCACCTTGCCAGGCAAAAATCCTTATCCTGTGGAGTTGACAGTCCAAGAGAAAAAGTCCTTCCCTGGAGCCTGGGGCCCTGTGATGGAGGCAGTTGCTGAGGGCCTTGATGTGTGAGTCCTGGGGAGGGAGACTGAGGCAGGGAGTGGGAGGGCTGGGCTGATGATGCATTGTAGGACTGCAGCCTGCGCTGGGTATTTGCTGAGCAAGGCCAAGGCTATGTGAGACACTAACATCCTGGGCCTGTGAAGGCGTAGGCCCAACAGCGTGTGTACCCCCTGCCTAACTTAAATGACCTTGCACCCAGGGCAGAGGGTGAAAATCTCACCCAGTCTTGGGAGTCATCCTGGAAGAACTCATGGAAGAGGACCCACTGAGTCAGGATGTTTGAGGAGCACATTGAGGGCAGAGGGAGCCTGGGCTGCCCGCCTTTCTGCCATGCTCTCAGGCACTTGGGGGCACTTGGGAGGAGTTTGCCTGTGTGACGTGACCAGCCCTTGACCACTCCTTGCCCTCTCTGGGCCTCAGTTTCCACAAATGAGCAGTGAAGGGGTCAGCTGAGATGAGGCATTTCAACTCTGGTCGCCTGCGCTTCTGGTCTAGGGACATCCGCTAGGCCAGAGACTCTCCCACCGGAGCCTGGCTCAGGCCGGGTGCATCTGTCTGATGAAGCCCAAGAGGCTGGGCCGGGTGGACCAGGAGTAGCTGTGGCCGTGGGTAGCTGGTGGTGCCAGAGTGTCCGCCGCTTCCTGGCCATGGGATCTGAGACGAGTCCCAGAACCTCCTTCCTTGAGCTTCAGCATATGAGGGAGTGGCACATGCACATACGTGTGGGAGTCTGGTGTGCTGGGTGTGCCTCAGTGGGTAGGTGGCTGCGCAGGGGCGTGTGTGCTTGGCGTGTGTTTATGTGGGGGTGTAAGGAGTGTCTGCAGCAAGTGTGTAGGGGGTGGGGCTCACGCGTGTAGGTCAGATATGTATAGTGGGGGTGTGGGCAGATATCGGAGGAATGTCTTAGTGGTCAGGGGGAGGCTTGAGGCAGGGTAGGAAGGCCTGGAGGGGCCCCTCCCTCACTCTGCAAACCCCCCTCTGGCCACATGGTCAGCCTGTGGCTGGTGTGCCCTGACCAGTCAATGAACTCAGGGTCTGGAAGAGTCAGCGGCTTTTCCAACCTCTTTGCCAAATGGGATGTCAGCATGGGGGCAGGGGTGGTGGGGGTGCGGGCTGGGGAAGGTGGCAATGACTTCATGACCAGACTGCTGAGCAGCTGGGGAGGGGGGCAGGGCGCCGGAGGCCGGCTAGGTGGGGGATCCATTCTGGGTGGGGAGGCAGCCCAGGCTCATGTTCCTCAGGACCCCTGGATTCCCTTTGTGGGGAGGACCTCCTGGAGGGTCTGCAGGGGGCTCCCTTGGACTGAGAGCCCTCCAGGGGCTGTTACATGGGGTCCCAATAAGCTAACAACAGCTCTGGAAGGCAAGGCCTCTTGTCCCTATTTGACAGATGAGGAAACTGAGGCTGGGAGAGGCAGCCACATAGCTGGAGTGAATGGTGAACTGGACTAGGAACAGGGGTGGGCGCGTTTCCCACGCTGTCCCACAGCGACACAGCAGGGGCAGGGACAGCCCTTAAAATCCAATCCTCTGAACACCTTGAGTCCTCAAACCTCAATCCATCCAAAAGAGGCTCCATCTTGGGGAGGCCCTCCACACACTTCTCTACAATTCGGGGGACCGTCGGCCTCAATAACCACATAGTGGGGCCACTACAAGTCAACAGAAGCCTTTATATCACCCAGCAGACCCTCTCTCCAAAACCACAGCAGACCCTGTCTCCAACAGAGACTAGGCCTGGTTCCTACTTCCAGAACGCCGTGCTCCAGCCCCAGCATTGCTGACTCACGGGGTCAGGCTGGCGTTGCTCCTCTGTGGGGCTGGAGGGGCCCCAGATCACAGACCTGGGGGTGGGTGTGAGCACTGCTTTCGTACGCAGAAGCTGAGGTCAGCTTTTGGGCTGCTCTTTCTTCAGCCATTTACTAGTTTCCCATCGTAATAATAACTACCCCTATCTAAGCTTTATAGCTCAGCAAGGACTTTCACAAACATTCTGTCACTCACACCATCCTTGCACCAGCCCTGTGATGAGGAGTTAATATGCCCATTTTATAGAACAAGAAGCTGAAGCTCAAGGAAGGAGGTTCTGGGACTCGTCTCAGATCCCATGGCCAGGAAGCGGTGGCCACTGGCATTCCTGACCCTGCCCAGACCAGCACCTTCCACAGCAGAGACCCCCTCCAAGGAGCAGGCGACGTGTGACTTCCCCATGGGTGGACTCTGGGCTGCAGCGTCGGCTAGCGGTGCCATCTTTAGTCTGGGAGCTGTGTGAAGCCTGCTCCCCACCTTCCCCTCCTGCAAATATTGGGGGAGGGGCACGGAGGAGCGGAAGATAGAAGCAAAAGTGGCAGTGACGGGTGCATGAGAGATTGGGAGATACGTGCTGGGGAGGGGGTCCCCCGGAGCAGAGCTGGCTGCCCTTGGCACTGGGCCCAAGCGGAGGAGTGGCAGGACCAACAGTTCCTGGAGCACAAGTCCATCAACAGGTGACCAGTGCCAGCCATTGCCATGTTCTCATCTGCCCGCAGCAAAATGAGAAAAACAAGGACGATATAGTAAGGTTTTACTAAAGCTAGGTTTACTGAATCCAAAAGACTGTCCTTTTATCTGAGCTTTGTATTTTCAATCGTGTGTGTGTCTGTGTGTGTGTCCGTGTGTATGTCTCTGTGTGTGTGTGTGTGTGTGTGTGTGTGTGAGCGCAAAAGGACCTTTCCTTTGACATTTCCTTTTAATGACCCCAAACTCAGCAAAATAATAAAAAAAAAAACTGGTGACTAGCGGGTGCGGTGGCTCACGCCTGCAATCCCAGCACTTTGGGAGGCCGAGGTGAACAGATCGCTTGAGGCCAGGAGTCTGAGACCAGCCTGGTCAACATGGTGAAACCCCATCTCTACTAAAAATACAGAAATTATCTGGGTGTGGTGGCGGACGCCTGTAATTCCAGCTACTCGAGAGGCTAAGAGGTGGGGGTTGCAGTGAGCTGAGATGGCGCCACTGCACTCCAGCCTGGGTGACAGGCTCTGTCTCAAAAACAAACAAAACTGGGGACTATGTCAGATCCTAAACTTTTTTATTTTTTTGAAATGTTAGTGATCTGAGAGATCTGAAAGGCTGGGACCCACTGAGCTAGCTCGTACATGGCTCTCGGTGAAAGCTGGCACGGGGCGGGGGCGATGTTTTTAAAATGAGGGATGAATCTGAACAGCTGGAAGCTTCTCCCAGGCTGGAGGAGGGGCTGGGTTATTGCCCAGACTTGGCCCCTGAGGCCCCAGCCTAGGCATCCCCAGGAAACCTGAGCAGAAGGAACATTCACGTAACTGTACTGGGAATTCTGAGAAGGGCCTAGGAGCCAGTTCCCCATGCCACACACCCTCTGCTCATCCCTGACCGGGAGCCAGGAGGAAATGTTCCCTTAAACCCCACCCCGGCCTCCCCCAGCGCCCCCAAGGCCGGTTCCAAAATAGTCCAGGCCCTTGGAGGAGACATCATGGGTTGAGCTGGCTGCCTGTCCCCTGAGAGGACATGGCAATAACGCTGTGGCCGAATATAGAGGGACAGTAGACACTGACATGGACCCTGCGGCCTGGGGAGGCTCGCAGGCTCCACGGTGCCTGCTCCACCCCCATCCCTTCTGAGCCTGGACAGCTGGGAGGCTGGCGCCCCTCTCCTGGCCCAGCCCAGCCCACCTGGGGACAGGTCCTAACAAGCCCAGGCAGAACAGGAGGCCGGCCTAGGAGGGCCCAGGGCCTGGGCTGGGTATGAGCGTGGGGACACCTCTCTCTGGGGACTCAAAGCATTTTATAAGCTTAACTTCCCACAGGACACCCCGAGATCAGGAGACCAAGCGGAACCAGGGTGTCTGCTGCAGAGCCACTCCCGCTCTCTGTTCTCAGCTTCCGAAGGAGAACAGGGCCATAAAGCTGGGGTGTGGGAGGCTGAGAGGAGGGCAGGAAGCCAGGCCAAACCCCAATAAACTGCTGGTTGAATCGAATCACAAATAATTAGTTCTGATGGCCAAGGTTGCCTCCACCCTCCTCTCCTGGGAATTAAAAGTCAAAGGGCAGAGCTGCTGACGCAGATGTCAGGGGAGACACGAGGTTTGGAACAGCTGGGACTCAGCTCCCAGGCTCCGCTGCCCCAGGTCGCAGGCCACAGTCGCCCTGGACACGGTGTCCCCCAGGTGGGCCCCTAGAGCTGCATTCCCAACTCAGGGAAAGGGGCTCTGCTCCCTCACGCTTCCCCTGGCGCTACGTCACCACAACTTGACTCCAGGTTGATCAGGCTGCCCCGAAAACTGTTGCCAGATGACAGCCTGGAAGAAGCAGTTCCCAGCCTCTCTCCCTCCCACCCCTATAAGAGGAGGAAGAGATCTCTGCCTCCCTGTCAGAGGCAGGGGGAGCCTGGCTCCCTGAAACCCGCTGCGTCCCTTCCCCTAGGTCGGCCTTGCCGCAGGCACACCCTGGGCGGCTGCACGAGGTCTGCGCACCAGCGGTGACCCCCAGTGGTCAGTGCAGGACTTGAACCTGAGCCGTGGGCATGGCTGCTGCAGACTCATCCCTGCAGTCTCAGCCCACAGCCAGTGACTTGGGAAGCCCTGCCGTGCGAGTGGTTTGGGGATTTGATCTTGGTAAAGCTATTGCTGGCGTTTAGAGGTACTTCGTAGGTGCTGATTTTTCCTAATTGAACGGTGGCTGGATCTGGGCCTAAAGGTCCTACTGTCAGCAAATCCGTGTCCACATGCCTAAGAATGAATTCATCATCTAGCCCTAAACCGGCTCCTCCTCCTGACTTCCCTATTTCTATTAATAGCACTGCCACCCTCCAAACCTCCGAGTCATCTTCAGCCGCTCCCCACACTGGGCGGGGTGCCTGATCCTGCCCCTCCTCCCTCCGCAGGTCACCCTTGCATCCCTCTCCTGGACGCTCATGGCCTCTCACCTGTGTCACTGCCATCCTCAACGATGCTGCTGGCTCAGACGTGGGCAGGGGACCCACCCCTCCTCCACTTACTGGCTTCGTGACCCCGGGCAAGTTACTTAAACTCTCTGAGTCTCAGCTTCCTCAGCTGTAATGTGGGGCTAACAATCACAGTCCCTCTCTCACAGGGCATTGCATGAATTAAATGATAGGCCGGGTGTGGTGGCTCACACCTGTAATCCCAGCACTTTGGGAGGCCCGGATGGGAGGATCACCTGAGGTCAAGAGTTCCAGACCAGCCTGGCCAACATAGTGAAATCCTGTCTCTACTAAAAATACAAAAATTAGCCATGCCTGTAGTCCCAGCTACTCCAGAGACTAAGGCATGAGAATCGCTTGAACCCAGGAGGCAGAGGTTTCAGCGAGCTGAGATCGTGCCACTGCACTCCAGCCTGGGCGACAGAGTCAGACTCCATCTCAAAAAATTAAAAACAAAACAAAACAAAAAATAAATTTAAAAAAAAAGAATTAAATGATAGAATGGACATGAAGACCCTATCATGCAAGAAATGCACAATGGGTGTGGATTATTAGAAATCATCCAGTCCAATGCTCCCATTTTATAAGCAGGGAAACTGAGGCCCAGGTGTCTTTACAACATGCTCCATAGCCAGGGACTTGGAAGTTCCTGAAATCTTGAAGCTCTTCCACTCCCCTCCTCCACCATCATGGCATTCTAGAACCCAGAACAAAAGGCCAGCTCTTGAGTCCTGTGGGCCCCTTCCTCTGCTCTCAGGGGCAGGTATGCTTGGGTAAGTGTGGTAGTCACCCAGTCACACGAAGTATGTTCTGGAATGGGACAACCACAGCTGGTATCCAGCCGGCTGAGTCAGGGCCACCCATCTGCAAGGTGATGAGTGAGGCTCAGCACGTGGGCTGGCACAGCTGCCCGCCTCAGGGCACACAGAGGCGTGCTCACATGGCAGCTGTCCAAAAAGGGCAGACGTCTCTGCCTTTGGCAATCCTGCCCTCACCTCCCTCTCCCCACACACACCGCACCCCAGTCCCAGGGTGATCACACCGGGGTCAGAGGAAGGAGGGCAGGCTGATTCAGCCTCTTCCCATCTGGGTCTGCTTCCCTGTGGGCAGGTGTCCTTAATATTCTATCCATGAATGAGCACCCGGCACTCACAAACTCCTTGAAATTGAAGGCAGGAGCCTTGTTCCAGGATGAGGGTCATAGCTGTCATCAGATTTGGGGTTTTACTCCCAAAAAGGCAATAGGAAGAAAAGCAAGTGGGCTGGGCGTGGTGGCTCACGCCTGTAATCCCAGCACCTTAGGAGGCCTAGGCGGGTGGATCACCCGAGGTCAGGAGTTCGAGACCAGCCTGGCCAACATGGTGAAACCCCACCTCTACTAAAAATACAAAAATTAGCCAAGCATGGTGGCACGAGCCTGTAATCCCAACTGTTTGGGAGGCTGAGGCAGGAGAATCACTTGAACCTGGGAGGCAGAGGTTGCAGTGAGCCGAGATCGCGTGCCACTGAACACCAGCCTGGGCAACAGAGTGAGACTCTGTCTCAAAAAGAAAAAAGAAAAGAAAAGCAAGTGGACAGGCTTTAGAATCAGATGATCCAGGTTCAAACAAGGGCCCATCCTAGAGTTGGCACCTATTGTCTACGACAATGGTTCTCAAGTAGGGATGATTTTGCCTCCTAGGAACATGTCTGAAGACACTGGGTATGCTACTGGCATTTAGTGGGCAGAGGCCAAGGATGCTGCTATATGTATCCTGTAATGCACAGGACAGACCACACTGCAAAGAATCACCCAGCCTCACATGTCAGTACTGATGAGGTTGAGAACTGCTGGTTGAGGTGTCCTGTCAAATGAGGAAATCTGTGCCCCACAGCCGCCCTGGGGACTAAAGGAGGGAATGGATGAGGAATCCAGGACTGGGCCCAGCACACACTCCACAGTTGCAAGGGATCTTCCTCTCCTAAGGACTTTTTGGCCTGGGACATGGTAGCTAGTGGGCAGAGGTGGAGTAGGCACATATTTTGGCTTTCACGAGAGAACTTTCTGAAATGATCTTGATGCTCCTGCCTCACCCAGCTCATGGCAGAGTTTCTCTAGAACAGTCCCATGCTCATTTATCAACAAGGAAAACCTGGGCATGGTAGCTCACACCTGTAATCCCAGCACTTTGGGAAGCTGAGATAGGAGGATCGCTTGAGCTCAGGAGTTCGAGACCAGCCTGGGCAACATGGCGAAACACTGAATCTGCAAAAACTAAAAAAAACTAGCTGGGTGTGCTGGTGCGTGCCTGTAGTCCCAGCTGCCTGGGGGCTGATGTGGGTGGATAGCTCGAGCCTGGGAGGTTGAGGCTGCAGTGAACTAGGATTGTGTCGCTGCACTCCAGCCTGGGTGACAGAGGGGAGACCCTGTCTCAAGAAAAAAAAAAAAAAAGGAAAAAGCAGGCTCTGGAAGGAGCCAGCCACCGTTGCCCTCTGGGCACTCACCTTCTCACCCCTCAGGCTCCAACAGGGTTCCATGTGACCCATCCCGGAGGGGAGAGGAGACTGCGGAGAGGATGGGAGGCAAAGCACCTCCTTCAAGCTCCAGGGAGGCAGGAGGATTTGTTTAGGAGCGGCCCTGTGCAGAGGCAGGGGCATGGCTGAGAACACCTTGGGAGGTGGTGTGAAGCTGAGTCTAGGAGCTGTCAGCCCTCCCTGCCACTCAGCTCAGCGCTCACTTGGGTAGCTTCAGCCTCAACAGCCGTGGGGTCAAGTGTCTCCTCTACAAAAATAATTCCCATATAAGTCACTGCCTTCACTCCTGGGACTGGCGGGTGCACCCAAATCGGAGTCACCACCCGGCCCCCTTGAGCATCGCCTTGCTGGCTTATCCATCACAGGCGGAAGAGCTGACGAGGCTACCACAGCGGGAGGGAACTGACCTGAAGCCGCCGGGAGAGATGGGACCCTGAGGGCCCTTTCTGGCACTACTCACTTGTGGGGTCTGGGGGATTAAAACACACTGTCCCTCTCTGGGTCTCAGTTTAACAGGGAGGAGACCACCACCTTCCAAACCTCAGTGACGGTGTCAGGCTGCGGGTAGCGCTGGGGCTCTTGCGTCTGTGTCTGGAGACGCAGCTGACTCCCTGACAAGCCCAGACATGCAGCTGTTCCTGCAGAGGAAGCAGCAGGAACGGGGGAAGGGCAGAGCGCTGAGGGAGGGGGAGAGGGACCGAAGGACACCAGAGTGACTGTGTGCAGCGAAGCGAGTATGAGCAGAGTCCCAATCTCCAGCTCCCTTCTCCGGGGAAGCATTTTTGTCTTTATTGGAAATTTCCTCCCATGTGACATCTGACCTCTACCTTCTCTTCTACAGATGAGCTCTGCTAATCCCAGCGGGCTGAGACACTGCGACTGCCCACCTGTCCCCAGGTGCCCCTTCTACACAGTCCCATCCCTTCCCAGGGATGCTCAGTGGCTGCAGCCAGCCTTGCTTTCTGCCACTCAGCCCTTGCAGGGGCTCCAAACCCCAAAAGGGGCAGTCTGGGCTGGGGCTCCTAAGGCATTATCCCATCACGCACGTTCCAGGCGGGACCCTGAAGGAAAGGGGTCCCGGACCCAAAGGCTCCTGCTCACCAGAGGCTCCACCCAGGGACTCCTCTCACCTCTCCTGCCACTCCAGCTCCTCTCCGGCTTTCCTGTCATCTCCCGATGCCACAAACCTTCTGACTTCCTCCCTCTTCTCCACTGAATTTCTTTTCCAGGCTCTTCCTTTCCTCAACTGGCTTCACACTGGACATTCCCAGCTGGTAGGATCTGCCTGTGGCTCTGCGCAGGAGGCTGGGCAAGGGTGGAGAAGGCTGGGGGAGCTGTCTCCATGACCCCCGTAGGGGCGAGAGACGGAAGCTGCATCTGGGACCTATCGGCTGCAGTTTGGGGCATTCATACCCACGTGAACGTCCTGGAGCAGCCCTGAATCTGGACATCAAACTCCAAGCTTGAGAATGGCGAGCACTACTATTAGGCGCCCCTTCCTCTAGGCCTATGCCCACTCCCGTGCCCACGGAAGCTGTGTAGTCCATGCTGGCTCTGACTCATGTGGGTGTCCTGACCGAGTGAGGCGGAGGCAGCAAGGGCCCTTTACTCTGTGCACTCCCAGCTCCCCATCCCGGCCAGGGCAGCCTCGACCCTCCTGCCCGCTCGCTGTGCCATGTGTCAGGTGGCTGGGATCATGCTCTTCTCCTTTCTCCATCAAGAGGATCCAACAGCATCTTGCAGCTAACACTGGGGCATGGGAGTGAGGGAAACAAACATGGTACACACTCTTCTGCCCTAATGTTTAGAATCATGGGGCAGAAAATCATCCTAGAACTCATCTAGCCCAACTGTCATTTTACGAAAAACAAGACACAGAGAAAATGACCAGCCTAAAGCTCATGGCTACTCAGGGCAGCTGGGACAGGGGTCTGGTTTCCTGGCATGGAGCCCACAGTGTCTGGATGTGCTGGAACTCGGCGTGTCCCCCTGAGAGTTAGCTGCAGAGGTGGCATGTGGGAGAGGAGGCTAGAGAATAGGCTTGGAGGTTTCGTCCAGGCACACAGATTCTCTCCCCCTAATCCTCAGCCCCTCCTTTTCTCCCTTTCAGCAGCAGTTATAAAATCCAGGAAATAAATGTGGATTGATGGCCTACAAAGGGCTTAGTTAGCGCTGTGACCTGCTGAGTTATGTAACTGCTATTTATTATCGGCCTTGGATGAAGTTTCCATTGAAGCAACTCACTAAGCTGATTCCGTGACATTTCTTTTAGCCTTGTTCAGAAGCAGCAGCCGCAGAAATTCTTCTGAAACTTCAAAGACTAGAAATTGGTGGCGTGGTTGCTTTTAAAGATTCCCTTCTTTCATCCTTTTTTTTCTTTTTCTTTTTCTTTTTTTGAGATGGAGTCTCGCTCTGTCACCCAGGCTGGAGTGTGGTGGCGTGATCTCGGCTCACCGCAAGCTCTGCCTTCCAGGTTCAAGTGATTCTCCTGCCTCAACCTCCTAGAATAGCTGGGATTACAGGTGTGCACCACCACGCCAATTTTTGTATTTTTAGTAGAGATGGGGTTTCACAATGTTGGCCAGGCTGGTCTCGAACTGCTGACCTCAGGTGATCCGCCTGCCTCGGAGTCCCAAAGTGCTGGGATTACAAGCATGAGCCACTGCGCCCAGCCCCTTCTTTCTTTTGGGTCAATGTTTGTCTCATTCATATCAACCCTGTTCTTCTTTCATTTGGGTCAATGTTTGTCTCATTCATATATCAACCCTGTTCACCTCAGCAATGGTGCCAGGCTTTAGGTCCTTGGGTCCCTGGGCTATGGGCCGCATGTGGGGGCTGAGAGAAGCTGTTTTCCCTGCCCCTGGCAAAGGAAAGGAGTTGAGAAGGACCCAGGGCAATGAGAATCTGGAGCAGCCAGTGGAAAATGCACAGAATGAAGTCAAGATTCTAGTCCAACCACTCTCGGGCTCAGGTTGATTATCAGTAAAGTGAACTGCTTCCCTCAGCTCTACAACTTGACCCTCCGTAGTGCAGCACCCTCCTTGGTCTGGCTTGCTGTCATGCAGGGGTCGCCAGCCCAGTGAGGATGAAGAGGAGGGCCGAGGGGCTGGTAGGCTCTGGGTGCTGGCAAGTGGAAGAGAGGAAAGTTAACACCAACATGGCGCCACCGTGTGTTCAAAAGGGAGCAGAGCTGGGTCTCTCCCCAGCAAGGCAGCTTTCCTCTCTCCAACCCCTTTCCTGCTCTGGGAGTGGGTGGTGGTGGAAAGCCGAGGATGCTCCTAATTCATCTTCACCTCTCAGCCATTTACCTTAGTTGCCAAAGGGGCCCTTGGGAGAAGCTCCCTGAAGGCTCTAATGCCACCCTAAAGTAGACTTTTGGAGACTTCCAAAAGGTTCAAGAAAGAAAAGACCCAAAGTAAGCCCAGGACCCAGATGACTCAATAGTGTCTCTCTTCCTAATTAAGACAGATTCCTCCCATTCATGGAAGGGTTCATCCCGATGCCTCGGGATGAACGGGTGTGTCAAACAAAGCAGCTTGTACCAAGTGGTGCAGGCTACATGATTCCCTCCATTAAGGATCTGGGCACGTTTGTGAATATTGGGATCTGGATGGGCACGAAGGCTGCTAGTCCACACAACCTAAGTTGCACTGGAAGAGACGGCCCACCCTCAAAGGATGTCACCTTCAACATAGCCTTACAGGCATCCAAGTCAAGTCTGTGCTTGTCCCCAAGGACAACTGGGGACCCAGAGAGATGAGATGACTTTTGATAGAGCAGTGGTAGGGAGGGACTCGAATCTACAGTTCTTTTTCTTCTTTTTAAAACAGGTTGTGCTATGTTGCCCAGGCAGGTCTCAAACTCCTGGGTTTAAACAATCTTCCTGCCTTGGCCTCCCAAAGTGCTGGGATTACAGGCGTGAGGCACCATGCCTGGCCTTTTTACTTATTTTATTATTTTATTTTTTCGAGATGGGATCTTGCTCTGTCACCCAGGCTGGAGTACAATGGCATGATTTTGGTTCACTGCAGCCTCAACCTCCTGGGCTCAAACAATCCTCCCACCTCAGCCTCCTGAGTAGCTGAAATTACAGGTGTGTGACACTATGCCCGGCACATTTTTTAATTTATTTTTTGTAGAGATGGGGGTCTCACTTTGTTGCCCAGGTTGGTCTTGAACTCCTGAGCTCAGGCGATCCTCCTGCCTCAGCCTCCCAAAGTGCTGGGATTATAAGCATGAGTCAGCCACTAAGCCTGGCCCCAAAACCTACAGTGATCTTTACTGTGACTTGGTTTTTGAGATGCTAACTTCCAGCTCACATCTTAACACACCAGAGGGGTCTCTGGGAAGAAACAGCTGTCACCATGTGGTCCCAGAAACAAGGCTTTAATATGGGTGGGAAGGTCTGATAAATCCTCAATTGAGTGAAGCCCAGGACTGGGTCTTTAAATCAGCCAAGGCCTGCCTAGAGGCATCTGCCCAGTTTCTGCTCTTCTCCAGCTAGGCTCCTTTAGGAAGGATCAATGTTTGAGATGTCTGTAAGAATCACATGCCACATTTCTGCTCCTAGTTCCTTACAAACAGCCTCAGGTAAACTCTCCAAGACAGAAATGTAGACGGCCTACACAGTAAAAGCCTGCTTGCTCAGAAGCATACCAGGCCAAAACGCACCACCAGGCAAACAGCTGAAAATGCTCTCCTGGATTTGGAACTCAAACCCACTGTCACTGGTCTGGGGCTGGCCAAAGGCAGGGGAAAGTCAGCTTGATGAGAAAGAACAGCAGGAAAATAAATGGAGGCCTCTGTGGGGGAAGGATACAAGTATCTGTTAACTGTTGAGTAATACTTCTTTACATGATCTCATTGGTTCTTTCCAACAATCCTGTGAATGAGAGACCATCATGACAACAGAACTGATGCGGAAATTCAAGCTTCTGAAACACCATTCCACTCTCTTTGGGTATCTCTGTACCTGAGACGTCCTGCAAAAAATCTTAATCCCACTTCATATTAAAGCCATGTTTCAGGAACCCCAAGGTGACAGCCCTTTCTCCCAAAGACCCCTCTGGTGTGATATGTGAGCCAGAATTTTCCATGCTTGCTTAGGAGGAGCGATGCCAAGCTTTTTAATCATGTAGAAAAGCATACGACCATCCTTGCCACTGTTCCACACAGTTGTCCATCTGATGATGCTAATATCTTATTTGGTCCTTTTTATCTGCTCCACCCACTTATATGCAGTGACTGTGAGTTTAATTATTGTCATAAAGCATTATGAGCAACAGATACTGAATAAATGTTTTGATGGCATCTGACAATGTGAAATTCACCACTCTTTCATGCTTCAATATGCCCCTCAATGTGCCTGCATAGGAATGAAATGTACTCTTAGATGTAAAAGAGAATATGAATTATCTTGTGTTTAATTTTCATGGAATACTCCTTTTCCTTAAAATGGGGTGTGGTGGGGCAACAGAGAACAGTATTCCTCCAAAAGGTCCAATAGGCCCAAGCGACCCCTGCTTCCTAACACAGTTCTGTTAGGAGAGACATGGCCTGGAACACCGGTAAATAGAATAGAGATAAGAATATTCTGCATTCAACAGGACTTGCAGTTTTTCTTTTTATCGCATTACAAAGTAGATACCACACCTACATCATTCGTTCAACTACTGCTAATACGCAGCCACAATACTTGACCATGTCATCATTTCCGCGTCTGCTTTCCTTGACTAGCCCAGTCTCCTTGAGAGTGTCATAGTCATCTTCAGACACCTGGCATCTAGGAACCTCAAAAGTCTGCTACTGAGAGCCTAGCAGGGCCAGGTGGCAAGAACCCTTGGGGGTGTCACTCTTCTGACAGTAAGGAAACTATGAGTGAAGGGTCACAAAACTGGGAAACAGGAGACCCAGGTTCAAACCCATCTCCTGATTTGAGATGTAGCACTTGCCCCAACACACCTGCAGTAGCCTCCAGTGTTCAGTTGTTATTGTACCGCCGGATGAGGCACCTGAGCCTTTACTTGTCTCCGTTGTACCTCTTTACCAATGGGCAAGGCCACACCTGTGGTTAGGCCTCTGGATCATCTAAAAGCTGTAACACTCTAAAAAGGGGGTTTCTATGGAGATCAACTGAATTTATGGGCTAAATACTTGGAAAACACTATCAGATGTTATGCAAATGCAAGCTAGGCATGATAACAACTAAATGGTTATGAATTTTTCTAGAAAAAAAAAATCAGGAAATAGCCCTGCCACATGAATACAGACTAATGGGAGATAAAATTGTTTCCTTTAAGCTTTTAATGTAGCAATTAAGTTCAAAATACCCTATACTTCAATTGCACATGAATCAGGAAGGAAAGACTACTGGGGTGAGCCATGCTGGCAGGCCGTGATGTGCAGGTTTATTACAACTGGCTAAGAACGAAGGAGGCTCTGTGCTCCTGGAAAACAGATGTTTGTGAAGCCACCAGGGCTGTTGTGAGGTTTTCTGAGACCGGGTCTCACTCTGTCACCCAGGATGGAGTGCAGTTGTGCAATCACAACTCAGTGCAGCCTCGACCCCCTGGGCTCAGGTGATCCTCCCACATCAGCCTCCCAAGTAGCTGCTAGGACTACAGGTCCATGCCACCTGCATGGCTAATTTTTTATTTCGCATTTTTGTAGAGACAGGGTCTTGCTATGTTGCCCAGGCTGTTCTTAAACTTCTGGACTCAAGTGATCTTCCCACCTCCTTTCCCAAAGCACTGGGATGACAGGCATGAGCCAGCGTGTCCAGCCTGAGTTCCTCTTGGGCAGATGTTCCTCCCAAATGGAAGGATCAGAATCACCTGGTAATTTTTTCCCCATGTTCTCTGATAGAGTCTGATATTCTTCAGAGGAGAGAAAAAGAAAAAAATATTTATTCTGTGAAAAGCTCCCAGGGTGATTCTGGCCATGCCTCTCTCTCCTGGCTTAGGTGAGAACTACAGCTTCTAAGTTAAGTCGCTGTCCCCACGGAGTCAGGGCTTATTTGTTCCACTTCTCCTTTGGTGCCTCAAATCAAATTATAAATTTTTAAAATTTTTTTGGAGACTGGCTCAATCTCCCCTGGGCTCAGGGGATCCTCCCACTTCGGCCTCCCAAGTAGCTAGGACTGCAGGTGCACACCACTATACTCAGCTAATTTTTAAAAAAATTTTTGTAGAGATGGGGTCTCCCCATGTTGCCCAGGCTGGTCTTGAACTCCTGGCCTCAAGTGATCTGCCTGTGTCAGCCTCCCAAAGTGCTGAAATTACAGGTGTGAGCCACTGCGCCTGGCTCCATAACTCCTTTATGTCTGTGGGTGGGAGTGAATGTTCTGTGGTTACAAGCAAGGAGCTAAACTATCTGGCTTCTTTTGTACAGTGTCATTCTTTTTTTTTTTTTTTTTTTTTTTGAGACGGAGTCTCGCTCTGTAGCCCAGGCTGGAGTGCAGTGGCCGGATCTCAGCTCACTGCAAGCTCCGCCTCCCGGGTTCACGCCATTCTCCGGCCTCAGCCTCCCAAGTAGCTGGGACTACAGGCGCCCGCCACCTCGCCCGGCTATTTTTTGTATTTCTTAGTAGAGACGGGGTTTCACCGTGTTAGCCAGGATGGTCTCGATCTCCCGACCTCGTGATCCGCCCATCTCGGCCTCCCAAAGTGCTGGGATTACAGGCTTGAGCCACCGCGCCCGGCCATGTCATTCTGATAAATTGGAAATTCTAATTAATCTGATCCCACCCACCAGCTCTCTGGGCCTCATGAGGGACTGGGCAACCATGGACTCGCAAGCAGGAGTGGTCCTTACCTGTATAGACAACAACCAGGCAAATCAGATCCAGAGCCACAGAACTAGGGAGGGTCAGAGCTAGGATTCTTTTAGATTACCTGACTAAGCCACCCTACCTTTTAACACATAAGAAAAGAAAGGTCCAAATACATTAGAGTAGCATCCTTCAATCTCAGCTACATATCACACTTACCTATGACACTTTACAGATGTGTGGGCCCAGACCCCACAGGAGGGTCCGATTCCACAGCCCTGTGTGGGGGACTCCGGGATACTATGTTAAAGTGATTTGCTAGGGTCACAGCCTGGCTTATACAGCCTTCTTTCACACCATACCACTGTGTCTTTCTAAAGAAAACGAGTTTAAAGCAAAACTGTATCAATTACCCTATAATATGTAAGGCATTCTGAGAAGTCCCCTAACTATAAATCCTTTGCTAATACATCGGCTGCTGCTGAAGATTAAGTCCAGGCCCCTTGTGATCTCCAGGCTTTCATGCCTGCCCCGAGTCTGAGGGATCAGGTGCTGGTTAAGGAAGAGCCCGAGGGCTGAAGCAGTCTCTCTCCACTAGTCTGAAAGATAGTTCTTCCGCAAGGGTGACACTGCAGACTACTGTTCCAGTGATGAGGCTGGTGCGCCTGCCCTGTTCCCCAGGGACTAAAGGGCAGGCAGGGTAAGGTCCTATAAAGACCAGGAATGAGCTGAGCTAGTTATTATATTCTAGGGCATCCAACCTCACTGAACAGATGACTATGCCTTCATCTAGTGAACGGTCCTATTAACATGCCAACTGGGGCAACTTCTACTATGTTAGAACCCCACGTTTCTCGAAGGCACAAACAAAACACTGGATGAGACTAAATCTCACTGCACTGAATCTGGATTCACATTGTGCTGCCGCATGATCAGTTTTATAATCATTCTTCCTTCCCGAGTCTTGCCCAAGCAAGTGGATCACAAATAAGCACACTGCGTTGTTAAAATTACATTACAACCTGCCACTTATTCTTGAATAATCTGGCAAATAGTATGCCTTAGTATCATGTGTGGGCTGTTACTCAGGGATCCCACATTTCTCCAAAGCCCTCTTGTCTGTTCTTGAATCTCATCGGAACACGTGAGCCAAGCCGACCAGCATGAGTGTTCCCCACTGCTCACCTTCAGCTGGTGCCAAATGGCAACAGTTCTGGCCCTCAGGAATGACATGTGTGATGGGGAAGATTATTGGACTTGCAAATAAAAACCAAGTTCAGATCCCCAGGAACGGTAAAAACAAAACAAAACAAAACACACTAGACCTCATACATGTTCATATACATATTTATATATATTTCATGTACAAAGTTACATTCCGAACCCCAGGGATTCCATAATAGAAATAAATACTGAAATAACTACATTGCTAAATGAGCTTTTTTGCTCATAGAAATGAAGCTCAGCCTCTAAGAGACAGCAAGTGGGACATTCTAGAACCCATTTTTCAGATTATAGAGGCAAGTAAAATTCTGATAGAATGTCTTGGACAAAAAAATGAATTTGGAACATAAAATGGTTAAGATATATTTAAATATTGAGAAATGTATGACAAATTAATAAAACCTAATCTTTTAAGAGAAAAGACAGACATTTAGTGTTACAGAATAGCATAACCCTGTTAGAAAAGCATTTATGATTTCCACATTTAATTTTCTCTTCTACTCTTCCCATGTTACAAAGTGGGACCAAATGAGTCCCTTTCTGAACATGATCAATTAAGAAGAGCCCCAAATCTGGTTGAGTCCTTTGGTAACGGTCGTAATACTCACAAGGAAATAAATATTCAGTTCCATGGCATTTGCAAGACACATGTTCTTTAGGACAGTTAATCTTATGAGACATCTGTTTTATTTTGTTACTAAGGCAGCCTATGTTAAAGGGTCTAGTCTCAAATGTAGAAAGACCTTTACAATAAATGAACAATACGGTAACTGAAAGAATTGATTTTAGCCTTTCCTATGCAAACACAATCTGAAAAGTTATGTGCTGCATGTTGTGCTCAAAATGTTTTACACTCTCCACAAGCTGCAATTAAGAGATTCATTCCTATTTTTAAAATTTAGATCCACATGAGTTAGAGAAAAATACTCTCAAAAGTGAGTTCCTAGAGAACATTATCCCTTTGCCTCACAGAGATTTTAACCCGCATTTAAGAGTAAGTATTAGGTTGAGGCATATGATATTGTCGCTTTTGCAGATCAGCAATGTTGAACACTGGCAGTTTCATATGGTTCAACCTTGCACATGAACCAAGTGTAACAAAATGAGAAACCTTCAAGTATCCCTTATTTCTTCCAATAGGGGTACACTCTTTTTTTGTACGGTGAGACCAACCCAAAGTACGGAAGCCTCTTCTTTCCCTTGATGTGGTAGCTACAGGCAGTTAGTTACATTCCTTTGCTGCTTGTGAGAAGCTTACATTTTGGCATTTTCTTCCAAAAGTTACCACGTTGACCAAAGTAAACATTACAAGAATATGAACTTGTTATTGGGGGAAAGGGGAAGTGAAGCAATCTGTAGAAAATATTTAACCAAAATTACAAACATAAGGACAAGCCTTTAAAGCAAATTATACAGGCATTATTGTCCTCTCTCTGGTCCCTGCAGTTAATTAACAGGGCCACAGATAATCTGACATCTTTAGATAAAATAACTACACAGCTATATTACTTAAGTTAAAGCCAGTAAGTTCAAAAAAAGCAATTACAACCATTTTACATGTTTGTATTTTTCATCTTTAACTCCTGATTTCCTAAATTACATTCAGTCATACAAACATGGCTGAACACCAGCAAATGGGATCTGACTCTGGGATGTTTACTTCTTGGGATTAAAATCCCCAAACACTTTGGTGTCTCTTTCTTGTGAATCTATACAACATTTCCAATAAATGTTTAATAATGATTTTTAAAAAGATATTGCCAAAAATGGCTCAGATTTAAGATGAAATAAAAACATAGCAAACAAGCTATGGAAAAGTAGCCTACGTTTTGGTGCCCTGAAAAAAAGTGACTAAGTAGCTCAAGCAAAAAATTATTCTTTTAATACAGCTTTTACCAAACAGTTTTAATACATGAGTGGCTACAATTTTATTGTATACACAATGTGCTTATAGTCACATGTGGCCCAATGGATCCAAATGCCTCCTCTGGCTCATGAAATCCCATATATTTCACCATCTAATCATGTATATGCATAAAAGCCACTGGTATACTTTTTACAGACATCTTTGTATAATAGTTCAGAAAAAAAAAATCAGTGGTACTTAAGAATAATTAGACAATTTGACATCTACGTTTGCTTTTTCTTTTCAGTAGTCCTTCTGATGATTAGGGGGCCTTTATCCCATAGGTTTATACTGTTAAAACAGTACATAAAATTACATTTAGCTTTGTTTCGGCTGGGCGCGGGGGCTCACACCTGTAATCCAAGCACTTTGGGAGGCCAAGGCGAGTGGATCATCTGAAGTCAGGAGTTTGAGACCAGCCTGGCCAATGTGGTGAAACCCTGTCTCTACTAAAAATACAAAAATTCGCTGGACATGGTGGCACACACCTGTAATCCCAGCTACTTGGGAGACTGAGGCAGGAGAACTACTTGAACCCAGGAGGTGGAGGTTGCAGTGAGCTAAGATCATGCCACTGCACTCCAGCCTGGGCAACACAGCCAGACTCCATCTCAAAAAAAAAAAAATTATATTTAGCTTTGCTTAGAGTAATAGATAAAAAAGGGTAAATCACACATTTTCAAGAAGCTTGAGAGAGAAAAAATTGCAGCATTGTGGTTTTAAAAAACTTATTAAGCAAGAAAATCAGTGAAATACAGACTTTAATCTATTTTTTGCTTGTTTGTCTGTTTTGAGACAGGGTCTTGCTCCATCACCCAGGCTGGAGTGCAGTGGTGCTATCAAGGCTCACTGCAACCTCCACCTCCTGGACCCAGGTGATCCTCCCACCTTAGCCTCCCAAGTAGCTGGGACTACAGGCATGTACCACTACACCCAGCTAATTTATTTTGTTTTGTTTTGTTTTGTTTTTTTGGTAGAGACAGGGTTTTGCCATGTTGCCCAGGCTGGTCTTGAACTCCTGGGCTCAAGCAATCCACTCGCCTCAGCCTCCTAAAGTGTTGGGATTACAGGCATGAGCCACCATGCCCAACCTATTTTTTTTAATGGGCATTGTGAATGAAAATAAGTAATGTCAACTTTTACTTTATGTGGTATCTTAGCTGTCTTCTTCCCCTTCATAGTTTTGAAGATAACCCTTTAAGCTCAAAAGGGCACAAAAGCTAAAATGTTATTCATGTACAAAATACCAAGTATATAGCTGTTCTGCAGTTTGATACAGAACAAAAGAAAATAACTTTTCTAATTAAATCTCTCATTCTCTACTTAGGCCAGACTCCATCCCACTAAAGTTTTACTTGTATTAACAGGCTAAGAGCAGTCTAGGAACATTTGGCAAACAGGTACATTTTTCACATGGAAAAAACTCAATCAACATCACCATTCTGTGGTACAAGAAATACAAAACACATTTCCTTTAAAAAATCCTCCCATGATGAAGTATCTTCTAAGCTTCCCAGAGTATGTTTTAAGCTTTATAAATAATACACCTTTCAGACATGTCAGTATGAAAATGAGACTGGTCTCAAAAAAAAACCCATCAGAATATTCAGAGAAGTAGGCCTCATAAACTTTAGAGCTCTAATAAGTCAGAAACAGGAAACGTTTATTTAAATAGTGTAGTCTTAATTTCTTTAATATAAAACCCCCCCAAATCTGATGAAAACAAAGTTTTATATACCATATAAACAAGATTTGTCAGATTTGAAAGTGAAAGTTAAAGTAATTTACAGTTAGCTTTTAACCCTCTCGGAACATTTAGATAAATCCTGATAATCCATCTTCTATTAGTGTGTGTCAATTTTACAATATACTGGGGAAAACTCGGCTATTGTATTTAATGGCACAGTTTCATTTATCAAGTGTTTCCCATTAATTCCATTATTAGTGACAGCTAACAAGTGACCCTATCAAATGAAGTGAATGATATTAGACTGTGGCAGAGTAAACCACATCTAGATTGCTTTCTATAATTCACCAGTTTGCAGGAAGTAAACATTCTTTGATTTGTTCATAATAACTGAAGTTCCCTATAACACTGGTGCAGTAAACAGCTAGCTCCTCTGTATTGTTATGGTAGAACGGATTTTGTAATATAAAGTTAACAGGAAAAAATGCTCACACATTATGTGGTGAAACTTATCTCACAAAAGAGCATTAAATAAAAGGATAGAGGGAAAATAAACCATGCAGAAGAGACGGCTTCCCCATCTCCACCTGTTTCCTGTGGGCTCACTCACTGCCATACATCACTTGCCACACTATCAAGTGACTCCTTTCTGCTTTGGTGACAGAAGGTTCAAGTGGAAGATCCTCTCCAAGAAGTTCTGATTCTCCACCTTCATCACCTGGTGAATGATAAGAAGACTCAAGTTAGGCTGAGCACAGAAAATACAGAACGATGAGAGTCAGATGTAATGCTCGTGGTTAGTCCATGAACAAGATGCCCAAAACTTGTCTGGCTTTCACGGGAGAGTGAACAGTAAAAGAAATACTATGAGTCAGAATCCTCACCCTTATTCACCCAAGCCACTGCTTGACTTCAGAAAAGGTTAATTCATTTTTCAGACTGTATTTATGAAATCGAGTTCACTATACTATGTTGAAAAGCCATCCCAATATGTCTGCATACTGATGGTACCAGATATGGGAAGCTAAGAAGGCAATTCTGTGTTCGTCCAAAATGAAGAGTCTACTCTCATTTACTTCAAACTAAGAACTGAGAATAAATAGTGTTATAAAATGCATGAGCACAGGTACAGAGCAAACTAACTAAACCCAAATAACTCACACTTATTATCAATGACAGGTGTAACATTCTCCAATTGAAGATAATTGATACAAGCATATGGAAATTAAAATAATCAGCCTGCAGCACTGCAGATGGCAGATTCATCAGCTACTGGGTTTTTCTTCCAATGATTTTCAAGTTTAGGATAGGTTATGAATTAACAGTGCATAATGGAAAAGAAGAAACAGAGGTTGGAGTAGCAGCCAAGATACGGGTTCTTCCGCATGGCAGTTGAGTGAATGTGATCCATAGTGTCCTGATCAGACACCGGCTTCCAAGGCCCAGTGTGGGGTACACCACACTCCTCTCCACAAGACCCAGTGCAGGGCATACGATACTTCTCGATACAAGCTTGCGTCAATTGTATCTGTTGTCACAGAGCAGGGTTATTTTGGCACAACCCAGTGAAAAGTTGTCTAGTGGAATGGATTCTTCAGCAGAATCCTAAAAACATGTACACCACACGATCTAAAGATATATTCCACTGATCTAACAGAATTTTGTAATGTGCCCCATGTGAATTTCAGCTGGATAAAAGAAAATATTGATACCGTTGACTAGAAACAGCAGAAGAGAAAAAACACTAAATATCTGCATTTTTCTCTGCGGGCCAAACTTTCCCTTACCCAGTTCTGTAATGGCCTTTTCACAGCAATATCAAACTAGAGAGAGGAGAACACTCAGGACAAAATCTCATCTCTGAATTGAAACATAACCAGGTGGTTAGAAGGTAAAAAAATTAAGTTTGGCTCTTAAATTTTAAAAAATTTCAATGATAACAAATTAACTGGCTGAGACAAAAGGCTGTTGGCATTTCTTTTCTGAGTTGTTTTGAAGATTTTACTTGTAAGAAAATTATCCTGGCCGGGCGCGGTGGCTCACGCCTGTAATCCCAGCACTTTGGGAGGCCTAGGCGGGTGGATCACAAGGTCAGGAGATCGAGACCATGGTGAAACCCCGTCTCTACTAAAAATAGAAAAAATTAGCCGGGCGCAGCGGCGGGCGCCTGTAGTCCCAGCTACTCGGGAGGCTGAGGCAGGAGAATGGCGTGAACCCGGGAGGCGGAGCTTGCAGTGAGCCGAGATTGCGCCACTGCACTCCAGCCTGGGCAACAGAGCAAGACTCCGTCTCAAAAAAAAAAAAAAAAAAAAAAAAAGAAAATTATCCTGTCTGCTAGGGTCTCTACAGCTTAAGTTTTAAATTTAAATCATGAAAAATATGGGACTGTTAGAATCAATTTCTCACTGTTAAAATATTACAGGAAATGGAAAAGGAAATGGACCCCCAAAAAAGATCAAATTCAATTTTTTTTAAAACAGTATATTCGCTATTAAAATTAGCCTATGCTAAAGACAAGTTCTGTTTTTCAGGCTGGAAATAACTAGAGATATTGCCAAACCTGGTTAAGCAATTTTTGTTCTATTTTCAGGATCCACAAATGGAAGGAATTTTTAGTGGAAATGGAAAAACCACATAGAGGTTTTTATTAACAAACTCCTCAGTATGGTTCCAACTGCCATACTGCACTCCAAGACAAAGTTACAAAAATCACCCCAGCCAAGTGGAGTCCCTAACAATTCCTCTCATAAAAGGGAATTCAACAATAGTCAATTACTCAAAACACTTTGAAATGACTCCATTCTTGATGACATCCCTGGAATCAATTTCTAAAGTTAACACTAACAGACTTCCCCCCTTGAAAGTGTCAATAAACTTTCTGCATCAGATATTAGTGACACTAATCACATTTGTCACACTGTCATTTAAATGACCCTAATTTTTTGTATTCCTTTACAGAATTCATATCTAAAGTATTTGTTACTGATCTACAACATTATTATCTTCTCTCAAACCACCTAGTGCCTTATGTCTGGGAACTTTTTGAAGCACTGAGATTCTAGGTGAGTCCAAGGGATCAGTTTACGTATAGCAAATAAGCTGGGTGTGGTGGCTCACGCATGTAATCCCAGCACTTTGGGAGGCTGAGGCAGGTGGACTGTTTGAGGCCAGGAGTTTGAGACCAGCTTGGCCAACATGGTGAAACCCTATCTCTACTAAAAATACAAAAATTAACCAGGCATGGTGGCACATGCCTGAAATCCCAGCTACTTGGGAGGCTGAGGTACGAGAATTGCTTGAACCCGGAAGGTGGAGGTTGCAGTGAGCCAAGATCTTGCCACTGCACTCCAGCCTGGGTGATAGAGTGTGAGACTCTGTCTCAAAAAAGAAAAACTATAGCAAATAAATAAACATATTGGTACAGTGTCTTACAATTTACAAAGCACTACTCTTTCATGAGCATCAATTCTCCATGTTTTCTTTGTATATCTCTGGCCATTCCTTCTCAGATCCCTCCATAAGCTCTAATAATCTTTAAATGGAGTATGAATTCAGGGTTCTATCCTGGAACCTTTCCTTTTTCTTTCTTATCTTTTTTTGAGATGGAGTCTCACTCTGTCACCCAGGCTGGAGTGCAGTGACACCACATCTCGGCTTACTGCAACCTCTACCTCCCAGGTTCAAGCGATTCTCCTGTCTTAGCCTCCTGAATAGCTGGGATCACAGGTACACGGCATCACGCTCGGCTAATTTTTGTATTTTTATTAGAGACTGGGTTTTGCCACTGGAAACTTTTCTTTAACTCCCTAGGTGAACTCACCAACCCTCATGGCTTTTAGTACCACTCCACATGGACAGCTCCCAAATCCCTCCCTCCTAAGATAGAGGACCTGTATATTCAGAAGCCCAGTGGAAATTTCCCACCTAAATCACCACTACGCTCTTCAAGATCAACATGACTAGCACTGGACTCCTCTTTCCGTCCTTCCAGACCTGCTTCTCCTGTTGACAGTCCTGAGCTCTATGGCCCATTCCCTGTTTCCCCACATTCCCATCATGCTTCTTATCGGTTCCCACTGTTACTACCTTTCTTGGATATTCACTTGTTCCCAACTCATTTCCCTACGTCTAGTCTTAAACCTCCTTCACACAACTCTAATCACATTGCTCCTATAGTTCTCTTTTGCTTGAAAGATAAAGTACAATCTTCTTAATCTGGTATGTAAAGGCCTCCCATACTCCGGTCCCTCCCTCCCTTTTGACAAGAAATTCATACTTTCTTCTACTCCACGCTCTTGTCATTTTAAAATAGTTTTTCTTCCATTAAGATGGTTTCATATCTCTAAACCTTTGGCCAAGCTACTCTCCTACCTCGGAGTGCCAATCCCTGGTCCTCCCCACCCCATTTCCCAACCTGACCCTCTGGGCTAAGACTGTGCAGCGCTGAGTCACTTCAAGCATCATTTCTTGACTTCCTTCTCTCCCTCCCCTTGGAAAGAACTGACTACTCACCACCAGAGCATCAGTAACATTTTCATTTATTAACATGTCTCTATCTCTGCACTGTTCTATAATCTATTAGATGAAGGCTTTGTCTGATTTGTTCCTGCATCTCCAGTTTAAGACGGACAGGTACACAGTAGGTGCTCAATTGAGCACTATGTGTTTAATATAATATATAATAATATAATAACATATTTGTTGTTAAGAAAATGAACAAATGAAGTTGTTTTGACACAAACAACACTTTAAGAAATATTTTTATTTCTCCATTTTGCCAGTTAGAAAACCGAGGCTCTAGGAGGTTGAATGACTTGTCCAAGGCCTTCTGACCCTAAATCTTACGCTTTTCACATAAAACTTAACATTGACCACATCCTGCTATTTCTAATGCTCCTTTCAAACAATACATTTTGGTATGAAAAGAAATACCAAGGGCTGGGTGCGGTGGCTCAGGCTTGTAATCCCAGCTGGGAGGCCAAGGATGGTGGATTACTTGAGGTCAGGAGTTTGAGACTGGCCTGGCCAACATGGTGAAACCTCATCTCTACTAAAAATACAAAAACTATCCGGGTATGGTGGTGCACGTCTGTAATTCCGGCTACCTGGGAAGCTGAGGCAGGAGAATCACTTGAACCTCGAGGCAGAGATTGCAGTGAGCTGAGATCACGCCACTGCACTCCAGCCTGGGTGAAAGCGTGAGACTTCATCTCAAAAAAAAAAAAAAAAAAAAGAAGAAGAAATACCAAAAAGAAAAAAACAAAAAACACGAAATTCTTTCCTATGTGAAGAGCTAGAAGAGAACCTTTTATGAATTATTATCAGAGTGGTTTCTTATTTACTTTGGGAGTAAACCCAAGTCATAGCACACAGCGCACACTGAGCTCCCAGAACCAATGACGTACCCATTCGGAAGTCGATGTAGCCCTCTCCTCCACTGATGACAAGCATAGACTTCAAGGGCGTCTGACTACCAGGCTCCTGTGCAGATGGCCCTGCTTTGTCACCTGTCAGATCCGTGCCACTACTGCTACTTTGTGGGCTGATGACTTGACCTGTTTTATACAGAAACAAAAGTGAATATTACTTATCACAGAAGGGAGGCTGGTTTTTTTTCTTTTTAATATTTTTAGAGTTAAACAAAAAGGTAAATATATTCTAATAACCAAACACTGGGGAAGCTAGAAGGCTATCCATGATCAGAAAACATTTATATGAAGATTTTAAGAACCCAATTTGAGGCTGGGCATGGTGGCTCATGCCTTTGAGAGGCCAAAGTGGGAGAATCACTTCAGGCCAGGAGACTGGGACCAGCCTGGCAAATACAGTAAGGCCTCATCTCTACAAAAAGAGTTAGCCGGGTATGGTGGTGTGCGTCTGTAGTCCTGGCTTCTTGGGAGGTTAAGGCAGAAAGATCACTTGAGCCCAGGAGTTCAATGTTGCAGTGAGCTGTGATGCGCCACTGTACTCCAGCCTGGGCGACAGAGCAAGACCTTGTCTCTAAAAAATAAATAAACAAACAAACAAAAAACCAATTTGAAAATCTAAGTAAAGCAATTTTGTAACAAAGCAGGAATAGGCCCCAAAACCAGTATGAGATATATGCATGGCAAGGTGGGTCTTAGCTGCCTGCTTCAAACTACCTTTTTTTTTTTTTTTTTTTTTTGAGACGGAGTCTCGCTTTGTTGCTCAGGCTGGAGTACGGTGGCATGATCTTGGCTCACTGCAACCTCTGCCTCCCGGGTTCAAGTGATTCTCCTGCCTTAAATCCTGAGTGGCTGGGACTACAAGCGCGTGCCACCACACCCGGCTAATTTTTTGTATTTTCAGTAAAGACTGAGTTTCACTGTGTTAGCCAGGATGGTCTAGATCTCCTGACCTCATGATCTGCCTGCCTCGGCCTCCCAAAGTGCTGGAATTACAGACGTGAGCCACCGCACCAGCCCAAACTATTCTATTATTATTATTTTTTTGAGACAGAGTTTTGCTCTTGTTGCCCAGGTTGGAGTGCAACGGCGCGATCTCGCCTCACTGCAACCTGTGCCTCTGGGGTTCAAGCGATTAGTTGCGATTACAGGTGCCTGCCACCACACCTGGTTAATTTTTGTATTTTAGTAGAGATGGGGTTTCACCATGTTGGTCAGGCTGGTCTCGAAATCGTGACCTCAAGTGATCCACCCACCTAGGCCTCCCAAAGTACTGGGATTACAGGCATGAGTTACCATGCCTGGTCT
This sequence comes from Theropithecus gelada, assembly GCF_003255815.1. NCBI lineage: Eukaryota > Metazoa > Chordata > Mammalia > Primates > Cercopithecidae > Theropithecus > Theropithecus gelada. Next base: position 22,756,186 of record NC_037684.1, on the reverse strand, counting down.
CTTAAAAATTTTTAATGAAGTCTTGCTATGTTTGCCCAGGCTGGTCTCAAACTCCTGGGCTCAAGTGATCCTCTTGCCTTGACTTCCAAGTTGTGGAATTACAGGTGTGAGCCACCACACGCAGCCTACCTGCTGCAAACAAACTATTATAGTCTATATCTTTTGATCTGAAAGACAGTGGAAAAAGTCTCTCCCTTGAAAAGGAATGTGCTTATTTGTGTAAGAGACTGAGAAAAGTCTTCAACTTAAGCCCTATGAGTTTGCATTGTCATCATTAACATTTAAATTTATTTCAAATCTATGGCTTTCCTCTCATATTTAAGGAAAGTACAGGTTATTTTTAATTTAGATTATGCAAACACAATTACTAGTAAATGTGCTGTTTCTTTTAAAGTTTAAGTTCTAAGGTAGAATCCTTGAGTGTGAAATAGTAGAAGGAGAGAAACCTTTACTATTCACACTATGAACAAATGAGCAATCTCTAAGCCATTCCTCTTAGCAAGATTTAATTGTGGGATTTTTTTCCTTGTCAGAATCTGCTGTCCTTTGGTCAAACTACACAGACAGTGCCTCCAGGAGCTAGGTGGACAGTCATTAATGCGACACACTGTAACAAAATTAATGTATGTTGAAAGTGGATAGGATAGTCTGATGTATCCCCACAGGGATTCATTCATGCATTACTCAATTATACTTTGGAAGAAATCAAGCACTGCAGAAATGACTTCTGTTGGTAGACGAGTTAGCTCTGCCACAGAAGCAAGAGCACAGTGGTATTACTGATAAGGCCAACCAGAATGGTTTAATTTTTAGGGCCAACTGGCCTCACAACAACCATGTTGCTAATTCCACTTTTGGATTTATATCCAACAGAAAATTCTTGCACATGCACACAAGAAGGTCCGCTTCAGTACTGTTTTTAATAGTGAAAAAAGAAAGGGAAGAAGCCTAGAGATCCATCAACAGAAGAATGAATAAAATGTAGCACTTTTATGCAGATATAAGAATATCAGTTAAATGAATAAACTACACTTTTATGTATGAACATTGATAAATCTCAAAAAATGAGAAGCAAGTTGTAGAAGCATACATATGAAGCACAACATTTAACATGTAAAGTCCAAAACCACAAAACAATCATACTTTGTTTACAAATACATTCAAACATAATAAAAATACAAAAACATGGGCAAGAGGATATGCATCAACTTCAAGATAGTGGTTACCAATGGAGAGGAAAAGGAGAGGAGAATGGGATTAGAGAGGGATACAAAGGAGATTTAAAGGGGACTCTGTGATATTTCTTTTTTTTTTTTTAAGCAAGAGAAACACTGTTACCAGCAATCCCATTTCTAGGAAGCAAATGACTACACAAATATATAAAATGTACAAATGAGGTTTCAGAAAGCTCATTATCACTGTTGTTAGGAATAACTGAATAATTGCTTAGGGTAGCCCTTGCCCCATGTACATATAATCATTTACTCTTTGGAAGACCCTTGGGAAAATAAGTATGATGAGTAATTTGACTTGTTAGCTCGGTACCCAGATATTTGGTCAAACACCAGTCTAGATATCATTGTGAGTCTTCTTTAGATGTGATTAACATTTAAAACAATAGACTTTGAGTAAAGCTGATTATGCACCACAGTGTGGGTGGGCCTCATCTAACCAGCTGAAAGCCTTAGGAGAAAAAGACTGAGGAATCCCAAGGAAAGAGAAATGTTGCCTCCAGACTGCTTTCAGATTTGGACTGCAATATCCACTCTTCCCGGGGTCTCCAGCCTGCCAGTCTACCCTGCAGATTTCAGACCTGCGAGTCCCCACAATTGTGTGACCCAATTTCTTAGGATGTTTCTCTCCTCACACGCACATACGCACGCATCCTACTGGTTCTGTTTCTCTGGAGAACCCTGACTAATATACTAAGACACTGCTATTTCTACATCACACAGTTAGTTGGTGGGGCAAAGTCAGATTTGAACTTTGCCTAGCTCCTAAACTTGCCTCTTATGGGAAAAAAAAAAGAATTCAAAACATGGGTCCTGCTTAGAGATGGTCAGTAACATCACTTTAGTATTGTCAATGGATAATTTTTCATTTTTCACTGGACATCATCACTACCACCTTTTGTCTGGGTGGTGCTTTGTAGCTCCCAGTAGCATTTTCATTAATTTACATAACAAATGAAGTAGGCAGAGCAGATATTAATCACATCCACCTAGGAGTGAGGAAATTAGTCTCTGAGGTTAAGTGACTTGCTCGAGGTTAGTGGCAGAGACACAAGGCCCAGACCCCCAGGCCTCCTAGTCCACTGCTTTTTACTGTTAAGCTGCTAAAGGTACCAGAGTGCATTCTCTCTTCCTCCATGCAGCCTTGATGATAGAAGCTTCTTTCTAGCGATTTCTCTTATTAGGTCAAGATCATTTTTGGCAATCCACGATGATAAAATAATACTACTGCTTTTCAAAAGTAAGCAAGTCTCCTAAAGAAAAATCAACAAATTTGTCTTTGGGGGTGGGAGAGATATTCCAGAATAACTTCATTCAAGTATCCCTATACCACCTTACTCACACCTCCATTGCAGAACTTCCTTCGTATATATTGAAATTACCTGCAATTCGAGTACTTAGCCTTAGACTATTAGGTAGTGGAACCAAGAGATGACAGAAGAGAGACAATTACATGGAACATCTCAACAGAATAATCTAACATACCTGGGACTGCCACAAAGAATTTCACAGCATCCCGGTGCCCATGGAAGCAAAGCTGAGCATGTGCCATTGAACAATAGGGTATAAATGTCCCTGGAGTCACTTTATCACTGTTTTCATCACCATATACGCGGATTACACTTCCAGGACGATTTCCCGGTACACCTGAGGTTTTATTTGCTGCAACAGAAAAACCAAATACCAAATATTTTCCCCTAGAAAATAGTAATGGATGTAAGAGGTTACTGGTTAATCCTTATGATATTATCTAAAAGCTACAGCCAGTTGAGATAAAACAAGGATGGCAATGCCAATTCAAGACAAAGCTGGGAAAAAAAGAGATACAGCATGCTAGTTATTTTTAAGTACCTCAGTAAATGGAGTAGGGGATTTTGCCAGTCTAGCAATAAGTAAGCTTATTTTTTAAACACATCTATTCATTTAAAAGGTAATTTTAGTTAAAAACAAGAAAACAAATTTGAATCTTAGTTGTTTCTTGTTTTGTTTTTAATGCCCATGTTAGAAAACTAAACATTATACAGTTTAAAGTAAATGGGTATATTTTCAAATAAAGTCTTTCTTTATAGTTTATCTTCTGATTTTTCTCCCTCGCAGTAAGAATATTTCCCTTGAGGGGGGTGGTAAAAAGCTGTGCTTACAAGAATCCAGCCACTACAATAGAGCAGCTTTTATTGATATCAGACTGATGGTGTGCTGCGTTACTGTAAAAGACCAGACTCACAAAACATCCCCATTCCATGGGCGAGTAAGTAAATGAAAGAAATATGATCGGTAACAAGAGTAAACGATGTAAATTAATGACAGCTTTAAGAGATGTTTCATGTTTATACTGGAAGGAAAACAAAGTCTGAAAGAAAGTTCAGCTGCAACAAAAGATGATAAATAGACTAAGCTGCTGAGCAGTTTGGTGGCCATGTAACAAACATTAAAAAAAAAAAAAAAGACACCTGCTGCAATGCAGTGACTGCAAGTGGATGACATTTAGGAACATTCAAGAGGGTATTCTAGAGGAGTGGTAACAGCCTTACAGTGGCTATTAGAAGCCAGGAAGAAGAGCTTGGTTCAGGATCTGCACTTACCCCTCAGCCCCAGTAAACGTCCCTGGTGGAGGATTACAGCTAAAGTGAGAAAGGAGGAAAGGGGACATGGAGAGGTGCACGACAGGGAGGAGAGAATTACTATGAGCCACCACTCTCAGCGTCTTCTATCTGGCAAAACTGGCACTCAAAGCCTCTAACGAAAATAACAAGATCCCACTTGGCATAATACCAAGTAATACATAAAGTTCTTCCCAAGCCTTCTATAGAATCTCTGCTCAAAAAGGAAAATCTGATTTATGGTAGTTTTGGTTTTTTTTTTTTTTAAATAATAAAGCAACTTTAGCGAATCTAAATCAAAACACTAAGAACTCAATGTGCAGCATTTCCTAAATGCTAAAATTTCTCCTTTATTTCTCTCTCTCTCTCTGTTTTTAAAAAGAAATCCTGTTCCAGTAACTATGCTAAAATGAAACTCTTACAAAGAACTGAAATGAACTCTAGGGGATCCTCGAATCTCTTAGGATATAAGGAGAGGTCTAAATATGATTTATAAGTAACTGCAGAAAAGACAGCTGGGATTGAAACCTTGGGTTCTTTTAAAGACTTCTGAAATACCTTCTAGTCTTTCTCCCTCCTCTGGCCTGAAAAAAGGGTGACTCTGAAGTGTATATTTATTAATGTATTTTATAGACTTACAGTATTTGCTTTTAAACCATTCCCTGCCATGAATTTTGCAACACAAAAACATTTACTTAATGGATGATTAATGTAATGGAACATTGTATGAGAAACACACAAGGTATATTTTACTCATAAAAACAATAAATCACATTCTTTTAAAATAGAAGATAGATGGAAAGGCTTGCTGAACTCCTGAGAAACTTCTTCCACAACTTTTTTTAAACTTCAAATAAGACAAATGGAATATACTAAACTACCTGCTAAGGAGATATGAAAAACTAGAATGGATGCTAGGTAGTATTTTTGGACAATGGTATAATAAGGCTTAAGAGAAACGGACTTTAACTTCTATTTCAAAGATGAAATAGGACCGTGATTCCTGAACTGTGAAAACATTTTCACAAGGAAAAACCTTTAATTATGACTACTAGTCTTGATACATGAAAACTTATTTTCCTAGAATTTATAAGTTTCATTGAGTGAAGTAACAATAGCTAGATCTTTGCCATCACTGATTTTCTGAGCTAACACAGATTTGAATTCCAGACATAACTATTTCCTATAATTCTCCTATTTGACCCATGGCAGTTATCTAAAAATATACTTACTTTCTGTCAATGGGATGGAGATAATGACACCATTTCCTGTCCCCACCCACAAACGATTACAAGACACCATAAGAGCTGTGATTCTCACAAAAGAGAAGCCCAGTTTTCCAGTACCTGTAAAGAAAGGAGAGAACACTTTATTGAGAAACTAAAGCAGACAGCATGTTACATTCCAAGTTCCTTAGAAGTAGCAGGATTACAAAAAAAAAAAAAAAAAAAAGGAAGAAATAGTAGCAGGATGACACAACACAAAGAAAATGTGACTAGAGTTAGATGGATGTTTCCTGAAGGCTCATACCAAAGTAAGCTCTTATTGGGGCTTATTGTCTGACAATTCGGGGTTAATGGAAAAAGAAAAGCGTAAAAGCGGGTAATGTAACATTATTAGTTAGAAGAAAAGTACATAGGAAATAGGGTACATCAGGAACTGTGACACAGGATTTCCTCAGGGAACTGTAAAAGCAAACCGACACATAGAACAAAAAACTCCAACAGAAAACAGTGAAACTGGCAGGGCATGGTGGCTCACGTCTGTAAATCCTAGCATTTCAGAGGTCAAGGTGGGATGACTGCTTGATCCCAGGAGTTAGAAACCAACCTGAGCAACATACTGAGACCTAATCTCTACAAAAAGTACAAAAATTAGCCAGGCATGGTGGCACATGCCTGTAGTCCCAGCTATGTGGGAGGCTGAGGTGGGAGGGTCACTGAAGCCCAGGCATTTGAGGCTCTGCGAACTGTGATCCCACCACTGCACTCCAGCCTGTGCAACAGAGCAAGACTTTGTCTCTAAAAACAAACAAACCCAGAGAAATCAAGTGTCCTTTGATCTTATAAGCTGAAAAAGTTCTGGTTTCCCTTAAGTTTATTTGCATAGATAAAAATCTTTGTAAACAAAATCTACACTTTTCCCCTCATTTATATATTTAGGCTCTAAAGCAGTTAAAAACTTTTAAGTATTATACACAAATAATTTAGGGAGAACAAATGCATTTTTGTATTTCAAGTTAATTTTTACAGCTGATCTTATGATCTTATTTTCAGTGACTTAAAAGGTAAATTTATTGAACAGGTAATACATTTAAGAAAGACAACATTAGTACTCATAAGTTCTACTTACAAGAACTGAGGGCATGATTACTGAACTACAGAGTTAGAAGGAGGCTTAATTACCATTCAGCCTAACCTAGGAACCTTTAACCTCAGTCAAAGTATGTCCCTGAAATTAGCTGGTGTTTGCCTATGTGTATACATTTTAGGGAGAAGGTACATAGCTAGAAATAAGGTTTCTGAGGGCAGTAACTAATGGTTGAAAACCGCTGGTCCAGTTCAATCATTTTTCATGAAAGGAATCCTTTATGACATTCCTAATAATCATTATAGCACTGGGTCTGGTGCTCAAGATAGAGCAGGGAACAAGACAATGATAGTCCCTGATCTTCATGGGGCTTAGGGTCTGTAGGGGAGAGATTATAAACAAGAATCACATAACACAGGTGCAATCACAATAATGACAAGCCCATGAAGACAAAGTATGACAGGATCTAAATGAAGGTCTTTCCTGAATATGACAGGTAGGCTATGACCTGAAAGCTAAGCAAGTAAAAAGGGACCAAGAAGAACTTCCCAGGTAGATGATACAGCAGCACATGTGAGGACCCTGAAATGGGAAGGAACTTGTTGAGCTGTGGTTCGGTGTGAGCAAGGAGAGTGTTTGAGAACATGTAAGGTCTCCTGGTCGTGTCACTTCATCTCAAGGCAACAGTGGAGGTGTGTCAAGGTAATATCTGTACCTTGGTTACTAGGCAGAGAACAGACTGGAGTGGCAACAGGGAGCCCAGTTAGTAGGCTAGGGGTAGAAAGATAGTGGTAGAGACAAAGAAGTAACCGAACTAATACAGTTTTAGAGGCAGACTTGAGAGTTCCCAGTGACAGATTAGATGTGGGAAATAAGAGAGGAGGAGTCCAAAATGATCCCAACTTTCCGTCAAGAACAATAAGCGGCCAGGTGCACTGGCTCATGCCTGTAACGCCAGCACTTTGGGAGGCTGAGGTGGGCCAATCACTTGAGCCCTGGAGTTTAAGGCCAGCCTGGGCAACATAGTGAAACCCCATTTCTACAGGGGGAAAAAAAAAAAGTAGCCAGGCATGATGGTGCAGGCCTGTCCAGCTACTGGGGAGGCTGAGGTGGGAGGATCACTTGAGCCCAGGAAGCCAAGGCTGCAGCGAGCCGTGATGGTGCCACTGCACTCCAGACTAGGCGACAGAGTGAGATCCCGTGTTGAAAAAAAGAAAAGAAAAAAACAAAAAACAGAAAACAAAAAAACAAGGCAGACTGAAACATCTGTCTGATACTTTCAGTGATAAAAGTTCACTATTCCTGAGGTAACTTAATTCATTGGTTCTACCCAGCATTTTAGACTATTTAAAAATAAAAACAAGGACTGGGTGAGGTGGCATGTGCCTACCTACAGTCCCAGCTACTATGGAGGCTGAGGTGAGAGGATCGCTTGAGTCCAGGAGTCCAAGGCTATAGTGTGCTATGACTACACCTGTGCATAGCCACTGCACTCCATCCTGGGCAACAACGCAAGACCCCATTTCAATAAAGAGATTAGATAGATAGATAGATAGATAGATAGATAGATAGATAGATAGATAAAATAAAACACCCTCTTTGGTAAAGATAAAACATGTTGGAAGCTTACCTAACATTTTGCTTACATAAGGCTCAATGTCCACATCCTGTAGATGTTGATAAGTGTGTGCATGATAGAGACGAAGCGTAGAATCCAAGCGAATGGAGACCCACACGCCATCCCCCACCCACGCAAGCTGTCGTACTTGGCTCTCCTTCCTGGGATGTGCATCAAAAGATTTCTAAGAGAGATTGTCCAATCACAAAGTTACTTTTGCTACATAGGATTTCATATTTAAAACTGTGCTAATTTGCACAAGTTAGCAGACTATTGAAAGAGAAGTCCAAATACTATATATTAAACACGATTACTCATATACACAATTGTTTTCATCCTAGAATGCAAAACAAAATAAAGAACTAAGAACAGGATATTGGACTTGAGCACTATATAGGATATCACACAGCAATACTAGCATATCCACACTATGTAACAGTGTTCAACAGAAAGATTTTCTTAATTTTTTAAATTTTGAGACAGAGTCTTTGCTCTTGTCGCCCAGGCTGGAGTGCAATGGCGCAATCTCGGCTCACTGCAACCTCCCCTTCCTGGGTTCAGGCAATTCTCCTTCCTCAGCCTCCTGAGTAGTGGGATTACAGGCACACACCACCATGTTGGGCTGATTTTTATATTTTTAGTAGAGCAGGCTTTCACCATATTGGCCAGGCTGGTCTCAAACTCCTGACCTTAACTGATCTGCCTGCCTCAGCCTTCCAAAGTCCTGGGATTACAAGCATGAGCCACCACACCTGGCCTAACAGAAAGATTTTATCTCCAGATTTTGTGTTGCTGCAGAGCCCCTGTGTTGAAGTAAGATCACAATTATAATTAATCAGGCTGGGTGCTGGTGGCTCACACCCGTAATCCCAGCACTTTGGGAGGCCGAGGTGGGAGGATCTTTTGAGTCCAGGAGTTTGAGATCAGCCTGGGCAACATGGTGACACCCCAACTCTACTATAAATACAAAAATTAGCTGGGCATAGTGGTGCACACCTGTATTCCCGGCTACTTGGGAGGCTGAGGTGGGAGGACTGCTTGAGCCCAGTAGTTTGAGGTCAGTCTGGGCTACATAGCAAGACCCCGTCTCTACAAAAAAATTAAAGAAAAATTAGCCAGGTGTAATGGTGTGCCTGTGATCTCAGCTACCTGGGAGGCTGAGGCAGGAGGCTTGCTAGAGCCCAGGAGTTTGAGGCTGCAGCGAGTTATGATTGCGCCCCTGTACTCTATCCTGGGTGACAGAGTGAGACCCTGTTTCAAAACAAACAAACAAAAATACCAAAATATAATTAAACTGAAAGGAACCCACACTGCTGTATATGTGTGTGAGGAACAGGCTGAGCATTCCCAATCCAAAAATCTGAAATCTGAAATGTTTTAAAACGCGAAGTGTTTAAGTGCTGATATGATACATAAGCCACCCTGAACACAGTATTTTTTCTACTGCTCTAATGGTATATCATATTTTTCACTGTTATAAAGTATACAGGAAACATAAATAAATTTTATGTTTAGACTTTGGGTTCCATGCCCAAGATATTTCATTATTTATGTATATGCAAATATTCCAAAATCTGAAAATAATCCAAAATGTGAAACACTTTGGGTCTCAAGCATTTTGAATAAGGGATACTTGTGTATGGATGGATGGATGGATGGATGGATAGATGGATAGACAGCCAGATAGCTAGCTAACTAGATATATATAAACAGATATATAGATAGATAAATATAGAGAGAATTGATATTAAAAAAACAAACACCAAATGGTTAACTTTGAGACTTCCAGGGAAAGAAATGTGATTTGGGGGAGGGTGAAGGAGAGCTTTCACCTTACAATTTCCTGTATGCTTTTTTTTTTTCCCTAAACAATTAGAATGCATTTATGTATTGTGGCAAAAAAAACACAAAAAACTGTAAGAAAACAATGCTAGGCTGGATGCGGTGGCTCACGCCTATAATCCCAACACTTTGGGAGGCCAAGGTGGGCCGATCACGAGGCTGGGAGTTCGAGACCAGCCTGGCCAACATGGTGAAACCCCCATCTCTACTAAAAATATTTTAAAAATTAGCCGAGTGTGGTGGCGGGCGCCTGTAATCCCAGCTACTTTGGAGGCTGAGGCAGGAGAATTGCTTGAACCTGGGAAGTGGGGATTGCAGTGAGCCAAGAATGTGCCACTGCACTCCAGCCTGGGTGACAGAGCAAGACTCTGTCTCAGGGGAAAAAAAAAAAAAAAAACTAAAAAAGAAATCAATGCTAGGAGGTTAGGTGGTTTTCATTTTTACAACAAATTCCCAGTGCAATGTTATTTCTGCCTGGGACACATATATGGATGTGCCTGGATTACACATGGGGAGGACAGGGAGGAATCCTCTTCTCAAACAATCCTCATATAACTAAACATATCAATAACCATGTATTCAAAAACACATACATATCTCTGGATACATACACTGACACACATTTAAACATTCATGTATAAATCCTCTTTCCTTTTTAAAAAAAGCCACTTCCTACCCTCACAGTCAAAAGTGGCAAGAGAGTTAAGTAACACAGAAAGCTTAAGATATTCAAATACATTACTCAAGTGCCCTAAAACACACAGATCCAGAAACAATTTCTAAAGAAGCTGAAAATAATTATAGTCTAATAGTTTTCGGATAATACAGATTCAATAAATATAGAAAACATAGGCTAATAACTTGCCTCTATTTTCATGGCCTTTGGCTGCACCACATAGATTTTGTTCCTATAGCCACACCAGACTTTGTCATGTACCACAGTCATGCAACGGATGGAATGATGAGGCCGTCCAAGGTCTAAGAGGTGATAGTTTGACAAATCCCACTGCCCATCTTTAAAAGAAATAAAAGGTTATAGTAAATGCATGCCAACTGTTACTCAATTTCAACACAAGAAACATTGTATTTGTTGTATAATTAAAGTTATTGAAGAAGCACCCAAAGTCCCATGTACTAAGTATACCTTTTATTTGCAGCCTGGGTTCTTTTATTCCATAAGCTGCAAAGTTGGAAGAGACCCTCAAAGATCATCTGCTTCAAACTGCCACCCAGTACTCAGACCCCCTTTAAAACACACTCACAAAAGCAGGGATGTGATGATAAATCAGTTACAAGTTATCTGTTTATCATAATATATTTAGAATTAGAATGGACTTAAGGTTATTTTGGGAATAATGTCTCTCACTCACGTACATTTTGATATATTTTCTTGGGTAGAAGTTGAGGGCAACTCATCGCTAACACTTTAGGAATTATGCATACTACATTTTCAGTGATAATAGAAATATGAAGGAGAACCAGTCACCAGAACCTTGCTTTGCGTTGTTAGCTTTTGTGAGCACACTGCCTCACAAAGCAGCCATTCCATTTTCAGACAGCTTTAATTGAAAAATACTACCCACACCTAGCTAAAGTCTGTCTTTTTGTATGTAATCACCCATTCGTCTGCAGTTTTGCAGAGTGGAAACAAAAGAATAAATCCAGTCCAAACTTCTTCTTTACAGCCCTATGTCTTCTCTTTTCAAAACCAAGTATCTTTGGCACGTGCTCTGTACCTACCACAGTTTTATAGACCCTTCGTCCTAACTCTGTTTTGTTGATATCCATTGAATATGCTGTCTTTATCTAGCCTAGTAGAGCAGGATTATCGCCAGCCTTGTCCTGAATACTTTTTTTTCTTTGAGGCTTAAAGGCATTAAACTCATATTACCTAAAGTCAACCTTTAGGTAATTCTCACTCTTTAGACATGTCTCCCCATCTTGCTCTTCAGAACTCAAATGCAGGACTTTACATTGACACTTAATAAATGTATTTTACTTGTCTTATTCTGTCAATATTATTTTGAATTCAATTTACCAAAACATTCATTGTTTCACTTTTTTTCTAGGCTTTCCCACTTATTAGCTGAGTGGCCATGAAAAAGTGACCAAAATGCTCTGTGTTTCAGTTTCCTCATCTATAAAATGAGGATGGCCATGGAACTTTCTTAATAATTTAACGTAAAGATTAAACATAGATAAAGGGTTGAAAAAGGTAAAATGCAGCCCTCTCGCTCTTTGATGATATGGAGTCATTAATCAGCAATTTTCAGGTACCAATCAATTACAAAAGCACCTGTCATCTACTCCACATTTCCCCAAGCCCAGAAAGATAGGAGATTTTGGGAAAAGTTTTTCTAAAATCCAAATTCAAGGTATCTATGTTTCATAACACTTCCCAGATATACCAATCAAGTGGGTAGAAAATGATGTGTCATTTTTGGTTGACACAAGTACCAAGGAGTTATGGAGGAACACATACTAAATTCCCTCAACTTAATTCATTCAAGGTAGGGTTTCTGATACCACCACCCCTCTATAGATGAAACAATGGTTTTAAAGGGGGAAAATATAAATAAGGTGACATGAAAATGATTAAACCTTACCCAATTAAAATTCTTTAAAACAAAGTCCAAATGTTAAGTGGACACAAATTATTTTTAAAACATAGGACATTAAAATAATACCAAGTTTCTCTGAATTGCATAAGCATATGAATAAAAAACAAATGCCTCCCTATCACATTATTTAAAAGTACCATAAAATGCCCATTGTGGTAAACATATTTTCCCTAAGGCATCTGTTAATGTATACCTCCATGCAGGCACTAATATATTTACTGATGTTGTGTATTGTTATTTATTCTTTATCCTACTGAGTATCATTTCTTTAAAACATAAGCCAATCTACTTAAAAATGCTTTGCAAAGCAACAAATTAGCATCCATGTTATATACACATCACCACTCACCCACTCCTCTGTGAAAGATTGCAAGGGTGCCATCAGCCAGGGCTACTAACACGATTCCCTTCACGTGTCTGCAAACAGGAAAGGGGAGTTCAGAACTCTCCATTCAGGAATACACAGGGGACCACATGGTACTGAACTAGTTCAGGGCCTCACAAAGGACCAATCTGTGATGAGTTAAGGAGCTGACACCAGAACATCAATGAACACATCGCTTTCTTCATTGTGCATGTACTGCTGTGAAAAATGTCAGCTGAACTAAATAAACAGCATGAGTGGTATCTCAGTTGTTTCACTTTCTGGCCCAAGCTTCTCCCCTCATCACAGACAATCAACACAAACTCCAAAGACCAGAGACACGCACCTTGAGTGGAACCAACAGAGTCAGCTCTGTGGGCTCAGAGATAAACTGTCTGATTTTTGATAGGGAACACATAGAAAAGAACTAGTAAATCAATGCCCCAATCAACATATTCACAAGCCATAAAGAACATTCTAAAATAAACATAAATTAATAGGTATTGGTTCTTTCCTGTAGTACTAAAGAACTCCCAGTATGGTGAGGACTCAATCAAGCAAGTTTTCATTTCTACTTGGTTTTCTATTATACAGTTTCATTTTCACTTAACTTCTCTAATTCCATAAAAAGGGTGAAAAAAAAACAAACAAATCTGGATACTAATTTAGTCGTGAAACATGTATTAGCTTTCAAAGTCTTAAATTCTAGTTTATACCAAAATGCATAGTTTTAACAAGAAGAATTTCCAAAATAAAACTTACACAATACTGAGAATCGAATCTTTAAGTTTAATGGAATGGAGACATTTCCTCCACTGGGCTACAGATGAATGGACATACAAACTGCAAGAACAAAGTCAACACTGGTAAGGCATAGAGAACAGCAAGACATTGCATATATCTAATAATGATTGCGAAGTTCATTCAGAAGGAAAGAAGAGTAACATAAATTTTAGGAAAAGGTGCTGCTGCTTTTGTGCAATGGTCAGAAAAGAAAAATGAGAGTGAAGGTAGGCCTAAGGTAGAGAAATAGGCTGCTGAGCAAAGAGAAACATATGAAGACTGAAAAGCAGGAACTAGTGCAATGCACAGTCAGTTTCACACACTTAGTCCTTGGGCAAAACTCTTTTTTTTTGAATTACCTTACCTCTCTACTAGACTGACCTATAACTTTTGGATGACAGAGTGGCCCACGTAGGGAGTGGCAAACTATTGCCTACAGGCCAGATCCAGTCTGCCACCTGTTTTAATTCAGCCTGCAAGCTAAGAATAGTTTTTATATTTTTAAAGGTGTGTGTGTGGCGGGGAAATCAGGGGTATTTTGTGACAGGGGAGATTTATATGAAATTCAAATTTCAGTGCCCATAATGCTCTACTGGAAGACAGTTACGCTAAGTTTGCCAACTCCTCACTTTACAGTATTGGACTCATATGAAAAAGACGTACTACAGGTTGAGTAACCCTTATTTGAAATGCTTGGGACCAGAGGTGTTCGGATTTCTGACTTTTTCAGATTTTAGAGTGTTTACATTATACATAACAGTTGAGTATTCCTAATTCAAAAATCCAAAATGCTCCAATGAGCATTACCTGCCAGCATCATATCAGTGGTCAAAAAGTCTCAAATTTTGGATTAGAGATGCTCAACAGTAATCCTGCCTAATCTTTGGAAATGCACAATTTTGTAAAACTCTCCACATGACTGAAAAGTGAACAAACCATATAAAATTAGTTATTATCATCTGACTTTTCAGATTGTGATTTGTTTTGCCTATCTTAGTAAAAAATTTATTAAAAGTTGCGATTGGGCCTTCCTGCAGCCAAAATGTTGGTTTAATCCCAGTTTTCCTGCCCATATTCTAGCCTACATAAATTAAATATTCTCTGTCTTTGTGCTGTTCAGGATATTCTATTTCTGTATCAGCTCGATTTTAAAATTTTACGTACCTCTTCTTCCAAGAATATTATAGAAAGGGAACATTCTGTGACAAAGAAACATATGGCTTACCATTCAGAACCAGTGCAAGTCCAGTTTATGTGGTAGTTACAACATAACATCAAATTGTGTGTATATATAAAATTCTTTCCATTAATCCACACTTTTTGTATTTGTGTTTAGCATATTTTACTTATCTTCCAATTTCAAAAGCAAAAGTAAAACAATAAACATATTCTAATGTTAAAAGTGTTGGCACCTACCAGCCATTTTGAGCTCCAAGCCACATAGTTGGTAAAAGACTACTCATTTTCTGGGCTTCTTCTCTCACCAGGTCTTGTTCATTTGGCAGTACTGATATTTGATCTTTATATGCATCTGAGTCATTGCTGGAAAGGTAGGGCAAAAGGAAAGAAATCTGAGTGTACTTAACTATAGTTTTCAGGGACTGAATACTTCTATATTTAAGTTTGTTCATTTGTTTATTATTTATTTTTTAGAGATAGGGTATCACTCTGTCACCCAGGCTGGAGTACACTGGCACAAACAGGGCTCACTGCAGCCTTGACCTCCCAGGCTCAAGTGATCTTTCCACCTCAGCCTCCTGAATAACAGGGACTAGAGGCACACACACTATCACACCTGGCTGAAACTTCTAGTCAAAAAAAAAAAGAAAGAAAGAAACCACCAAAATTCCAGAGAAGCCAAAGTCAAAAGCTTACATCACATATTTCAACAATTGTATCAGAAATAACATTAACAAACTAGGAAGCCCAAGGAGCAGATAAGATAATATTCAGACTATTATTATGACTGTCTCTTATTTTGGGTTTTGTCATAGTTTCTTCTCAGGTGAGAGAGAAGGGAGGGATACACACATGCAAAAAGAAGGGAGATATATAAAGAGTTACCTAAAATAAATTAATAAACTGAAATATGTTTAATGTTCTATCACAAAACTTTTCTTTTGAATTGTCAGGGCATAATAGCCAGGCTATCAAATTCAAACATGACTTATTCTTAAATTAATAATTCAGGCCAGGTGCGGTGGTTCATGCCTGTAATCCCGGCACTTTGGGAGGGCAAGGTGGGCGGATTTCTTGAGGCCAGGAGTTCAAGACCAGCCTGGCCAACATGGTGAAACCCCATCTCTACTAAAAATACAAAAATTAGCTGGGCGTGGCAGCACATGCCTGTAATCTCAGCTGCTTGGGAGGCTGAGGCAGGAGAATTGCTTGAACCCGGAAGGCGGAGGTTGCAGTGAGCTAAGATTGCACCACTGCACTCCAGCTTGGGTGACAGGGTGAGATGCCATCTCAAAAAAAAAAAAAAAAAAAGAATTAAATGTTAACCCATTTATGCCAGAGATTGCAAATTTTTTTGGTAAAAAATCAGGGCTTAGCGATGACCTTGAGCAGTAGGATATGAATAACTCCCACAATCTTAGCATTCCAATAATGAACCACTAGGCATAAATGGGTTATTAATTAATCTTGCTTACTTTAGACACTAAGAGGAAGAATATTAAACTTTAAAAAGGATCTAGTTTAAAGAGACTCTCATCTAGAGGGGATCTAGAAAAGGCAGGAAAGAAAATGAAATAATTCACTAAATGGGCCTAGATTAATCAACCCTTTAAAGGAAGAGCCTAAAACAAATTGTTTTGTTTGTTTGTTTTCTGAGACACAGTCTTGTTCTGTTTCCCAGGCGGCAGTGCAGTGGTGAGATCATGGCTCTCTGTAGCCCCCAGCTCCCAGGGCTCAAGCAATCCTCCCGCCTCAGCCTCCTGAGTAGCTGGGACCACAGGTGCGTGCTACCATGCCCAGCTAATCATTAAGTTTTTTGTAGAGATGAGGGTCTCACTACGTTGCTCAGGATGGTCTTGAATTCCTGGACTCAAGCAATCCTCCTGCTCTGGCCTCCCAAAATGCTGGGATTACAGGCATGAGCCACTGGAACCATCTGAATTGTTTTTAATAAAATATTTGCACAAAAACTAAATTCAAAAAGGTCATTCACACCCATGTGGGAAACTTGAACAATGGCAGATTTAAACAATGGACAATTTTGCTGATAACTGGAGTAAAAATTAGAGTAGGGATGGGATTAAAATGACAAAGAATTACTAGTAGAATGAAAGACAGTAAGTACAAAAAAAAAAGAAAGAAAAAAAAAACAAAAAACAGACCAGAGGAGAAAATGAACAGGAAGATTTTGACTAATATATAGTCATACACCTGGTAAAACCATTTTGGAAAATGATGGACAGCATATATGGTGGTGGTTCCACAAGATTATACTACTATATTTTTACAGTACCTTGTGCATGTTTACATACACAAATACTTATCATTATGTTCCAATTATCTACAGTATTCAGTACAGTAACATGCTGTACAGGTTTCTAGCCTAGGAGCAATAGGCTACACCATATCGCCTAGGTGTGTGATAGGCCATACCATCTAGATTTGTGTAAATGCACTCTATGATGTTCACACAATGATGAAATCACCTGACGCATTTCTCAGAACATACCCCCATTGTTGAGTGATGCATGATTATATTTTTATAGATACGATTTTTTTTTAAGTTGGAAGGTGTATGGAAGAAATGGGAGGGAATATCCAGCGAGAATGATGGAGAGGGAATACATGAAGATATCATAAGAATAGGTATCTTTTGGTCCACCACAGTGACACTAATTAGTGGAAATCTTTTGACTGTTTGAGATTATTTTGGTCCCTTTTATCTGTGCACTTCACCCAGTTTCCTAAGTTGATGACCTATTATTATACCTCGACTGATACACTGGGGAGAGGTCTTCTGGGATTTGAACTCCCAAAGGATCTGTAAAGACATGCTCTGTGTAGACGCCAGTTTGGGAGATGTCCACTGTGTCTTCAGCTGATCCCGCATTCCCTTCTGTAGCTTCAGTTGCTTCTTCTGCTGTTGGAACATTTTCATCAACCTCACTATTTTCTGCTTCCATTTCTACAAAGTAAATAAAACACTATTCCGAGTCTGGGCTTTTCTCCTCCAATTATTTCCCCACACAAACCCCTGTTATATAATTCCATTCCATCTACCCACTCCTTCACACTGTATCATTAAATCAAGAATTCTTGATTCCATTTAACAGTCATTACAGCATCTTTCTTTTTTTTTTGAGATGGAGTCTTGCTCTGTCACCCAGGCTGGAGTGCAGTGGCACAATCTCGGCTCACTGCAAGCTCCACCTCCCGTGTTCACGCCATTCTCCTTCCCCAGCCTCCCCAGTAGCTGGGACTACAGGCACCCGCCACCATGCCCGGCTAATTTTTTGTAATTTTTAGTAGAGATCGGGTTTCACTGTGTTAGCTAGGATGGTCTTGATCTCCTGACCTTGCGATCCGCCTGCCTTGGCCTCCCAAAGTGCTGGGATTACAGGCATGAGTGACCGCGCCCGGCCTACAGCATCTTCTTTCAAGTTCTTTCAACCTTGTTACTTAAGATCTAAATTAAGTCCATAATGAGGCATCTGAGGGTAGCCTTAGACTCTATACAGATGGCAGGTAAAGAGAATGGATATACCTGGTGGTTTATCCATCACTGGAGAAGCACCATTGGTACTAGGTGAAGTTGCAGCTCCTGTCACACCTTCTGCAGAACAACCAACCACCGTGATGCCTCCTAACAGGCTGTCTGTCTCTGCTGAGCTGTTGCTTGTCATGCTTCCACATAAAGATGCTTTGTCTACCTGACCAGATTCTGAAAGATCTTCTCCTGCAGGGTAGTCTGTTTCTCGTGCGCCTGAAAAATAAATCTTCTTGTAACAGCAAAGTAAACTTCTATAAATAACATTTTTTCACTAAAACAACTACAGGTTTGAAATGTGAGGTGTACAGCTAGTTGAATACAGGTAACATTAAATTTACATCAACAAATCTTCAAAATATGGGAAGGCAACTTTAGAAAATTAAGATAATACTTCTATTAACACAAGTGCAAATAAACATAAAAATGTCAGAAAAGAAACTTTTGTTCTTTTTCTTTTTTTTTTTTTTTGAGACAGAGTCTTACTCTGTCGCCCAGGCTGGAGTACAGTGGCATGATTTCAGCTCACCACAACCTCCGCCTCCTGGGCTTAAGTGATTCTCCTGCCTCAGCCTCCTGAGTAGCTGGGACTACTGGTGTAAGCCACCACGCCCAGCTAATTTTTGTATTTTTGGAAGAGACAAGGTTTCAGTATGCTGGTCTTGAACTCTTGGCCTCAAGGGATCCACCAATCTCAGCCAAGTCCTGGGATTACAAGCACGAGCCACCATGCCTAGCCAACTTCTGTTCTTAGTGAGCTCCTCAGCAGCCACAGGTTAAAAACAATCTATTACACCTGACAACTTCAGTCAAAAAAAAATTTCTTTTAAATCATCAAGACTACTACTACTGCTACTTGAAGTATAAGCTTCTATCCATTACTGTTAAAAATTAAATACCCCAAGTATATAGGGTGACTTAGTTATTAGTAAAACATTAAAAACTAAGTATTTATAATATAAAAAATATTTACAATGTAAAAATAAATCTCATTTTTTAATTTAGAAAATTGTTTTATTTATATCACACTAAAAACTTTTATTGCAGTAAAAAAATATATAAACAAAATTTGCCACTTTAACCATTTAAAAGTATACAATTCAGTGGCATTAATATTTACAATACTGGCATTAATATTTACAACACTGTGTAGCCATCATCACTATTTTTTTTTGGAGACAGAGTTTTGCTCTTGTTGCCCAGGCTGGTGTGCAATGGTTCAGTCTCGGCTCACTGTAACCTCCGCCTCCCAGGATCAAGCGATTCTCCTGCCTCAGCCTCCCAAGTAGCTGCAATTACAGGTGCCTGCCACTGCACCCGGCTAATTTTTGTATTTTTAGTAGAGATCGGGTTTTACCATGTTGGCCAGGCTGGTCTCGAACTCCTGACCTCAGGTGATCCACCAACCTCAGCCTCCCAAAGTATTGGGATTACAGGCGTAAGCCACAATGCCAGGCCTTTATTTTTTTTTAAAACACAGGGTCTTACTCCCGTTGCCCAGCGGGGAGTGTAGTAGTGCAATCACACAGCTCATTGCAGCCTCGACCTCCCAGGCTCAAGTTATCCTCCCACTTCATTTTTTGATTTTTTGTGGAAATGAGGTCTCACTATATTGCCCAAACTGGTCTTGAACTTCTGGGCTCAAGTGATCATCCCACCTCGGCCTCTGAAAGTGCTGGGATTATGAGGTGAACCTCCATGCCCGGCCTATTTCTAAACCTTTTCCATCACCTCACACAGAAACTCTATGTTTTTATGAATTTACCTCTTCTAGGTATCTCATATAAGTGGAATCATATATTTGTCCTTTTGTGTCTGGCTTATTTCCTTTGGCATAGTGTTTCCAAGGTTCATCTGTGTTAGAGCATGTGTCAGAACTTCTACCTAGAGGATAATGCATTGTACTCTTAAACATCTGTTAAGAGGGCTGGGCATCCCAGTACTTTGGGAGGCCAAGGCAGGCAGATCACTTGAGCCCAGGAGTTCCAGACCAGCCTGGGCAACATGGTAAAACCCTGTCTACAGAAAGTACAAAAAACTTAGCCAGGTGTGGTGGTGTGCGCCTGTGTTCCCAGCTACTCAGGAGGCTGAGTTGGGAGGATCACTTGAGCCCGGGAGTCATGGCTGCAATTGAGTTGCGAATGCACCACTGCAATCTGGCCTGGGCAACAAAGTGAGACCCTGTCTCAAAAAACAAAAATAAAAATTTGTTAAGAGGGTAGATCTCAGGCTGCGTTCAGTGGGTCACGCCTGTAATCTCAGCACTTTGGGAGGCCGAGGCGGGTGGATCACGAGGTCTAGGGGTTTGAGACCATCCTGGCCAATATGGTGACACCCTGTCTCTACCAAAAATACAAAAATTAGCTGGGTGTAGTGGCTCGTGACTGTAGTCCCAGCTACTTGGGAGGCTAAGGCAGAAGAACTGCTTGAACCCAGGAGGCAGAGGTTGAAGTGAGCTGAGATGGTGCCACTGCACTCCAGCATGGGTAACAGAGTGAGACGCCATCTCAAAAAAAAATTAAAATAAAAAGACTAGTCTGACCAACACGGCAAAACCCCGTCTCTAGTGAAAATGCAAAAAAGTAGCCAGGTGTGGTGGCAGGCGCCTGTAATTCCAGCTACTCGGGAGGCTGAGGCAGGAGAATCACTTGAACCTGGGAGGTGGAGGTTGCAGTGAGCCAAGATTGTGCCATTGCACTCCAGCCTGGGTAACAGAGTAAGACACTGTCTCGAAAAAAAAAAAAAAGTATCTCATATTAAGTGTTCCACAATAAAATATAAAATATAGAAAAGAACTTCATTCCTTTTCATGACTGAATAATATTCCAACATATGGATATATCACATACACCTCTTTAATTTTTAAACTAATGTTTTAACATCACATACTGTTTAATCCAAAACTTTAGAAGACCTTTCCTTATTAATTAATCCAAACAGTCCTCTGGCTCCCAGTTATCTTCTCATATTCCCATTGTTTTATTTTCTTCACAGTTATTTTCACTACCTGAAAATATCTTCTTTATTCAATGGTTTCCAGTTTGTTTTTTAATCCTCCCAACTAGAACATAAGCTTCATGACAGCAAGGTAAAGAACTACATCTTCAGCTGCCACATCAATGTCCAGCAGGTAGGTGGTGTGGATGGAGGGGAGGGCAGAGAAACGCATGACTCACTCTTACCTGGTACACTTGCAATGCACAGAACATGAGAGTTGCAAACAGTGAAACTGTCTAGAATGTTGCCAGGTTGAACAGCATCAATAATAAGAACTTTTGTAGCCGAATGAGTGCTGGTACAGATCCAGACTAGACTGGATAATTCTTCTTGATTTTTTAACTCCTTCTGCTGTTCCTGTATAGACAAAGGACGAAAAATGTTTCAAACAATAAGTATGTGCAAATATTCATAAGGTGGTGCTGTTACAGTAAAAGGCAATACTATTTCAAATTTATTTCCAGATTATTTGGAAGGATAAAAATACAACCACTGATGTGGTTTGGCTGCATCCCTACCCAAATCTCAACTTGATTCGTATCTCCCCGAATTCCCACGTGTTGTGAGAGGGACCCAGCGGGAGGTAATTGAATCACGGGGCCAGTCTTTCCTGTGCTATTCTCGTGATAGTGAATAAGTCTCACGAGATCTGATGGGTTTATTAGAGGTTTTCACTTTTGCTCGTTTTCACTCTTCCTCGTTTTCTCTTGCTGCCACCATGTAAGAAGTGCCTTTCATCTCCTGCCATGATTCTGAGGCCTCCCCAGAGGTTACCTATGTAATCCCAACTAAACTTCTTTTTCCTTCCCAGTCTTGGGTATGTGTTTATCAGCAATGTGAATACAGACTAATACAACCACCTATCAATATTAATTAGTAGATGAAAAACTAGCAGTTAGGCTGGCACAGTGGCTCACGTTTGTAATCCCAGCACTTTGGGAGGCTGAGGTGGGAGGATTGCTTGAGACCAGGAGTTTGAGACTAGCCTGGTCAACACAGTGAAACCCTCATCTCTACAAAAAAATAAAAGAATTAGCCAGGTGTGGTGGTGTGGGTGTGTAGTCCCAGTTACTCGGGTGGCTGAGGTGGACGGATCACTTGAGTCCAGGAGGTTAACACTGCAGTGAGCCATGTTCATGCCACTGCACTCCAGCCTATGTGATAGAGCAAGACTTTGTCTATAAACAGCAACAACAAAACTAACAGGCAAAGCAGAACAACGATAAAACGTTCTATTATCTTGATCACTGTAGTGATTACATAGGTGTACACATGTGTCAAAACTCTGCCCTATACCCATTTCAAGTGCACACTTTATTGCATGTAAATTATACCTCGATAAAATTTATTTTAAAAGGTTGCTGAGGGACAGTAAGCCAGGGCATAATAATTCCAGTTAGAAGCTGGACCCAGAGGTGAATTTTGGATGAAAGAGTTAAACTCATAGTCTCATAAACCAGGTCAAATGTTACACACTTACCTTAAGTTCCTGATCTAACTTATCTAAACTACTCTGAGAGGCACTTCGCTGTTTACTGCCTTCTGTATCCAAACCAGCAACATCCTTGTAAAATACACTTGCTCCAACAACAGAACCACCATCTCTGGTCTTCCCACCAGATAAATTGACTCCAACAGCACACCACAGCTTCTCAGGTGAAAAAGAAAACAATATTAAGTCTAGAAATGTTTAGAATTTTCCTTTTTTCTTAAAATAACTAATGGTTGTAAATACAGGTCTTTAATATAACCTAAAACTATAAAATGAACAATAACCTCACCATAGAAGTAATACTTATGCTTTTTTGGTTTTAGAAAAAAAACTACCCAGAGTTTAGAAAATATCTCCTTTAAATTCACAATGAACTTACTTTCATTGATGTATCTTTTTCATCTAGAGGTCTGAGATAGACAGGCACAGGTAAATTTTTCATCTTATTTTCACCTTGACCATTGGTTACCTAATAATGGTGGAAAGAGGAGTGAAAAAGGCACATCAAAAGTGAAATTCTTACAGATCCACTGAGACATGAGCAAGCACTGCTGTTATTTACTCCTTGAAATCAAGCTCAGGTTTTTTTTTTTTTGAGACAGGGTTGCTCTACTGCCCAGGCTAGAGTACAGTGGCTCGATCACGACTCACTGCAGCCTCAATCTGCTGGGCTTACGCGGTCCCCTCCCACCTCAGTCTCCCAGGTAGCTGGGACTACAGGCACAGGCCACCATACCCAGCTAATTTTTTAAATTTTTTGTAGAGATGAGGTCATGCTGTGTTGCCTAGGCTGGTCTCAAACTCCCTGAGCTCAAGCCATTCTCCACCTTGGCCTCCCAAAGTGTTAGGATTATAGGCATGAGCCAATAACAGGCATCATGAGCCAATGACAGGCATCAGCCAATTTTGCCATTCTTATTTGAGCAATTCAATAAACACGATACAATGGGAGCTCAAAAAGAGGCTCTAATTCACACATATGCGCACACATGCACACGCATATGTGTTTGTACATGAACATGTGAGTCTTTTGGGGTAGGAATTACGGAGTAGACAGATAAAGTTCCTGAAGACCTGAACTTAATTTTAAACGAACAGTTTGAAAAGTTCCATGCCAATGATTTTTTTCAATAATGACACTGGTTTTTCAAAAAACGAAATCTTCAAATATTAAACCAGAATTGCTCTGGTGACAGCAGAGCAGGTACCTCAAACTCCGCACACTTAGCCACCCTTTACTGACTCCTCCCCTCCTCACACACTCAGAGCATTACATTTGAGTTCTACAGCTCCAGAAAACAGCCTGAAAACCACCACCCTCCATGCTTAAATGTGTGCCCAGTCCATGTGGCTGAGATGAGCAGGGCTGAGATGAGCAGGGCTGGGATGAGGATGGTGAATCCTTCATGCCCAGGCACACTCAACTCACCCTCTTCTTTCCTGCTGGATGCTCTTACCACATGTGCATATTACCTGTTTGTACTTCTGAGGCAGACTCCAGCCAAAAGCCTGCACTCTACCATCTTCCTTCTGAACATGTGCTTTTACCTGACGATACTGCTCTCTCTTTTGTTCTCTGCGTGAGGCTAAACTAGCTTCAGTTCTAAAAGGAAAAAAGATTTTCCTTTTTAATTATGTGAATACATTTAATTACGTTTATCCCCAGTTTCATCTCTCCTCTGTCACTAAAACAGCAAAAACAACAAAAATTTACATGATTTCAAATTAGTTTATTCCAACTGTAACAGCTCCTTAAAAAGTGTTGTAACAGGCTGGGCGCGGTGGCTTATGCCTGTAATCCCAGCACTTTGGGAGGCCAAGGAGGGCAGATAGCCTGACGTCAGGAATTCAAGAGCAGCCTGGCCAACATGGTAAAACCCCGTCTCTGCTAAAAATACAAAAATTAGCCAGGCATGGTGGTGCGGACCTATAATTCCAGCTACTCGGGAGGCTGAGGCAGGAAAATCATTTGAACCTGGGTGGTGGAGGTTGTAGTGAGCCAAGATGGCGCCACTGCACTCCAGCCTAGGGTACAAGAACAAAACACCATCTCAAAAAAAAAAAAAGTGTTATACTAAAGCTGGTCTTTTTAAGTTTGTGTAGTGAATTCAGTGCCTAACCTTTAACAGGTTAGCAAGCAGCTTTGTTACATTAAATTGAATCATCAGCCACCAAATTTATTTATTTTATTTATTTTTTTGAGACGGAGTCTCCCTGTCACCCAGGCTGGAGTGCAGTGGCGCGATCTCGGCTCACTGCAAGCTCCGCCTCCCAGGTTCACACCGTTCTCCTGCCTCAGCCTCCCGAGTAGCTGGGACTACAGGCGCCCACAACCACGCCCGGCTGATTTTTTTGTATTTTTAGTAGAGACGGGGTTTCACCATGTTAGCTAGGATGGTCTCAATTCCTGACTTCGTGATCTGCCCGCCTTGGCCTCCCAAAGTGCTGGGATTACAGGCCTGAGCCACTGTGTTCGGCCCCAGCCACCAAATTTCTATCAGGTTTCAGATGCTGGCCATATGAAACGGGAAAATTCTTAAGTATTTTTGGCTTTTTTGTTGTTGTCGTTCATTCAACAAATATTTACTGAGAATATCCTAATGCCAGAAAATGTGCTGGAAGTGATTTAAAAATTGAATAAATCAGTATCTGCTTAGGAAGATTGATAGAGGTTAGATTTTAGATCCCATTAACTTGTTTCAGAAGATAAAAATGCAAACTGATTTGGTAAACTTTGTACTTATAAGGTAAAATATTATTAAAATGATTTTGAAAATAATTTGCCATTCTTTTGGCCATTTAAATTTTCATAAGATGAGTTGCTATGTATATATACCACAGTTAACGTATCTACCTATATGTCAGATACTTTACAGATAATAATTGGATCCAATCACCTTTGAGATAGGTTATCAGATTAATTTTACAGACAGAGAAACTGGGGGCTCTGAAAAGTTAATTTGCCCAAGCATTTGTACCTAATGGGTAGTCAAATCAGGACAGAAAACCAGGTCCTTTGACACCAACAGAAATGTTCAGACATTTAGGATAAAGGCTCATTTATCTCTGAAAACCATTAACATTTCTATTAATAGGTATTTATCAATGTTATCATACCAGCAAAAATGAGGCATTTTTTAAAAATCCTTCTCTTTTATAAAAACTAAAGTGCAATTTTCATAAAAACTGTTGACTATAAGTAATTTACTTAAAGATAGCCAAGTTACAGAAATGATTTTATTTCTTTATTTATTATTTATTTATTTATTTATTTTTTGAGATGGAGTCTCACTCTGTCGCCCAGGCTAGAGCAGTGGCATGATCTCAGCTCGCTGCAACCCCACCTCCTGGGTTCAAGCGATTCTTCTGCCTCAGCCTCCCGAGTAGCTGGGATTACAGCCACACGCCACCATGCCCAGCTAATTTTTGTATTTTTAGTAGAGACAGGGTTTCACCGTATTGGCTAAGCTTGTCTCCAACTCCTGACCTCATGATCCGCTCACCTTGGCCTCCCAAAGTGCTGGGATTACAGGCGTGAGCCACTGCGCCCAGCCCAGAAATGATTTTTTTATAGATTTACCTGAATCCTTATAGCTGATAAAAGGCCAAGAATATTCTGAACCATTAACTTAATTTAGAGTGTAACGATTAATTTGAAGAGACTTACTCTTCACTAAGGAAATCAAAGGCTTTGGACTTATCCCCAGGGAGCTGAGATAAGGTGCTGCTTCTTTTCTTGACGGAGGGAGTAACATGAGATGTGGGTGCATTGTACTTCAGATTAACAGGTGGTTCAGGCTTCTTAGTCGTGTTACTTGAGGAGCTGAAAAGTCGGCTGAAACTAAAAGAAGAAAGTATGTCTGCATGTCACATGTACTGTGAGAAACAATCCTTGATGTTCCACAAACTTTTATGCGGAAGAAAATTTCAGAGCACTTTTACAAGGCAATGAATTAGAAATTGGCAAAAACAGTTTCTGTAGTCACACGCTGCAGCCTTAGCAATAACTCATAGCCAAACTCAGACATTCAGCGAAGAGAAACTATTGCTTAGATTGGCAGGTGCCTGTTCTTTAACCAGCAATTTCCATAATGAAAGCAAGAAGCTCTTAAGTAGAGGAAACTTCTCCTACTAAATAAATGTATACTTTTTTGGTTTTTTTGCTAGCTCCTACTTGGTGCAAGGTAAGAGCGATTGTTAAACAGCAAGGTTATGGCTGTGTGATGTGAACAGAAGCTTAGTATGCCAGTTCTAAAAATAGCTTATTATAATCAAGTACTAGCACACATATTACCATGTTAACACACATCTTACACATTTTCTGATTAAGCTCAATTTAAATAACTACTTTCAGGTCTATTTTTTTTTAAACTGACACTTCCATTAAATAGCAGATTCACCAAAAATGGGTAAGTTTTAATCACAGTAAACACATAGTACTTCTAGCACAAACATAACCCAAGCCCAATACATACACAATACTACTCAAACCCTACAAGCACTAAATTCCTCATTTTCACTTTGTAATGTTTCTTACAATTACAAAACCAGCCAATCAGAAACCTATTTAATGGGGATCCAGGTCACTTTCAAGTCTATAAATAATTCCCATTATTTAAATTTGGCAGAGGATTGCAACAAATGCACAATCAACATGATGCAGCTTACAATATCATATTTTTTGTCCTTGAGAACAGCCTTACCGAGTTGGCACACTATAGATTAAAAAAAAAAAAAAAGTTCAGTTTAGCTACTTACCCATTACCCTAGTTTTTTAAAAAAATGAAGGAAAGAAAATGGACATAAAATCATTCTTGGAAATAAATTTTGACTGCAATTTTCTTGTCTCATGTGCTGTCTAACATCTTTATTTGTTTTTCAATACTTACAACTGCCAAATGCTTGACCTTTTTTTTTCCTGCATGGCTGGATTTTCTCGTGATGCCCTACATTCAAAAAGAAAAGAAAAGAAATATGTTATTAGTGAGGTAGTCTACCTTTCTTTCTGAAGAACAAGAGACCCAAGAAGTTCATGGGATACTCAGAGAGTCAACAATTAAATTCAATAAATACAGTAGTTACTTTAACCTACCATGTGTCAGTCAATCTGCTAAAGCTAATTCCACCAAGAAAAATAAAATTATCATCCCTCCCTCAAAGAGCTTAGTCTACCGACAGAGGATTATAATATGTGCTAGACAGATAGCCAACATGCCTGAATGGTATTTAACATTTTTTATTGAAAAGATACCCTCTAACTTTCCCTTTTATTAAAATATTGCCTTGTAAATTCCCGTCTTTACATGAAAGTCTCTATCACCTGTATTCACAGCTCTCACAAAATAGCTTGAAACTTTGGCGTTCTGAGGGGTCATTTTTCACAAGACTAAAACTTCTCCGTCACTGGAAAGATGACCACAGCAGGGAAGAGGATAAACTGGATTGACAGGTAATTCAACAAAATTTCAGAAAATAGGATATTCCAAATTGATTTATAAGGTGGTAGGGATTCTGCCATCATAATCAGAGCTCCCTTTTCATTACTTTTTTGTTACGAACTAAATTAAAAGCATTCTTTAATTCAGTGAATAAGTTAAAAGTAAGCTACCATTTCCTGTAATTTGTTGACTACCACTTGGCTGCTAGAGTTAAAAACAGCAATGGAAAGTGAAGTTCGGCTGGGCACAGTGGCTCACGCCTGTAATCCCAGCACTTTGAGAAGCCGAGGCGGGTGGATCACTTGAGATCAAAAGTTTGAGACCAGCCTGACCAACATGACGAAACCCTGTCTCTACTAAAAAAATACAAAAATTAGCCGGGCATGGTAGTGCACACCTGGAAACCCAGCTACCAGGGAGGCCAAGGCAGGAGAATTGCTTGAACCCAGTGGGTGGAGGATGCAGTAAGCTGAGATTGCACCTCTGTACTCCAGTCTGGGCAACAAAGCAAGACTCCATCTCAATAAATAAATAAAGTCCACTTTCAGTTTTTTGAATATTTACTTACTATTTATTTGATATCCACTAAGTACTGCAGTTAAGAACACACTTCTTAGTGGGTTAGTTTCATTGTCTAGTAAATATAGATTAGAATACTGATCTTCCTTATGGGCAGTTATAAGCAATTACAATTACAGCAAATTGTAAAATGATGTGTTAAAACACTTGATTCTAGTATAACATTGGTAAAGGGTACATAAACTGAAATAAATGATGTAATACTAAGGAAGTAAAAGTTGGCAATTAAGGAATATGCTCATAAATTTAAAAACAACATGTGAATGTATACTATTATTGGTAAATCTGATGGGGGCAGCTCATTTATAAACTTTTCGGGAGCTCTTTCTAAATTAAAGAAACACTATTACTGAGACTATGACCATTAGATGGCAGCATCGGGTGAGATTTAAGAGCCACCTGACTGAAAGATACCAATGGAAGGGTGTACTTGGCACAAACAGTTAGAAAAGAGGGAAAGAAATCAAGCAAGAGTATTTGACAGAAAGACACTGAGTCAAAATAATTTATTTTCCTGTGTTGCATATGAAATTGTGATCTTTTCCTGACATTACCGGGAAAGTAGTATTGATTTCTACACATGAAAAATGACCATCATTCCTAAGTAATAATAATTGCCTTTTAGAGGTCATCGTAACATCCTCCAAGATCTTACTGGCCCAAAAAGCACCTCCTTTGATCATATTCTGTTGCTAATTCTGAGTGTTACTTTAGAAAGTCTGTCCTAGTAAACAGAGAAAGGGACTTGGATCTCACAGGGCAGGACTTAAGTTCCAAATGAAGGAATATTCAAACCTACAAAATAATAGTAGGAAAATAATGGAGTGCTTGTTATACACACCGAATCATCTCTGTCCATCGAACAGCTTCTTGAAGCTCCATCAATCTCTCTTTATACTGGTTTCTCTCCATGAGAACACGGGCCATTTCTACTCTAGTAAACCGTTTCCTCTGGGCTGTGGGAATATCACTCTATAATGACAAGAAAATGAGAGATCATTCTGGAAGCTTATATATGTCTTGGTGTTCATCTCAGAGTTATGCAAAATCTTCGTTTTTAAGCATTCCTTAATTTCTAATCTAGTACATCATTTAAAGAAAAATGGCCTTATAACAAAATCAACAAAGAGATTTTTAAAAATTATTTTTTAAAATATATTTTTTGAGACAGGGTCTTCATCTGTTGCCCACCCTGAAGCACAGTGGTGAAATCACAGCTCACTGCAGCCTCAAACTTCTGTGTTAAAGCAATCTGCCCACCTCAGCCTCCTGAGTAGCTTGGACTACAGGTACATGCTAACATGCCCTATTAATTTTTAAATTTTTTTGTAGAGACAGGGTCTCGTTATGTTGCCCAGGCTGGTCTTGAAATACTGGACTCTAGTGGTCCTCCTGCCTCAGCTTCCCAAAGTGTTGGGACTATAGGTGTAAGCCACTGTGCCCAGCCAACAAAGAGATTTAAATAATCACTCATGACTACAAAGATAAAAGGTGGCAATTTAATGTCTGAATATATACACACATATTTGAACATATTACAAAGAAATCATAAAGAGTAGTGGGGGTCTATTCTTGTAGTTCTTAAAAATATATAAAAAATAAGGCTAAAAAATAGAATAGTAGGGGGCAGGACACATTGGCTCACGCCTGTAGTAGCGGCACTTTGGGAGTCTGAGGCAGGTAGATTGCTCGAGCTTAGTTTGAGACCAGCCTAGGCAACATAGTAAAACCCTGTAGCCAGGAGTGGTGGCACACATCTGTAGTTCCAGCTACTTGGGAAGCTGAGGTAGGAGGATGGCTTGAGCTGGGAGGTCGAGGCTGCAGTGAGCCATGATCATACCACTGCAGTTCAACTTGGGCAAGAGAGTGCAATCCTGTCTTTAAAAAACAAAACTACAACAACAACAACAAAAAACAGTAGGGCCAGGCACGATGGTCCATGGCTATAATCCTAGCACTTTGGGAGTATCACCTGAGCCCAGGAATTTGAGACAGCCTTGGCAATGTGGTGTGAGATCCCATCTCTACAGAAAATAAAAAATTAGCCAGGTATGGGGTGGCACACAACTTTGGTCGCAGCTACTCAGGAGGCTGAGGTTAAAAAAATAAAAATTGCATAGAATTGCTCGAGGCCAAGAGTTCAAGACCAGCCTAGGCAACACAGTGAGACCCTGGCTCTACAAAAAATTAAATTAAATGAATAGCCAGGTGGGGTGGCATGCACCTGTAGTCCCAGCTACTTGGGAGGTTGAGGTAGGAGGATCACTTGAGCCCAGGAGTTCAAGGCTGTAGTGAGCTATGATTGTCACTGTACTCCTCCAGCCTGGGTGACACAGCGAGACTCTGTCTTTAAAAAATAGTAATAATACTAAAATAAAAATAAAGAATAGTGCAGATTTTAAACTAAAACCAAAATTGTTATCTACATAGATTTAATATGCTATTGTAAGTTTCACCTAAAAATGTTGCTCTAACATTATTTTAATTCATGCTCTGTAACAATTGTCACTCAGAAAATAGTTGTAAGTTAGTTCCATTTATCTCAAATTACCAAACCACATACTCACCTGAGACCAGCATGAAGGGTAAACTTACTGCCTAGTTACCAAGGTATTCAACTATAAGAGCCGCTAAAATACCAACATAAATGCAAACAGATGGAGACAATTGTATTAGTCAGAATTACTCTTAGAGAGAATATGTGAATATAGAGTAAGCATAGGGGTAAGACCTCAAAGGAGCACGGCTCAAGTCAATGTCCTATAGGCTTTCATTATCCACATTTTGCATCAAAGCTGAAAGGTTTGGGACATTAAGAAAGACGCTAAGCTTAGCCCTTAGCAGTCCTCCTCCTTTGTTGTTCTGTTATAGAACCTGGGCCTCTCCTTTCAATAAAGTTAAACAACAAGTGATAAAGATCTTAAGTTTATAACACAGCAAGCCCACTAGTAGGTATGTACTCTGGAAAGGCTACTGCTCCTGCCCACCTGGAGACTTGTACTGTAATGTTTGTAACAACGGCAATGTAAAAAGCTGAGACAAACTAAATATTCCTTAACAGAAAAATAAAACATAAATTGTAGACTATTCATTCAATGGGGTATCATAAAGTAGTAAACATGAATGATAACTACAGCACTATATTAAAACGTGGATGAATCTCAAAAACACGCCACTGAGGAAAAGAAGCTGGTCCCCAAGACTAAATATAGTATGAAACACAAAAAAGTAAAAATTAAACCATATATACATATGTGATATGATAAAATTACTTTTCAAAGTTAAGCAAATGATAAATATAGGATAGCAGCTTTCTCTGCAGGGGAGGAACGCAGAATAGTTCAATGTTTAGCAATGTTCTAATGATCAGATTGGGTGGTAGGTTCAAAATGTTAATTTATTATGATTCATAACCTGCAGGCCTTACATGTTTTTGTGTGTATCATTAAATAAGATATTAAAAAACAGAGACTGAAGGGGCACCAAGTGATCATTCTGTCCAAAACAACCATACATCTTTGGTCTGACCTTTGACCTGCAAATATCTGTTATAAGAATGATTATGACGCTGGGCTGGGTGGCTCACACCTGTAATCCCAGCAGTGTGGGAGGCTGACTGGGGTGGATTACCTAAAGCCAGGAGTTAAGAGACCAGCCTGGCCAACATGGCAAAATCCCACCTCTACCAAAAATACAAAAAATTAGCCAAGTTAGACCTGTAGTCCCAGCTCCTCGGGAGGCTGAGGCACAAGAATGGCTTGAACCTGGAAGGTGGAAGTTGTAGTGAGCTGAGATCGCA
The DNA here is from genome assembly GCF_003255815.1 of Theropithecus gelada. Classification (NCBI taxonomy): domain Eukaryota; kingdom Metazoa; phylum Chordata; class Mammalia; order Primates; family Cercopithecidae; genus Theropithecus; species Theropithecus gelada. The sequence goes on along the minus strand of NC_037684.1, from coordinate 22,723,785 downwards.
CCACTGCACTCCAGCCTCGGTGACAGACTGAGACTCTGCTTCAAAAAAAAAAAAGAAGACTAGAAGTATGCTAAGCATATTAGCAAGAAGCTCATGTTTATTCTTTTGTACTTACGTTCACAACAATATGAACTAATTGGCTAGTACTAAAGTTCCAGACTTCATCTTTTGTTTAATGCTATTAAATAATTATTATTGTTAAGCTTTCATATTTCTAAATCAAAATTTGAAACCAAACAACAATAACAACAACCAAAAACCCCAAAATGTCCCAGTTGGTCCTCAAACTTGAACATGCAAATACAGGTGCACAGAGGCACAGAGGGAAAATGAACACACTGCATGGAGCCAGAAAGCTCAGCATCTGGATACCATGTAAAAGCATGAGCTATCCTATTCATGACCATTAACATGCTTCCTGACTTTTAAAAATCTTTATAGTATTATATCCAAAGCTTACTTAGAAAGAGCTTCCCAAAATACCAAAACATGGTAAGGTAAGAAAAAAAGTCCAGAACTGTAAACCTACATCATCATCATCTTTTGCTTTTTGCCTTGCATCTTCAGCTTCTGCTCGAGCTCTAGTGGGGAAAAAACAAAACAAAACATGTTATTTGAATTGAGCTCATCTTTTCAAAAAAAAAAAAAAAAGAGAGAGAGAGTAGGTCAACAATTTTAACTACCACTAAAGGATTATTTTTCTTTTCCCAAACAGGGTATTTAGCCACCTTCATTTGGTGGAGTATCATCATATCATAGCATTGTTTTCAGAAATAAACAGGTATTAAAGAAAGCGGGATTAAAAAAAATAATGTTTTAAATTTCCTTATTATCAAAACAAAGATGTCTGAACAGTCTCCAACTTTTTTTGCATCATTATAGACATAAAAAATGACAGTATTTAGGCCGGGCGCAGTGGCTTATGCCTGTAATCCCAGCACTTTGGGAGGCCAAGGCAGGTGGATCACCTGAGGTCAGGAGTTCAAGACCAGCCTGGCCAACATGGTGAAACCCTGTCTCCACTAAAAGTACAAAAATTAGCTGTGTGTGGTGGCAGGAGCCTGTAATCCCAGCTACTCAGAAGGCTGAGGCAAGAGAATCGCTTGAACTCAGGAGGCAGAGGTTGCATGAGCCATGGCCTTGCCACTTCACCCCAGCCTGGGTGACAGGAGTCAATATTTAGATAATAGGCTAGCAACTGGAGAGGCCTGCTCACAGCAGAGGCAATGGGCTGGGGCACTTTGCCCTCTCCCAGGCAGCTCTTGGCCTTCCAGGCTTAAGTGGACAGAAGGTCTCAGTCTCAGGGTTACACCTGTAACCCTTTGTGGCATAACTAGAACAACACAGTTAAAACTTACTTCCTAAGCTCTTCCTCCAATTCTTTGTTCTTTTCCTCTAGCTTCAGTTTGGCTTGCTTCACAGCCTCCAATTCCCCTTGCAGCACATCTTTCTCACAGGTCAGTTCATCCACTTTTGCTATCAAATCATTCTTCACTATGTTCAAAGCATTTCTAAGAAACACATATTTCAAGTGCATCATTACAAATAAATATTCTTTTTTTTTTTTTTTTTGTATTTCTTAATAGAGACAGGGTTTCACCATGTTAGCCAGGATGGTCTCGATCTCCTGACCTCGTGATCCGCCCGTCTCGGCCTCCCAAAGTGCTGGGATTACAGGCTTGAGCCACCGCGCCCGGCCACAAATAAATATTCTTTCCATCTTTCAGCTATTCCTTTGTAGACTAAAGTAACTGTACAACCATAAAGATGAATAATTTAATACTTCAAGACATTCTACCTGATGTTGTTTGTAGATAAATGCAAAAAGAACACAAAGCAATGGTCTAAGGTTTTACTCATTTATCAAATGAATAAAACAAGACAGACCATCAATTACTAAAAAGTGAAAATATTAAATTTTAAAAATAGCATTCATGAGGTTACTATTGTTAATAATTCCTGAGAATATATTACCCAATCAATAAAGTAAAATTATTCCTTGATGTTACCTTTAGTAAATAACGAGAAAACAGTCTAAACTGGAAAGTTAAGACAGTCTAAGCTGAAGGAAAAAAACGGAGATCCAGTTCCTTTGGGCATAGTGGGCATAGGACCTCATTATAACTGTATTCTGGGGCATAGGACCTCATTATAACTGTATTCTGTCTTGGATATACACAGATGTTCCAAAGTTGCTATGATACAGCAAACTGATAAAGGAACCCAGTCAGCTTTTCCACATGACTGGGGATCTGTCCCACTAAATGTGTCTGAGGGCTTAAGACTCCACAAATTGCACCCAAGGATGCACAGCTAAGGAAAGCAGCTCTGAAGAGGAAGGCTGAGTATACTTCAAAATATCTGTCTGGAAATAAAAGAAACCTCAGGAGAAGAGATAAGAAAACAGACAAATGTCAGGGGAGGGAATAAAAAAAGTGTAAAACCAGGACAAATCCAGAAGATTAAGAAAAAGGCATGGATACTTATAGAGTGAAAAGGAGATGACAATTTGTTTCTACAAAAAAACAGGGCAAGGAAACATATCCATCAGGGCAATGTAGGTCCCAACATTACGCGTGCGCGCGCGCGCGTGTGTGTGTGTGTGTGTGTACACTCAGAGGAGGGGAACGAGATGGGACAGGGAGATTCCATTAGTATTATGTTAAAATGATGAAGTGTCATTGACTTGGACAAGAATAAAATTCTTTATCTTCTGTTGTTAAAATTTCACATATACTTACTTGGTTTCCAACAGTTGTGTATTTTCTAATATAAGATTCTCAACTTCCCGACCCATTCCTATCAAAAGAAAAAAGATAAAGACTTTGAAAATAAATACATCAATAATCATATACATTTAAAATATAAGCTACAGTCACAAGTTGTGTTTTAGAAATGTTATCTGTCCTTTATTAATCTTATTTTGTCTATTTCATTTGATGGATCTACTTTAATAGATTATAAAATTACAAATAATTATTCATTACAAACAAGGCTAAAGATTTTGTTGGCCAATTTCTTTCTTAAATCTGGATTGGCTTGCTACAGAATGAGGCCAATTTTCAATATCTGTTAGTCTATATTTTATTTCTCATAGATAATATTTCAAAAGGATCAAGACTTTTCTGCCAAATATTCTAATATTCCAACATTATTTAGGGGAAAAAAGAACAGCTTTAATATGGATCTAAATTGTTTCTAAATCACATCCGACCTTGGAGGCTTTTGCCTAAAAATTAGACCTTATTAATAGAGAACAGGCAAAACCAAGGCCAAAGAAAGACAGAACCCCAAGGCAGATGAAACCTTACCAAAGAAATTATGGTCTTAAAGCCCATGCATTCCATGTAAAGCAAAAACAAAGAACAAGAAATGTTTTACGTAAGAAACAGCATGAAAACAGATTATTAATCTATAAAGTTTTATACATGATATGAAAAACATCTGGAATCACAATGTTATGATTTAATGCATAATGATGTGCAAAAGACAGAAATAAAGATGATTTCCTTCATTCATAAGGATGCTGATAAGTATACTTTAAAAATGCTTTACCAATTCTTTCTCACAATAAAAATGACTATAATTAGATTGAAAATCTTCAATCAACAATACAAACTTTCCTTCAAAGTGCCACCTATAAAATAATAATGTTCAGTTATCACTTGAGTGGCTATCTTTGACAGAGTTTGGCATTTTAATGACTACTGTGAGACAGGCACATACAGCATCCAATGCAAGATCCAATGGAGTGGTCTTTAGGGAGAAGAAAGCTAGTAATTTGATTCTCCTGAGAAACTGAAGAAATGAAACAACACACTAGGGAATATCACTCAAAAAACAAAAAGTCAAAGCAAAACAACAAAAACCAAAAAAACAAAAAAACCCACCAGTCACTCATTTCAAGGAATTGTGAGCTAATAATGTTGGAAAATCACATACAATGGAAGAAGTAATAATCATAACCCAAGTAAACAGGAAAGAAATCTTTCTAAAGAAAACTACACAAGACAAAGGAGTTAACATGTCCCTTTATTTTAAAAAAGGTAATTTTCCAAATGATTTTAAAATTACTTAAAACAAATACAGCCAACCTAGGAATGCTACATATTCTGTGCACCTGAACTCATATTTTGTCTATATTCTAATTTTCTCAAAGATCAAGGTACTTACACCAGAATGAATTCTTAATCATCTACCTATGTATTATCCACAAACTGAAACCAAAGCAAACAAAATAAAAATCCCAAAAAAGTTTCCAAATTCTTAACTCCAAAACAATCTTCGGCAAGATATTTGCTTAAAACACTAATGTTAACTTTTTCTTCCTTTGTAGATACAATGGCTGGGAAAGTTAACTTTTTAATAAAGTTATAGAGACAGAAGAAATAAGAGTGTAGACTGGTTGAAAAAAGTTTATATAGTAACTATGTTTGCTAAAAACTCTCAAGCACTTAGATAAGCGTGAAAGCTGAAAATATATGAAAGGCAAAAAAATAGTTGAGCAGAAAAAAATGATGAGAAAGCATTAGATGAGAACAGCAGCCAAGAACACCTAGCTTAAAAAGCAGTAATATTAAAATATTCAAAAATCATACACACCAGAATATTCCCCTAGGTAAGCAGCCCAAGAAAAAAAACGAGTGAGAATCTCAATTAGATTGTTTTCAGAAAGCAAGAACTAAACTCATTTACTTTAAAAGAGAGGAAACAAAGAAATTGACAAGATGTAGAGAAACCATTAACTAAACACAATGAAGTGTAAATATTTATAAAAAGGAAAAAAATTGAAATGTGTTCTACAGGAAAAACAAATCCTATAATATAGTTTCTAAAGTTTACATTAGCCATGAAGCCAGTAGACAAGACAGATATTCTGCAAACTGGAGGGTATATAGGACATTTTTGAAAAGACACAAAGTCCTCAGTGGGCTTAGAAAATTCACTGTATGATCCATATATTATCCTACTCGGCTTGCATGTCTTCAGGTGCATGAATATACTGCTACTGGGTCCTCGCCATCACCTAAATGTGACTCAGGCTGTTCCACTATAATATGTTGTGAATTTCCCTGTACTGTACTGTTACTGGTCTTCTTGCATCAATGACACAACAGCAACAACATTTTAAAATTATAGTTAAAAGATTAACTGGCAATGTACAGAGTCTACTCTTAAGGGAAAAGACTACAAAAAGTCACGAGGATACCAAATGGAAACACATGATGGTGCCTCTGAGTATGTATGAGACCCGGATAAAGTAGAAATAAAGCCTTTCTGAGATGGCAAAAATAAATAAATAAAGTTTACATTAAATGTACACATTCCCAATGAAGAGTTACCTTAATATATGGTGTATAAATTGAATATATAACCAATAGGATTAGCTAAAATTTCATTTTGAAATGATCAATAAAAATTCTTTATAAGAAAAACGTAACTTAAAGTGGCCTCATTTCTATTCAAGACTTAAATGAAGCACAAATTTAGGTCCAATAAATTTGAAAACTTTACTTATTAAAAACAAGCAAAAAAAACCAAACTGCCTGGCCGTTTTTAAAATCATAGAAGTTTTATTTGGATTTTAACACTGATTCTCAAGCTAGGTCCACAGATGAGCTTCAGAGTTATATGGTAATTCCTTGAGAAAATGCACAATTTTACCTAGTTCTATACATGTATTTTTCCAAAGGTGCATTGCTCTCTTACAAATTCTCCTGTAAAGAATTTTTAATCCCAAAAGGAGAAGAATCACCGATTTTGAGGTGAAACAAAACTATTCAGCAATCCCATTCACTCAGTTGCTATGTGCTAAAGATGCAACCGTGAACAAAAACACAGTTGTCTCAGCCACATTGAACTTATAGTCTGTCCAGGGAGACAGGTAACTAAAAAATAACAGTAAAGTATGAAAAGTGGTATAATAAAATGCAGTGCCATGGGAATACATTTCAGGGAAAACTAAGGGGATCAAGGCAGAATTCCTGGAGGATGTATCACTTAAGCAAGGCAAGAAAAAATATATATATACACACACATATATATATGTACGTATGTATGTATACACACACACATTTAGGAGAGGGAACAAACAAGCCTTGGTGATGCGCTGTGAGGGAAACTGAGAGGTGCAGGATAGAGAGCTATTCATTCACTGAAACAGTGCCTGTTGGTCCAAGAACAGCCTTGGGGGACAGAACAATAAAGATGACAAACTGAGCTTTATACATGTCAAATGTAAAGCCCTCCAGGTCATCTTAGGGGTGTCTAGTATGCAATTAGGAAATAATAGTCTTGGGCTCTAGAAAAAGATTTGGGATGGAGATAAAAACTTGGGAATAATTAGCCATGAAAACCAAGAAACAATGAGAGCAAATATGATTTCTCAAAGTATCAGACCTAGGACAGGAGCGCTGATATCTGAAAGATGAGGAAAGGAAGCAGATCTTGTTAAGATGAGTGAAAAGGTAGAGTCAGAGACTGGAAAGGACATAGGCAAGCTGATATCACAGAAACCCAGCAAAGAGAGTTTTAAATAAGAAAGTTGAGGGATGAGACACCAATCAAGATAAAGGACAAATTGTTGAGATTCTTTTAAATTAGTAAAATCAGAAAAAGGTTGTGCTGGCATGATGGTGCATGCCCGTAGTCCCAGCTACTTGGGAGGCTAAAGGCAAGAGGATTCCTCGAGCCTAGGAGTTCCAGGACAGTCTATACAATATAGTGAGATCTCGCCTCAAAAAAAAGGGTAATCTTAAGTACTGAGTCCATATATAATGACTGAAATTTGTTATCACTGAATTACACAGAAGAGAAGCCAAGGACTTTTTTTTTTTTTTTTTTTTTGAGACAGTTTTGCTCTGTCACTCAGGCTGGAGTGCAGTGGTACAATCTCAGTTCTCCGCAACCTCCACCTCCCAGGTTCAAGCAATTCTCCTGCCTCGGCCTCCCAAGTAGCTGGGATTACAGGTGCACACCACGATGCCCGGCTAATTTTTGTAGTTTTAGTAGAGATGGGGTTTCACCATGTTGGCCAGGCTGGTCTCGAACTCCTGACCTCAGGTGATCCGCCCACCTCAGTCTCCCAAAGAGCTGGGATTATAGGCATGAGCCACTGTGCCCAGCCAGGAACATTTTTATTTACCATCTTTAACCAAAAGTATTCATAAGTAACTAAACTTACAGTAATATATTAAAATATTCTAATCTGGACTATTCTAGAGGTAAATGTATCAACATCTACAAAATGGAAAAGATAGTTGGTAGTCTGTTTCTTATCTTTAAAGTGGCAAAGAAACCAAAGCATCAGGATATTACTTTTATTTGATTTAAAAGACCACAGATATTTCTAAGCACTATAGGGCTTCTAAATGCTTCATAAGAAAAGAAAGTTTGGGGCCACCAACCTTAAAAATTTTGTCACTCATTACTGCATTATGAGGTAACACAGTGTACAAATTATATTCAGAAGTACTTCATTCTTGTTAATACAAACAGGCAGCATAAAGGAATTTTGTGGGGTGATGTATATCGATTCTGGTGAATTTTACTGCACTGAATTATACATTTTTAAGTTCTTCTAACATTTTTTTCATCTGCTCCTCAATTTTGCCAGGGAGTTAGTTTTTTAAACCAATTATGTCTTAAAAGAAACTTTTCAGGTATAATTTGATGTTAACTAAAATTAAAACATAAAAGTAAATATAAAAATGGAGTATTCCTTAAGAATTAAAATTTCAGGCTGGACGCGGTGGTTCATGCCTGTAATCCCAGCACTTTGGGAGGCCGAGACAGGCGAATCACGAGGTCAGGAGTTTGAGACCAGCCTGGCCAATACAGTGAAACCCCGTCTCTACTAAAAAGACAAAAATTAGTCAGGCATGGTGGTGTTGAGCCAAGATCGCGCCACTGCACTCCAGCCTGGGCAACAGAATGAGAGTCTGTCTTTTAAAAAAAAAAAAGAATTAAAACTTTCTTAGCCCTCCATAAGAAACGCAATTCATTCAATTTCTTCCAAAGTTTTACTTAAACTTTAATGGTGACAGTCCCTTTCTGTCTAACTGTATGTACTTAAAATACTTTCAATCTCTCTTACTAGATATTTATTTATTTTTATGAGACAGGGTCTGGCTCTGTCACCCACGCTGGAACGCAGCGGTGCAACCCATGTTCACTGCAACCTCTGCCTCCCGGGTTCAAGTCATCCTCACACCTCAGCCTCCCAAGTAGCTGGAACTACTGGCATACTCCACTATGTCTGGCTAATTTTGGTATTTTTTGCCACGTTGCCCAGGCTGGTCTCGAACTCCTGAGCTCAAGTGATCCACTTGCCTTGGCCTCCCAAAGTGTTGGGATTACAGGCATGAGCCACTGCAACCGGCCTAGATAGACATTTAGATAGAACTTGTGTTTTCCTTCAAAAACACTTTACAATATCAAGGACATAACTGGGAATCAATAAATTTAACATAAAATAATGCAAGCAACGTCACTCCACTCCAAAGTCATAACAATTAACAAACGAAACCTTTTGAGAACAGTGTAGTCTGCACTATAATTATACCAATAGATACAATTTTTTTTTAGCTTAGTATCTCCAAAGGTATATATTTTTAATTCCATATAGTTTTTAATTTCTATAGGGTCTTAAGTTATAAGGAAGGTACACCAAAACTGATTCATATGAGCCAGAATCCTGCACTGAAAGGAACTTTAGAGATCATCCAGGGCAGGGGTTGGCAAACTCTTTCTATAAAGGGCCAGACAGTAAATATTTTAGGCTTTAGGTTTCGGTGGCCTACTCAACACTGCTGTTGGTAGGCAAAGGCAACCACAGACAATAAGTAAATGGTGGTGGCTGTGTTCCAATAAAACTTTATTTAAACACGCACACAAGAGATCAGCTGGATTTGGTTGGAGGTAAGCTGCAGTTTGCCAGATTCCTGAACTAGGGTCCAGCTCCTTCATTTTACACACAAGGAAATTAAGGTCCAAAAAGGTGAAGCCACTTGGCAAAGGTCAGCAGGCAAATAGTCTAAGAGCCAAATGCAATATTCTTTTCAAACCATGTATTCTTTTAGAACACAAACTTTAAAATGATTATATTTACCATAGAGCTACAACATAATATACTCTGTGAAAGCTTAGAAAAATCAAGTGTTATAATTTCTTATTTAATTAAAGTCAACAGCATATAATGAAATTTAGGTAAGCCAGGAAATAAGTAGCCATCAATCCATACATACACACACACACACGCACGCACACACACACATACACACCATGTTCTTATGTGTAGCAGGAGTTCAATAAATTGTGTTGTATGAATTCAAAATATGAGTTTAAGTGCAATTCAGTTTTAAGCATACCCATAAGCAAAGGTGCTTTCATTTAAAACTTTCATGATCACAAAGAATATGTTCCCAATAACTACCTAAAAGGGCAATAACCCTGTGCCACTGAGCAGTTGGGGACATTTTAAAGGACTTTTCAATTAAATCATTTAAAAAATCAATTTTAAAAACAGTATGATACTTCTTCAGATGAGCTATCATACCTAGTAAATCTGCTCCTTCATCCACATCTCCTATTAGGCCTGAGCCAGCTGAAGACAGTTCTTCAAAGAGAGATTCTGTATTGCGATCAAAAGCTTTGTTCTCTATGCCTTTGGTGGGAGTGCTATGCAACAAGAACAACAAAACCAAATCAACAAATGACAAAGACTTTTTAGACGCTGTAAAATGAATACAATAGGCTAAGCTACATAGGACTTTCTTACCTATAATTTATGTTTACTAGAAAATATAATTTAAAAAGATTTCTCAAAGGCTTCCTAAGAAATTCTCACTAAGCTCCAGGGAAATAGCTGGTGAAGAAATTATAGAATGTTTTTCTTGTATGATTCCAGCAAACACAAGCAGTAACGGCAGCTCCTCTGCTCTATACCAACTTCTGGTCTAAGTGCTTCCCAAAGATTACCTATGTCACAAGAAGGCAATTATGTGTGTAAAAGATGGTTAGAGTAGCATTTCTTATAGTGGCAAAAATTGAAATGAGCTAAATGACCGTTAACAGGGGACAGATGAGGTAAGTTATACACATATAAAGTTAAAATTTTTACCTTTAAGGTTAAAAACATAAATAGAGCTTTATAAACTAAAGAAACCCATTATACAAAGGTTTTATTTTTTAATCAAGTTGCAAAACAGTGTATATACTATATGCCCTATTTTGCAGGGGTATATAGGGGAATGGGGAAGTGTATATGTTTGTGCCTGAATACTATTATTAATAGAAAAAACTCTGTAGACCATTTCCAGTTAAACATAGTAGAGAGAACATAGTCATTTATCATCTAATAACTCAGAAACTCAACTAAAATGAAAATTAAGAAATTAAAAAGGTATACACCCAAAAGGACAAAGAGAATAGAAAAAGAAACTATAGCAGATGAAATGTGAACAAAATTCTGTAAGATGGAAAACAGATGGGCAAACAGTAGAAAGTGATTCACTAGACCAGAGAAGGCTGAAACCTAAGCCACTGGGGTTTAGGGAGGAGGTCAATATGCTGCCAGAACCCCTGAAAGGCCTAGGATTTGAAGGTATCAGCAACCACAGGGAGGGCATGTAGGGAGGAACATGTAACAGAAGGACAGGATAAAAAAAACTGTACAAGAGGCAGTACTGGACCTAGATACAATCCTCCAGAACAGTGAGACCTCCCTTCTCTTGGCACAGCTCAGTAACAATGGAAGCCAAGTTTAAATGTTATAGGCAGGAAAGTGGAGAATCAGCATTATTTACTTAAGTATGAATAAAACAGCCACAGAGTACCAGATGTTTAAAGAAGGCCTCTATTATAAAAGAAAGGGCCCAAAACAAAGAGGATGTGACAGAGACACTAAGAGCAAAAAAAGACAATGCAGGCAGCAGCGACAACAAAAAAACAAAGCACTTAATTTTCTTCAGAATAAATGTTGCATTCGTAAAATAGCAAGATGGTGTAAGAAGTACCAACCAAGAAAAAAAACTTAGAGAAAAAAAGAAAGAGGGTTTAAAAGAAAATCTGCCAGCAATTAGTACAAAATAAGAGACAGGAAAGAGGGGAGAAAATAAATTATGACAGTCATTCCAGGATGTTCAATACATAGCTAACAGGTGTTCCAGAATGACAGCAGAAGAAACAGTAAGAAGAAAGAGAATTTCTCAGAACTGGAAGATAGGAATGTTCAGATGAAAACAGTTAATTCATGTAAGAAGATACAAAAAAGACCCCTACACCAAGCACAGCATCATTAATTTTTTAAAAATCAAGAAAGTAACAATCTTAAAAGATTTCAGAGAGTATATAAAAATGAGCAAGAACTCAAATAACAACACCCTGAACTCAACATGAAAATGAAGTAATGTCTTTGCAATTCTGATGGAAAAAAAACTCCCAACCTATAGTTCTTTATCTAGCCAAACTATCAAGTATGTCTTCTTATGAAATTTGTAACATTCAAGTTCATAGTGCTCAAAAAAAAAAATTTACTTGTCATGCACCCTTTGCCTGGAAACCTAGTAAGGATACGTTCTGTCAAAACAAAGGCATAAATCAACAAGCAGGATGATGTGGCATCCAGGAAACAAAAGATACAACAGAAGAAAAAGGTGAAAAGAATTCCAGGGATGATAGTGAGGGCATATTCCAGAACCAGAGCAACTATGACAGTAGTCTCAATTGGAGAATGGGAATAGAAGACTGCAGGAGAGTGAGCCCTAAAAAACAGACAGCTTTTGTGTTTGGTCATATTAGGGACTTTTACATTTATGAATTTCATAGTGTCTGCCAATGATTTAGTAACAGGAACACAGAAACATAAGGAAAAGAAACAAAATAACCCAAAGCTTTATTAATTTCAGAAGAACAAAAAGTTGTAAAGGAAATGAAATGGGCCGGGTGCGGTGGCTCACGCCTGTAATCCCAGCACTGGGAGGCCAAGGCGGGTGGATCATGAGGTCCGGAGTTCGAGACCAGCCTTACCAACATGGTGAAACCCCATCTCTACTCAAAATACAAAAATTAGCCGGGTGTGGTGGCGCCTGCCTGTAATCCCAGTTAGGGGGCTGAGGCAGGAGAATTGCTTGAACCTGACAGGCAGAGGTTGCAGGGAGCCGAGATCGCACCACTGCACTCCAGCCTGGGCAACAGAGCAAGACACCATCTCGGAGGAGGGAGAAAAAAAAGAAATGAAATGTAATTATACTATATTCTGTGGCTAAGTAGAATTACAGATTAATTTTATACAGTCATACTGATATAAATAATGAACATTAACGGAATTTGAAATATAATAATATTAGGAGGATGAAAAGATGGTGCTTTAGGCATTATATCCTCATCTACTATAGAAAGCCAACAGTTAACATCACAGCCTTTTTCAACCAGGGTTCCTTATTTCATCTACAGAATACAGAAAACGATTTAAGTATTTTCTCCATTATCCCAAGGAAAGTACATGCCTAGAGTCCTATTCTAGACGCACAGGAGCATAGCTAATTCATTATATACAAGAGATGCCTTAGGACATTAGGACTGCATTTTCTCACAGAATCTCAGCTGAAAAAGGGAGGGATGAAGGAGGGGCAGGATGAGCATGTCATTTTAGATACCTGAAGACAAACAGAATAAGAGAAAGCTATGAAGTGATAGAGTCATGCACCCTTTACCGAGAAAGCTAGTAAGGATAAGCTCTGTCAAAACAAAGGCATAAATCAAGAAGCAGGGTGATGCAGGATCCAGGAAAAAGAGTGGTGACAGAATGAGAACCTGTCTGAGAGAGAGAGAGAGAGAGAGACAGAGGGTTCTGGATTTGAATCCCAGGTCCACCTCTTGCTAGCACCTCTGGTAATCTGGGACAAGCTACTTGAACAAGTTCTAAGTCTCTTTATTTATAAAATAAGCATAAAAAGTCTACCTCATAAGGTTGTAATTAGAATCAAATTATATAAAATCATGATGAAAACAGTACTAGTTAACATTTACTGAATGGGGCATTTTGCAATGATTTATCATATATTGATTCATTTAATCTTCACAACCATCTGAGGCATTAACACAACACTGTTTTATAGATGAGAAAACATACCTAGGATTCAAATCCAAGATAGGATTTGAACCCACGCAGTTTTACTCTAGAGTCTGTGCTTTTAACCACTATAGCGTACTGCACAATGCTTAACAGAGATCAATAAATGGCTTTATTTTTATAGACATTAATTAATTAAAGGATAAACTTTATAGAAGAAATGAAAAGAAAGGCAGTAGCTCCTGTCTGACATTCTTGAGCATCAATGAATTTTGGATAATCCTGATTAAGATGACATCTAATCTCCCAGCTTTGGGAGGCTGAGGCAGGCACATCACTTGTGCTCAGGAGTTCAAGACCAGCCTGGCCAACGTGGTAAAACCCCGTCTCTACTAAAAATACAAAAAGTAGTCCAGTGGGGTGTTGCACGCCTGTAGTCTCAGCTACCTGGGAGGCTGAGATGGGAGAGTTGCTTGAACTCTGGGGAGGGGGTGGGGGGGGAGCAGTGAAAGTTGCAGTGAGCCAAGATAGCACCATTGCATCCAGCCTAAGTGACAGAGCGAGACTCCATCTCAAAAACAAACAAAAAAGATATCTAACCATTTTCTTCCTACCACTAAACAGCCTTCCCATGTAAAATGATACTAAAATGAGACTAATTTCTTCCAATAATGAGATCATTACAGTTCTCAAGATGGAAGTACATTCTCTCTTCCTGATCTGGGGGAAGGTACAAAAGTTTATTCAAACATTTTTGTTTGATTTTTTAAATTACATTTATTTAGCATATGTACACATAAAAAAGAAATCATCTTCTGAACCCACCCAGCAGGAAACGTGCACAAACTCAAAGTAAGTGCTAGGGGGAGGGGCCCTGGCCCCAAGTTAGTGGCTGGGACAATGCAATCCTATGAGTAAGCCCCAGTCAGGAGGGGGCTGGACTGAAGTGTCCAGCAGGCTGGAGTCCCCTGCTGCTGGCCCTAAAATAAGCATGCTCCATAGCCAAAGGTCTGTTTCATGCCCTCAAAGTAGCACTGCTGCCAGCCCTGCCATGTGCACTGTTACTTCCTTCACTCCTGCTTCTTGGTTTCCTCAAGTTACAGAAAGTATGGGATATGTCTCGGCTGTCTTTTTTCCCCTAGTTTGAATGTGTCCCCTATAAAATTCAGCTGTTGCCAATGTGATAGTATTAAGATGGGGCCTTCATGAGGTGATTAGGCCATAAGGGCTTCTCCCTTATAAATAGGATTGGGGTCCTTATAAAATAATGAGGCTTTATCCAGTGTTCAGGGCTCACTTGTCCTCCTGCTATGTGAGGACATAGAGGTCCTCCCCTCCAGAGGATGCAGCAACAAGGCACCAACTTGAAAGCAAAGAGCAGCCCTCACCAGACACCTGACCCTGCCAGCACCTTGATCTTGGCCTTCCTAGCCTCCAGAACTGTGAGAAAATTAATTTCTGTTCTTTATAAATTATCCAGGCGCAGTGGCTCACGTCTGTAATCCCAGCACTTTGGGAGGTTGAGGCAGGCTGATCACTCAGGAGTTCGAGACCAGCCTGGGCAATATGACAAAACCCCGTCTCTACTAAAAATACAAAAAAAAAAAAAAAAAAAAATTAGCTGGGCGTGGTGGTGGGTGCCTATAATCCCAGCTACTTGGGAGGCTGAGGCAGAAGAATCCCTTGAACCTGGGAGACAGAGGTTGCAGTGAGCTGAGATCACACCACTGCACTCCAGCCTGGGCAACAGAACAAGACTCCGTCTCAAAAAAAATAAACAAGGATGGGCGTGGTAGCTCACGCCTGTAATCCCAGCACTTTGGGAGGCCGAGGCGGGCAGATCACCTGAGGTCAGGAGTTCGAGACCAGCCTGACCAACATGGAGAAACCCCATCTCTACTAAAAATACAAAATAAGCCAGGCGTGGTGGCACATGCCTGTAATCCCAGCTACTAGGGAGGCTAAGGCAGGAGAATCACTTGAACCTGAGAGGCGGAGGTTGCAGTGAGCTGAGATCACACCATTGCACTCCAGCCTGGGCAACAAGAGTGACGCTCTGTCTCAAAATAAACAAACAAACAAACAAACAAATAAATATATAAATTACCCACTCTGGTATTTTGCTATAGTAGTACAAAATAGACTAAGACACCATCCTTCCTGCTCATACACCTAATTCGTGATCCTACAAAGATAACATTTAACAAAAAATTTAAACCATGTACAGTGTCCAGTTTCAAGAATAGGAATTAGAATATAACACTAACATTTATTCAACAACATTTTGTCCAGTCAGAGACTGGAGAACAGCGTTCATGGGAGTTGGGGGTGGGGAGGTGGAATATGTCTTCATCTAACATTTATGTTACCTTGAACCTTTATATCCACTGAGATCTTTGTCCATATCCAGCTCAGGAGTAGATTCAATGATTGCTTGAACTTCTGACTTCTCTTCATTTTCAGCAGAGCCTTAAAAAAGGACATGATGAAATAAACAATACATATATTACATAGTACCCCAATATAAAAATCCTGTCGTTTTTACAGTTGTGAAGGTATCATTTGAACATTTTTAAAAAATGTACAAGACTGGGTTTTAGGAAATACAGCATTATACAATATATCATATATTCAGTTAACAGTTCATATAAAAAACTAATATGCAACCAAAGACAGTTTTCCTTTGTGTTTTGTGGAACACAGAGTGCAATGTATCTAAGGCCCTGCTTTCATTCTTATTTAAAAGATGGAAGTTAAAGAAACTAAAGACAAAGACTAAACTAAGACAGGGGACAGAAAAGAACTGTCCTCCTGTCTTTTAGGCTCTGTGACCTCCTGGCCCCCAACTCCTGGCCCCAATAGTTTCTCTCCAAGACTAATCAAACATTACCTCTTTTAAGCACTGAATACAATTAAGTACAGTCTTATCTCAGTATCCATGGGGGATTGGTTCCAGAACCCACAATACCAAAATCTATGGATGTTCAGGTCCTTTATATAAAATGGCATTAATTGTATTTGCATATAACTTATCAATATCCTCCCATATACTTTAAATCATCTCTAGATTACTTACAATACCTAATACAATGTAAATGCTATGTAAATAATTGTCATACTGTACTGTTTAGGTGATAGTAAGAAGAAAGTATGTACATGTTTAGTACAGGCACAGCTATCTTTTTTTTTTTTCCCAAATATTTTCAATCTACAGATGCAGAATCACAGATACAGAGGGCCAACTATATCCGCCTATGTTATAAATACAAAGCAGGCAACACCCGCAAAGATACCCACATTATCTGGGTTTACTGAATACTTTCCTAGTAAGTAAAGAACTAGGGTCACTCACCAGTAGATACATTTCTAGTTTCTTGGGCTACCTGTACTTCAATGTGTTTGCTTATCTCTGATTTATTTGGCGCATCTGTAACCTTCACAAATCCTTCATTTTCTTCCTTTAAGGGAGTATCAGTAGGAATTGTTGCCACATCTGAATTAGCTGTTGATGCTGGAGTGGTAGCTTTAGATCCGCCTTGGCTAACATCAGAAAGCTCATCCTACAAATAAAAATAATTTAAAATAAATTTACTCTAAACCACATTAAATGGGTTAAGAAATAAATCTACCAAAGAAAGTTCTATTGTTTTGTGTTTTCTTTTTTTTCAAAATAAAGGCAATAAAGAGCCACTGATTACCAATAAGTAATCTCTCTAGACCCTCTGCAAATAATTGGGAAATATTTAAGTAAATTATATTTTTTCAGATGAGATTTTTCTAAACAGAAAATTTGAAAATAGAAGAATTATTAGCAATAAAACTATACATTAATGTCAACATCATTCTTAATGGCAATTGCAATATTGTACAATCACTTGCTAATAAAGACCTACTTTAGAACATTTAGAACATATGGTCTGTAATAGCTGCTCTAAAACAGAAGTAGAATAAGCAAATTCTTAATCTCGGGGTATCTTTGTAAAGTGTGGTATTAAAATATCCTGCATCTAAAGCATGTGAAGTGCTTAAAGTGCTTGTTAAAATGCGATGGCTCACACCTGTAATACCAGCACTGCGGGAGGCCGAGGCGGGCAGATCACGAGGTCAGGAGTTTGAGACAGCCTGGCCAACACAGGTGAAACCTCGTCTCTACTAAAAATACAAAAATTAGCCGGGCGTGGTGGCAGGCACCTGTAATCCCAGCTACTTGGGAGGCTGAGGCAGGAGAATCGCTTGAATCCGGGAGGCAGAGGTTGCAGTGAGCCAAGATCACGCCACTGCACTCCCGTCTCAGCGACAGAGCTAGACTCCATCTCAAAAAAAAAAAAAAAAAAGCAGGGGGAGGGGGCAGATTTCAGCCATGCACATGCCTGTAATTCCAGCTGAGGTGGGAGGTTGCCTTAAGCCCAACAAGACCCTATCTTTTGAAAAAAAAGAAAAGAGGAGGGAGTAGAGAGGAGTAGACAGAGTCTAAGTCCAACTCCAGACTTAATGCACCAAACTTTGGGCAGTGAGAATAGGTCATCTATATTTTAACAAGCAATCCAGGTGAGTTACATACTCACTGAAATTTGATTACTATTATAGGATCTACAGATAGGTTTCAAGAGGTATACGCAAATTGAAATTGTATGCAAAAATTTGTGTACAATGTATTTTTCTGGGAAAAGAATTATAGCTTTTATCAGATATTCAAAGGGGTTTGCAGCTCCAAAATAATTATAAACAACTGTCCAGTGGCTATCAAGAACGAAGCAGTTCTTTTGGAGCACCCAGGTTTTAAGAAAAGAGAAACTGACAAAAAGTTTACAGCCACCACCACTAATTATGATAATAATAATAATAATAGGCCGGGTGCAGTGGCTTATATCTGTAATCCCAGCACTTTGGAAGGCCGAGGCAGGCGGATCTCCTGAGATCAGGAGTTCAAGACCAGCCTGACCAACATGGAGAAACCCTGTCTCTACTAAAAATACAAAAAATTAGTCGGGCGTGGCAGCACATGCCTGCAATTTCAGCTACTCGGGAGACTGAGGTGGGAGAACTGCCTGAACCCAGGAGGTAGAGGTTGCGGTGAGCCCAGATCACACCATTGCACTCCAGCCTGGGCAACAAGAGCAAAACTCTGTCTCAAAAAAAAAAAATTAATAAAAATAAGGATTAGGGTAAATTAAGTGAATTTATCATCCACTAAATGTATGACCTTCGGTAAGTTATGTATCCTTTCTAAACCTTTGTTTTATAATCTGTACAATAGAGATAATAGTATCTACTTCTTAAGATTCTTATTAAGTTATTCTACATTATGGCTTAGCAATGTATTTCACACATACTAAGAATTTAAAATATTAACTATTATAATAGTAACTATTCGTACAATTATAAATACATAATTATATTTTTTATAATTTATATTTATAATATTTTAATTATAAATTATATATTTTATATAGATAATTCCCTTAAGGGAGTATCAGTAGGAATTATTGCCACATCGATTTAGCTATTGATACTGAAGCGGTAGCTTTAGATCCACCCTGGCTAACATCAGAAAGTTCAACCTACAAATAAAAGTAATTTAGAAGAAATTTTAATTGAGTAATTTATTCTAAAGTACTTTAAAAATGGGTTAAGAAATAAACTTAGGCCGGGCGCGGTGGCTCAAGCCTGTAATCCCAGCACTTTGGGAGGCCGAGACGGGCGGATCACAAGGTCAGGAGCTCGAGACCATCCTGGCTAACACAGTGAAACCCCGTCTCTACTAAAAAATACAAAAAACTAGCCGGGCGAGGTGGTGGGCGCCTGTAGTCCCAGCTACTCGGGAGGCTGAGGCAGGAGAATGGCGTAAAAACCCGGGAGGCGGAACTTGCAATGAGCTGAGATCCGGCCACTGCACTCCAGCCTGGGTGACACAGCAAGACTCCGTCTCAAAAAAAAAAAAAAGAAATAAACTTGTCTGGAGAAAGTTATAATTTTTTTAAGAGGTAATAAAGAGTCACCGATTATCAATAAATAATCTCTCTAGCTCCTCTGCAAATAACTGGGAAATATTTAAGTAAATCGTATTTTTCCAGACATACACGAGATTTTTCTCTTTTTTCCTAAGACAGAGCCTCACTCTGTCACCCAGGCTGGAGTGCAGTGGCATAATCTCAGCTCACTGCAACCTCCACCTCCCAGGTTCAAGCCATTCTCATGCCTCAGTCCCCTGAGCACCTATGATTACAGGCGTTTGTCACCATGCCCCACTAATTTTTTGTATTTTCCGTAGAGATGGGGTTTTGCCACACTGCTTAGGCTGGTCTCAAATACCTGGCCTCAAGTGATCCGCTGGCCTCGGCCTCCCAAAGTGCTTGGATTACAGGCGTGAGCCATTGTGCCCGGCCGATTTTTCTAAATGGCAAATTTGAAAATAAGATATGAAAGGCATTAGCAGCCAGCCTTGGTGGCTCATGCCTAAAATCCCAACACTTTGGGAGGCCCAGGCAGGCAGATCACCTGAGGTCAGGAGTTCGAGACCAGCCTGGCCAACATGGCGAAACCTCATATCTACTAAAAATACGAAAATTAGGCCTGGTGGCAGGTGTCTGTAATCCCAGCTACCGGGGAGGCAGAGGTTGCAGTGAGCCAAGATCGCGCCACTGCACTCCAGCCTGGGGAATAGAGCGAGACTCTCTCCAAAAAAGGAAAAGCATTAGCAATAAAATTACACACTGATGTCAACATCATTTTAATGGCAGTTGCAATACTGTACCACTATTAATTACAGTATATTGTACATATTAATTATAATAAATTGTACAATATATTTGACACAATATAACATAAAAATAAAATAGTATACCCATGTTTAAGAGTACAATACTTCGGCCAGGCGTGGTGGCTCACGCCTGTAATCCCAGCACTTTGGGAGGCCGAGGCAGACAGATCACCTGAGGTCAGGAGTTCGAGACCAGCCTGGCCAACATGGAGAAACCCCTTCTCTACTAAACATACAAAAATTAGCTGGGCCTGGTGGCACACGTCTGTAATCCCAGCTATTGGGGAGGCTGAGGCAGGAGAATCACTTGAACCCAGGAGGCAGAGATCGCAGTGAGCCAAGATTGCACCATTGCACTCCAGCCTGGGTGACAAGAGTAAGACTCCGTCTCAAAAAAAAAAAAAAAAAAAAGAGTACTTCTTACTTGCATACTTCAGGCATGCCTGTAATCCCAGCTACTTTGGAGGCTGAGGCACAAGAAGTGCTTGAATGGCCTGGGCAACATAGCAAGATCCCACCACATAAAACAATAATAATGTATTGTACATTTAAAATTTTTCGGCCGGGCGTGGTGGCTCAAGCCTGTAATCCCAGCACTTTGGGAGGCCGAGACGGGTGGATCACGAGGTCAGGAGATCGAGACCATCCTGGCTAACACGATGAAACCCCATCTCTACTAAAAAATACAAAAAAAAAAAAAACTAGCCGGGCGAAGTGGCGGGCGCCTGTAGTCCCAGCTACTCGGGAGGCTGAGGCAGGAGAATGGCGTGAACCCGGGAGGCGGAGCTTGCAGTGAGCCGAGATCCGGCCACTGCACTCCAGCCTGGGCGACAGAGCGAGACTCCGTCTCAAAAAAAAAAAAAAAAAAAAAATTTTTAGAAGGTAGATCTCACATTAAATGTTCTTACTACAACACAATAAAAAAGGCTGAGGCAGGAGAATCGCTTGAACCCGTGAGGCAGAGGTTTCAGTGAGCTGAGATTGCACCACTGAACTCCAGTTTGGGCGACAGAGCGAGACTTCATCTCAAAAAAAAAAAAAAAAAATTAGCCAGGTGCAGTGGCTCACGCCTGTAATCCCAGCACTTTGGTAGGCCAAGACGGGTGGATTAGTTGAGGTCAGGAGTTCTAGACCAGCTTGGCCAACACGTGGAAGCCCTGTCTCTATTAAAAATAAAAAAATTAGCCAGGCATGGTGACACATGCCAGTAATCCCAGGTACTCGGGAGGCCGAGAAGCAGAAGACTCACTTGAACCCAGGAGGCGGAGGTTGCAGTGAGTCAAGATTGCGCCACTGTACTCCAGCCTGATGAAAGGGCAAGACTCCGTCTCAAAAAAAAAAAAAAAAAAAAAATTGCTAACTATTTTCTTTAACTGGTAACTGGCACCCAATATAAGAGTATCTGATAGAAACGTACTAATTCCAGCAAATTCATTTGTTTGCATTCGAGTCAAAAAGGCTGACAGTATTTAAAACAAACAAACAAACAAAAAAAACCTGACAGTATTTAATACCTCTGGAGCCAAAGAGGCTGATAGTGCAAACAACTACAAGTCCCTCCGAGCACCATTTGCATTGTCTTTGCTTTCATATATACTCTATTAAAAAATAAGTAGTATTTGGCTGTGCATGGTGGGCTCATGCCCGTAATCCCAGCACTTTGAGAGGTTGAGGTGGGCATATCACCTGAGCCCACGAGTTTGAGAACAGCCTGGGAAACCTGGTGAAACACTGTCTCTACTAAAAATGCCAAAAATTAGCCCAGCATGGTGGTGCATGCCTGTAGTCCCAGCTATGAGGAAGGCTAAGGCATAAGAATTGCTTGAATCCAGGAGGCAGAGGCTGCAGTGAACTGAGATTGAGCCCATGTTATCATGTACATGAATTCCCATTCTTTAAAGGTTTCAAATGTAACACACATTAAAAAATATAAAATAAACAGTTTGTATTTCTGATAAACAGTGTTGATGAAAACACTTAAAACCGATTAAGACTACGGATTCAGAAAGCCCTAGAGAATACTGAGTTCATCTATACGAGCAAGTGATATGCCTTTGAAACTGTGTCAAAAATAAATACTTTGAGGTCAATCTTGGAATTGTCATTTACCTCTTAAATACAGAGAAATTATTTCTTCTTCCTCCTTATTATTCCAGTCTCCCACTCCCCACAAAAGGCAGGTTATTTTCACCTTAGAAAAAATTGTACTTAGTAATTTAAAAGTTCACAACATAAAAAGTATGGCAAAGGCCCACTTTGCAAATTCACCTGTGGATCTGGGGGCATGCAATAAAATAACCAGGAGACAGTCTAGATATCATAGGGTGAAAAGAAAAAAACAAAAAGAAAGAAAATAACCAGGAGAGAGCTGAACCTAAAACAGGAAAGGGACCTGATACCTCAGCAATCCCAAGGTTTCAGGCTACAAGGAAGTGGTTAATCAGGATCTACTTAGAAGAAAATTATGTTTTAAATTTATCCTAGGCTATCCAAATAACATGAGATTTGCTTATACGTAACTTACTTCCCTTTTATATTTACCATATAAAAATATTTTACACTCTTTAAAATAGCTCACTGTGTGGGCCATACTTCTGACAACTAGATCCCAGAGATACAGCATGAGAGCTGAGAAGCTCTGATTTTAGGGGGTGAGCCATTTTCTTTTTCTTTTCTTTTCTTTTGAGATGGAGTTTCGCTCGTTGCCCAGGCTGTAGTGCAATGGCGCAATCTCGACTCACCACAACCTCTGCCTCGTGGGTTCAAGTGATTCTCCTGCTTCAGCCTCCCGAGTAGCTGGGATTACAGGCACGCACCACCACGCCCAGCTAATTTTGTATTTTTAATAGAGACAGGGTTTCTCCATGTTGGTCAGGCTGGTCTCGAACTCCCGACCTCAGGTGATCCACCTGCCTCAGCCTCCCAAAGTGCTGGGTTTACAGATGTGAGCCACTGTGCCCAGCCGGGAAACCATTTTTGAAAGAGGCCTTTCTTCTTGGTATCCCAGGTAGTGGTGACATCAACTTTCTAAGATTAGCAGAAAAGCACTTAGATGGGAAATCGGACACAGCATTTGGCCAGAGGTACAATATTCTTGTATTATACCTCACTAACTGCCTCCAACTAAAGATAGAATGAGGCTAAGCACAGTGGCTCATGTGTGTAATCACAGCCCTTTGGTAGGCCAAGGGATCACTTGAGGCCAGGAGTTCGAGATCAGCCTGGCCAACATGGTGAATCCTCGTCTCTACTAAAAATACAAAAATTAGCTGGGCATAGTGGCATATGCCCATAGTCCCAGCTACCTGGGCAGCTGAGGCACGAGAATCACTTGAATCCAGAAGGGGGTGGAGGTTGCAGTGAGCCAAGATCATACCACTGCACCCAGCCTGGGCAACAGAGCAAAACCTTTTTTCCAAAAAAAAAAAAAAAAATCATCAACGTGTTAAAAATTAAAATATACTTTTGGTCAACAGTACGCTCACAAGATAATACAATCATGTGCCATATCTGCATAATGACATTTTGGTCAATAATAGACAGCATACAGCATATATGGTGGTGGTCCCATGAGATTAAAATGAAGCTGAAAAATTCATGTTGCCCACTGATGTTGCAACTGCCATAATATCCCAGTGCAATGCACGAGGGTGTTAACAAAACTACTACACTGCCAGGTGTATAAAAGTATAGCACATACAATTCTATACCATACATAATACTTGATAAACAATTATGTTACTGGTTTATGTATTTACTACAATTTTCATTGTTATTTTAAAGTATACTTCTCCTTCTACTTAAAAATAATAATAAAGTTAACTATAAAACAGCCTCAGGTGGGTGCCGCAGAAGTAACCTAGAATAAGGCATTGTCATCATAGGAGGCGACAGCTCCGTGTGTGTCACTGCCCCTGAAAATTTTCCAGTGGGACAAGATGTGGAGGTGGAAGATACTGACATTGATGATCCTGACCTCGTGTAGGCCAAGGCTAATAATATGTGTGTGTTTTGGTTTTTGACAGAAAAGTTTAAAAAGCAAATAGACAAAAGCTTACAGAATAAAGACATAAAGAAAATATTTTCATAGAGCTATACAATGTGTTTGTGTTTTAAGCTAAACATTATTACAAAAAAGTCAAAATGGTAAAAAAAATTTTTAAAGTTTATAAAGTAAATAAGTTACAGTAAGCTAAGGTTAATTTATTATTGAAGAAAAAAATTAATGTAGTATAGTTTAAGTGGACAGCATTTTATAAAGTCTGCAATAATGTCCAGTAATGCTCTAGGCTTTCATATTCACTCACTGCTCACTCACTGACTCACCAAGAGCAATTTGCAGTCCTGCAAACTCCATCCATGGTAAGTGCCCTATAGAGGTACACCATTTTAAATATTTCATATTTTTTTTGTATTGTATGTTTTCTATGTTTAGGTACACAAAATACTTACCATTGTGTTACAACTGCCTACAGTATTCAGTACGTGCTGTACAGGTTGCAGCCTAAGAGCAACAGGCCATACCATATAGTTTAGGTGTGTAGTAAGCTATACCGTCTAGGTTTGTGTAAATTCACTCTGTGATGTTCCTACAACAAAATCACGTAACTACGCATTTCTCAGAATGTATCTCTGTTGTTAAGCGACACATGACTATGCATGCAAACAAGGGAAAATTCTTAAGAGGTCCTAACTGAAAAGCATTTATTACGAATCATTCAACATAAAGTTCCAGGGGAGTTGCATGCTGTTATTTCACACTCAATCTGTGGCTTCTTGAGACTGCAAATTCCTATTTTACATTAGACTTTACAGGTCACATGCCAGGTTGTGCTGTTTTGGCTAATACTCTTGACTGCAAATGACCACTGGCCTATCAAATCCTATTGTCTGACATCATTAAGATATCTTTTTCAATGGCATGAGTGGTGTCAAACATGGAGACTTACAAAGTTGTCAAGTCTCTTTCTAACATACTTATTTTATAGCCCCATTTCCCCCTTTAGAGCCTTTAGGGAACTGCCACATCGTAGGTGTACATGTCACTAGAGAATGTTCACAAAAAGCTAGTACAAGATTTGGAAGTACATATAAAACAATGGCATGTCCGTGCATATTTAAATTGTGCTTTGAAAAAAAATAGATGTAATACAAATGGCCAAGAAGCATATACAATGATGATCAACACCACTAATTATTGGAGAAATGCAAATCAAAACCACAATGAGTTATCATCACCTGGCCCCCATCAGGATGACTACTATCAAGAAAAAGAGGATATGAATACATTAGACATTTGTGCATAGTGGGTAGGATTGTAAAATGATGCAACCACTCTGGAAAACAGTAAGAAAGTTCCTAAAAACATTAAAAATAGAACTACCATATTGTCCAGCAATCTCACTTCCGGGTATATATTCATAAAAGAATTATTCATAACAGCCATAAGGTGAAACCAACCCAAATGTCTATTAACAAATAAATAAACAAAACGTGGTGTACACATACAATCAAATACTACTCAGCCTTAAAAAGGAAGGGAATTCTGTCACATGCTATAACATGAATGAACCTTGAGGACATTACGCTAAATGAAATAAGCCAGCCTCAAAAAGACAAATACTACATGATTCTATTTATGTGCAGTATTTAATATGTGACATAGAATTCATAGAAACAGAAAGTAAAATGGTAGTTTCCAGGGGCCAGAGGAGTTGGAAAGGAAGTTATTATTTAATAAGTGTAGAGTTTTAGATTTGCAAGATGAAAAAGCTCTGGTGCTGTTTTACAATAATATGAATATACATAACACTATTGAACTGTATACTTACACTATCGAACTATATACTTAAAAATGGTTAAAATGGTCATTTGTTTTTCTCCCTGTAGAGACCACATCAGAGCTCATAAGATGGTAATTTTTACGTGTTTTTACCACACACACAAAATAAATGTCATTACTTTTAGTTTTACTTGAGATACTGCAGTAAAAGCAATCTAGTCTTTGTGCCCTTTTCTTATGGGTTTTAGATATAAGGCTAAAAATCTATAAGCTCTTCAAAATATTTTCATTTGTTCCATTTACCAAATGCACCATGTGCTTAGTGCTATATAGAATATATATGTCATGTATTATCTGGCTTTGCAGCATAACTATTTTCTAACAGACTATAAACGATGTTTACAACTAGAAAAAACAAATTATCCCATTCGGTTCAACTTATAGACACTACATGCCAGTGTAGTGTTTTCCTGAGTAGCCTAACTTCTGAAATAAGCTATATAAAGGCAAGCAACTCTGTTATGTAAGTCTGTCTCTTATATTTGAGGATTTTAAGCAAAATGAAAATAAAGACAAAATTACAAACAAGCAATTAGCCCCACATAGGATCCCTCACTATCAACACAATTATAATTTTAGACCTACATTTCTTTCTCCCCAAGTAAAAGTAAGTCTCTAAAGCATTGGTTCTTAAAATTCTTTTTATTTACAGCTATGTGACATAAAAAAGTTACAAAATGGTGCGTACATGCATTCTTCTGGAGAGTTTAAAATAATTTGGTTCCTAAGAGTCTGTGACCCAAAGGAAACACTAAAAACCTTAACTCTAGATACTCACATTTTGGTCAAATCCATCTAAGTGTAAATAGAATGGTAGCTTCAAGAGAATTCAAATTATTAAAGGAAAGGTATGAATGTCCTAACACTGAGTATATTTCGAAGGAACAGGATACTTTTGCACTGTTGATGCTAGAGGGCTTCCATGAACCCAGGTCAACCCCTGACCTAGCACGTAAGAGAAAGTCACAGATATCTTGGTATCCCCAGTGCCCAGCATATCAAGCCTGACACGTAGCAGGCTATTTTTCTTTCTTTTTTTTTTTTGAGATGGAGTCTCGCTGTGTTGCCCAGGCTGGAGAGCAGTGGCACCACCTTAGCTCACTGCAACCTCCACCTCCTTGGTTCAAGCAATTCTCTTGCCTCAGCCTCCTGAGTAGCTGGGATTACAGGCGTCTGCCACCACGCTCGGCTAATTTTTGTATTTTTAGTAGAGACAAGGTTTCATCATATTGGCCAGGCTGGTCTTGAACTCCTGATCAAGTGATCCACCTGCCTCGGTCTCCCAGAGTGTTTGGGATTTCAGGCATGAGCCACCGCGCCTGGTCTGTAGTAGGCTCTTAACAGATGTTTGATGAATAAAGCTGGATGGTGCCCTGACTGGAGATGAAGAACTCTATCAAACTAAGGAAGCAGTCCACGGTAAGATGACACACTAGGCCACATCCAGGACACATACAAGTTATAAACATTATGCCCTAAGGAAGGTATTTCTGGAAAGTATACCATTACATAGAGCCGGATAAATGGAAACAGGTTGAATTTCACAGAATTTACTTATATTTTCTTTCCTTTATTTAAAAATGCTTACTTTGGGGAAGGAATAAATTACAGATTACAGTAAAGCCCTGACAACCACTATAGTGGAAATAGTTTTATATTTCAGTGAATTACAACAATAGTCTTCCAAACTGAGCATCTGATGTATTGAGAATAGCAGTTGAGGAAGTAATCAATAGTTAATCACTTTAGTGTACTTTTTGCAAAATGTTAAGAAGCACCATTCTCACCTCCTGTTCTACAGCCTTCTGAGGTTCAGGACTATTGCTGACCTAGGAAGAGGGAAGATTATAAAAGAGAAAAAAATTACGTGTTTACTAGGTTTTAACATAGCTGTATCTTTGGCTTGTACTATCTCCCAGGATACAAGATTCATCTATTATCTACTGTGTTTAAAATGAGGGCTTGGAGGCTTTGTTTTCTTTTGACTTAAGCTGACTTTAACACTCTAGTTGAAGTAATATCATGGTTCAGAAGCCACCACTTGGATCAACGTCTTATCGACATGCAGCTCATTATTTAACCTTTTTTTTCTACTTCCACTACCTTATGAAATCTTCTTGATGTTTATTCCAGTCCAGTCCCTTTAACTATTTAACATACCAATATTCCAGTGCAGCATACTCAGAAATGTTTATCACACCTCCTTCGATCATTTCTGAATTAGTTAGATAACACTAATGATCAAAAGATCACCAAAATCCAAATCCTTTTTCTTTTTTTTTGAGATAGGGTCTCACTCCTGTCGCCCAGGCTGGAGTGCAGTGACAGGATCACGGCTCACTGCAGCCTCAACTTCGCAGGGTTCAGGTGATTCTCCCACCTCAGCCTCCCAAGTAGCTGGGACTACAGGTGTACCCCACCATGCCTAGATAAATTGTTGTATTTTTAGTAGAGATTTGGTCGCGCCTTGTTGCCCAGGCCGGTCTCGAAATCCTAAGCTCAAGTGATCCACCTTCCTTGGCCTCCCAAAGTGCTAGGATTACAGGCATGAGCCACGTGCCCAGTCCCAAATCCTTTTTCATAAAAATCTATTTATTCATATTCTTTATTTCCATCTATACATTTTCCCTCTATGAGATGGATGTGTTTCTCTTAAATACAAAGCAACAGTTTTAAATACTCTTGGTCTGGAAATTCATCAAAGTCTTCTTGAAATGCTGCTAGCTCTCAGTTATGCCCTTAAAAATACACAGATTAGGCTGGCTGCAGTGGCTCACACCTGTAATCCCAGCACTTTGGAAAGCCAAGGCAGGTGGATCACCTGAGGTCGGGAGTCCGAGACCAGCCTGACCAGCATGGAGAAAACTCGTCTCTACTAAAAATACAAAACTAGCCAGGCGTGGTAGTGGGCGCCTGTAATCCCAGCTGCTCTGGAGGCTGAGGCAGGAGAATCGCTTGAACCCAGGAGGTGGAGGTTGCAGTGAGCCAAGATCACACCGTTGCACTACAGCCTGGGCAACAAGAGCAAAACTCCATCTCAACAAGATAAAAAATAAAAAACACACAGATTAGCAAGGCATGATTCACTTTATAGGAAACCAGACTGCCTCTTCTTTCATAGACGTGGTTTTTTTCCCCCTAGCTTTATTAAGATATAACTGACAAATACAGTATACAGTTAAGGTGATTTTTAAAATACATATTGTGAAACAATCACCACATTCAAGCCAATAAACACATCTAGCACGTCATACTTGTTTTTGGTGGTAAGAGCACTTAATGTTTATTTATATGATCTTTGATTCTGGATTCTCATAATCTTTAATCATTCCCTTCATCAAAAACCAGGTAAAAACTTGGTAGCTCTCTCTATATAAAATAGAAAGATCGTCAAGATATGTCATTAAATGAAAAAAAAAAAATCAAGCAGCAGGAAAATACTTATAAACCCACTTATCTTAAAAAGACATTATATCTATGTGCACCTGTAAAGAAAAAGGCCAAGGATTCATCAACTATTTACAATGATGGGGGGAAAATGAAATTTAGGGTTGAAGAAACTTCCCATTCCTACTCTGTATTATTCAGTATTACTAAAAATTGTGAAACTGAATTAATATAAATTTTTTAGACACAGGATCTTGCTATATTGCCCAGGCTGGAAATGCCATGGCTATTCACAGGCACCATTATAGTGCACTGCAACCTGGAACTCCTGGCTTCAAGCAGTTTTCTCACCTCAGCCTCCTGAGTAGTAAAATAACTATTTTCTTTTTTTCTCTTTTGTTGAGACAGAGTCTCGCTCTGTCGCCCAGGCTGGATAATCTCGGCTCACTGCAACTTCCACCTCCCGGGTTCACACCATTCTCCTGCCTCAGCCTCCTGAGTAGCTGGGACTACAGGCGCCCGCGGCCATGCCCGGCTAATTTTTGTATTTTTAGTGGAGACGGGGTTTCACCATGTTAGCCAGGATGGTCTCAATCTCCTGACCTCATGATCCGCACACCTCGGCCTCCCAAAGTGCAGGGACTACAGGCGTGAGCCACCACGCCTGGCCTAAAATAACTTTTTAAAAGAAATATGGCCGGGCGCGGTGGCTCACGCCTGTAATCCCTGCACTTTGGGAGGCCGAGGCGGGCGGATCACGAGGTCAGGAGATCGAGACCATCCTGGCTAACACGGTGAAACCCCGTCTCTACTAAAACACAAAAAATTAGCCGGGCGCGGTGGCGGGCGCCTGTAGTCCCAGCTACTTGGGAGGCTGAGGCAGGAGAATGGCGCGGACCCGGGAGGCGGAGCTTGCAGTGAGCCGAGATCGCGCCACTGCACTCCAGCCTGGGCGACAGAGTGAAGACTCCGCCTCAAAAAAAAAAAAAAGAAATATAAAGGCCTGTTTTAGAAAATATTTGGACCTCTGAGCACCTTAACAACATTTCTAGTACATGGCATTGTGCCTAATGCAGTGAGTATCAATAAATTTTTTTAAGTGAAAAAGGTAATTTTTTCAGTAGAAAATATGTTAAACAACTTCTTCTATTCTAAAAGTTTGTTTAAACAGTAAACATAAGTTTTTTTTTTTTGGAGATGGAGTCTCGCTCTGTCACCCAGGCTGGAGTGCAGTGGCACGATCTTGGCTCACTGCAACTTCTGCCTCCTGGGTTCAAGTGATTCTTCTTCCTCAGTCTCCTGAGTAGCTGGGACTACAGGCGTGTGCCACCATGCCCAGCTAATTTTTGTATTTTTATTAGAGACAGGGTTTCGTCATGTTGGCCAGGCTGGTCTCGAACTCCTGACCTCAGATGATCCACCTGCCTTGGCCTCCCAGAGTGCTGGGATTACAGGCGTGAGCCACCACACCCAGCCTAAACATAAGTATTAATAAATACCTATATGCCAATTACCTCAGATGAAGTCACATTTAAAATACAATATTTAAACACTATCATTTTGAAAGCACTGCTTATTTACATTTTTACCAGTTTCCAGTCTCAACATACATAATAGGCATCTTGGTCAACAAACAACACAATAAAATCTTTACCCTTCTTTTCCTTCGAATCCTAACAGTCACCTATGGGTGGTTCCTAAAGTTATCACGTGAAGATATATGTGAAGGAAAAAAGCTTATAAGCAAAAATTGAGTTTATAGAACAAATTCCTTATCCATTGTCAAAAGCAAAAACAATATGAAATATTATAACACATAATCCATTTTTTCTTAAAACTCTACTTTTATTTTACCCTAGTATGTACACTAATACAAAATTCTATAAAGGAGGTATAAACTAATGGAAAAGCCCAAACCAGAAATAAAAGAATGAATAGTGCCTAGATCTTGGTTCCTAAATACCTTTCTCCCAAAAAATGTGCCAGAGTTCCTCTGAGAAGTAGTCCAATTTTTAAGAGTGGGGCAGGGAAAATACAACAGCTTGGAACATCTTATGGTGCCAATAAGGAAGAAAGCACTCAAAAAGGATGGGGTATGTCAAAAGAGCACAGGAGCCATCTTGCAAGAGCTCTCAATGTCCAAAGCTAGAATAATTTGAGAACCCAAAGAAATGATAGGTTTGCATAGCCCACAGAATAAAATATATACATATATGTGTGTATATGTATGTGTGTGTGTGTGTGTGTATATATATACACACATATATACAATCTCCATTGAATCCAAACTAGAATGGAGGGAAGAGGGGAAGAAGACAACTCTCCCTGATAGAAGAATTCCAATTAATAAATGTAGAATGAAGAAAACAGAAAATAACTATTAGCAATATTTTACTAATAATTGTTGTAGGCAAAATCCACTGTGGATGCTAAAATCAGTGAATGAAAGTTTGAACAGAAACAGGATATCTACATAGTCTCAAAGTATATCTACACCAAGACACTAGATTCTGTTGTATTCTCACCAAAAATACATAACCTCAATCTAATAATGAGAAATCAGAGAAGCCCAAATGGTGAGACACTCTACAAAACAACTAACCAGTACTCTTCAAAAATCTCAAGGTCTTGAAAGACAAGACAAGACAGAGGAACTGTTACATGCTGGGAAGACTGGGGAGACATAATGTGTAAACGCAATGTGGAAGCCAGGTGTGGTAGCTTATGCCTATAATCCCTGCACTTTGGCAGGCTGAGACAGCAGGATCACCTCAGGCCAGGAGTTCGAGACCAATCTGGGCAATCTAGTGAGGCACTGTCTGTAATAAAAATTTTTTTTAAAAAAAGCAATGTAGGATCCTGGGCTGGATTCTGGAAGGGAAAAAGGATATTAGTGGAAAAACTGGTAAAACTCGAATACAGGTTTACCTAACAGTATTGTACCAATGTTAATTTCATAGCTTCGATGACTGTATTATGGTTAATGTCAGGGGACGCTGGGTGAAGGGTATATGGAACGCTGTACTATTTTTGCAACTTTTCTGTAAGTCTAAAATTACTTCAAAGAAGTTATTTAAAACTGTGAGCTTTAACTTTTTAAATTACACATGCATTTTATAATAGGAATTGTAAATAACAATAGATATGATTTAACTACTATAGAGATTAAAGCTTGTGGAAACTAAAGAAATAGGAATAATTTCAGAACTTAACCACAAATGGAGGAGGATGGAAAATTCTCTCAACAAGAATGCTGGCTCTGTTTAGACATTTCCTGTTCTGCATGCTAAGCACATCCCCTGAAGAATGCAGCACACATTGACTGGCTTTACATACCAAACTCTGCTAACAAGAGCTTCTCACAGCAGTTTACTAAAGTATCACAAGTCATGTGATTTTATGAGAACTCTCTGAAATTTTCACAAGTAGGTGTCCATCCAATTGGTTTAGTTAGTTAAAATTGCTTTTCTCAGATCTAAAGGTCACATTCTACTAATAATCAACAACCAAGGATGCTCTTCAAAGAAAAAAATACTTTTTTGGAGCACATATGTATACACATGCATATGTGTGTGCATGCTGTATGCCAGCCATATAATTTTCATGCTGCTTTGTAGGCCTTGGTTGGTTATTTACCACAGTATGATTTGTAACTGCAAATAATACAGCAAAAGTCTAGGAAAAACTGAAGCTGTCCCAGCAACAAGGGAGATCTGAGTTGTAGCTGGGATATG
Organism: Theropithecus gelada; assembly: GCF_003255815.1. Taxonomy (NCBI): domain Eukaryota; kingdom Metazoa; phylum Chordata; class Mammalia; order Primates; family Cercopithecidae; genus Theropithecus; species Theropithecus gelada. Next base: position 22,690,990 of record NC_037684.1, on the reverse strand, counting down.
TGATCCCTTCCCCTCTGCCCTTCTAGGATTCTGATGTATCAATTTATCTTTCTTCACTCCCTTGTCTTTAACTTTTCTCTCTGTTGAACCCTTCTTGTAAGCATACCAACTACCCAGTCTCTCCCATTCTATACTTTTCCCTCTGCTCTGCTAATCTCTACCTCAAGTTATCCTTTTTCTCTCCTCCCACCACAATCACCATTTTGGGTAGTCTATACATGTTATTTCCTCTTTTTATGATTTACAGTTACTCCTGTTACTGGCCCTACAACTTAAACTGCTCAAATCTACACCTATACATTTACAAATTCAGTCCTCATTCTATGTGACTCCCCCACACCAGCTGACCCTGCTGACATCTTCTTCCATTCTAAAACTCCCTTGTGCCTTGTCTTTCAGGGCTCATGTCTCTTACGGTCTCTCTTCTCTGCCACTACAGCCCTCCACTAATGCCCTTCTTTCCCCATACATCTTCTTTCTTCTCCACTCCAGCCCCGTCTCCCCCTACCACACACAGATGCTGCCTTCCTCACCTGCTCAGGGTCTGACACCCTATACCTGGCACTTCTCCTTGGGGAGGCTCTCATCATCCTGCTTAGGGTCTTGTACCCCCAAGCCTGGCTGCCATCCTGCAGGGATATCCTTAATGCTGCTGGGGCCCTGACTCTTTACAGCAGGATACCCCATATGGATTACCCTCCTAACTTTGCTTAGGTTATAACAACCCCACCCCTGCTCCTAAGCACCATGGAAAGCCTTACCTTCCTCTGCCCTGCCTGGTGGCTTTAGAACTGAATTGTGCAGAAAGGAAAGAGAAAGGGAAGATGAAGCAATACTATACCACCTTAATAATTAAGCTTTATAGTAAATCTTAATACCTGGTAGCTCAAGTTCTTGTACTTATCGTTCTTCAGGATTGTCTTGGCTATACTTGGCCTTTTCTCCTCCAGTTCCTTCTTTATTTGTAGCTTCTTTGTGAACATAATTCAGTAAGATTAACTGTCTCACCTTAACATTTTGTCCATTCTCAGCCTTAGCCCATCATTATTATTATTAATTATTTTTCTTGAGACAAGGACTTACTCTGTCACCCAGGCTGGAGTGCAGTAGCATGATCATGGCTCTCTATAGCCTCAGCCTCCCAGGTTCAAGTTGATCTTCCTGCCTGTTCCTCCTGAGTAGCAGGGACTAAAGGTGCACACCACCATGCCTAGCTAATTTTTAAATATTTTGTAGAGACAGAGTCGCTTGACACTGGAGGAATAAATGTTTAAAATACATAAAACACAGGCTGGGCGCGGAGGCTCACACCTGTAATCCCAGGACTTTGGGAGGCTAAGGCAGGCAGATCACTTGAGGTCAAGAGTTCAAGACCAGCCTGGCCAACATGGCAAAACCCCACGTCTACTAAAAATACAAAAATTAGCCAGGCATGGTGGTGCCCATCTGTAATCCCAGCTACTTGGGAGGCTGAAGCAGGAGAATCACTTGAACCCAGGAGGCAGAGGTTGCATAAGCCAAGATTGCACCACTGCACTCCAGCCTGGGGGATGAAGCTAGACTCCATCTCAAAACAAACAAACAAACAAAAATATATATATATAGTGTGTGTGTGTGTGGTGTATGTGTATATAAACTTTTTTTTTTTTTTAAAAGGAAAAGAGATGGAGTCCCACTATGTTGCCCAGGCTGGTTTTGTACTCCTGGACTCAAGTGATCCTCCTGCCTTGGCCTCCCAAAGTACTCAGACTACAGGCATGAGTCACCATGTCCAGCCTGTAGCACTTTTATAATACACTTTTTAACAGAACAGCTTTGATCATTTAACATAAGGAGTTTCTTTTTATCAATTTCACTAGAAGTCTCCAGGTATGAAATTCCTGTTAATAAAGCAATACATAACTTCTCTGCTTTCTTCTTGAACTGATCTCTAAATTCGATTTGAGGACAATCAATAGGGTGTTAGTCTCTAGTGTGTTAGTGAGACTACATGTAAACTGTGATATTTGGACTGGCCTTGAATGAGGGTATTTCTACTGGTGGTAATCTAGGCAAGGTAAAGCATATATATGTGAGGAAACTATAAAGAAAAGCAATTAGATGCAGAGGTCTAGAGTCCACGGAAGGGATATGAGTTGGAGATTCAAATCTGTGAACACTGATGCACAGATGACATTTACAGACATGGAATCTGATCTACCCAGATTAAGTAGAGAAGGGCTGAGGAGTACCTCAACATTTAGAGGTCCAAAAGCAGAAGAGAAACCAGCAATGGAGAAGGAATGGTAAAGAAAATCTGTGTGTGTTTGCCAGGGGGAATCCTGGAAGCAAACTGAAGGAAGTATTTCAAGAAGCTGAATATATTCAAATATATAAATGCTGCTAAAAGGTAAGATGAGGACTGAGAATTTTCCATTAGATTTGGAAAGATGGATTCTTTTGGCACCCTTGACAGAAGGCATGTTGGGGCAGTAAGTAGGACTGAAAGTCTGAGTGCAATGAAGAGAAAACCACCATATAAACATAATGAAGTTCTTCCCCACGTCAGGGCCTTCGCATTTGCCATCTCATCTTCCTCAACACGTACTCCTCCAGACCTTCCCATGCACCTGCACATCCCCATGCCAGGATGCAAGTCATCTTCCAGAGGCTTTCTCTCACACCCTAAAATAAGTGCCCTTCCTTACTAATTACTCTTTAGCTTTCCTTGCTTTAACAATACTTGAAGTTCTATTATTTCATTTATTTGTCGATCTCCATGAGATTGTGATAAATCAAGAATATTTACAAATATTTCCTTTTAAGAACTTGTACATTTTTCTAGGTGCATCATTCCTAGAAAATCCATTAGATTATTTATAACCTCACTCACCACAGGTCTCTCACAGTGAGAAATGTGTAACACACCAACAAAGAAGGGCCATAACTTTACAATCACTGGCAAATCCCCTTATCTGCTCCTCTTCTGCCACAAAGTTTTCTGTCATTCTCTCACAGGACATTTTCACCTTAACCTTACTTCACAGAAAAACTGTGGTAGTAAAACTAGTGTTAATTATAATTTACACCTTCAATTTTTTCATAATGAAGTCAAAACATGCCCTAAGATGGCTAGGTCATCCCCAATCTCAGGGGGAATGATATTTTAGAGTCTAGTCCAATTCCTGTTATACACAGAAACCAAAATGACAGGGCATGTGACATACCTGTGGCATAGCCCACAAGTGAATCCTAAACCCCTGACTTCCAGCCCTGGTGAAGTAGAAAGTTATCTAGTGAACGACAAGGGCTTAGGTGAAAAATAAAATACTGTACATCCCAACTAGTAACATGATTTACAAACTAGACTTTGCCATTTTGTAAGCACCACCCCATTCATGGAAATCCTTATTCATTGAGTCTTTATCCCATTTAGTGACTCCATGTCCAGACCAAGTAGCGAGAGATAAGGTTTCGTTTTAGAAACTCTCTGGGAAGGACACAAGAAACTCCTCTGCTTAAGTCTATACTAATAATTTGTTAATAATTTGTTAATTGGTTTATAACTTGTCAGTAAAGTTCTGGCACAGCCTATCAGTGGATTAAAAAATAAAGAGAACTATAATAATCTCTTAAGCACACTTTTGGGTAGTAATTAAAATATAGTTACCATATGGGATTTTTTTGTACTAAAAGTATCCCTCCTACCTAATTTTGTTTTGGGAAAGTGGACATGGCAAGTAGGCGATTGAGACATGAGTGTTTTGGAAAATCTATTAAACCTACAAGAAGGCTAAAAGACCCACTGTGGTACAGGAGTAAAGAAGGAGAGAGTTGCAGCCAGGCATGGTGGCTCACGCCTGTAATTCCAGCACTTTGGGAGGCTGAGGCGGGGGGATCACCTGAGGTCAGGAGTTCGAGGCCAGCCTGACCAACATGGTGAAACTCCATCTGTATTAAAAATACAAAAATTAGCCAGGCGTGGTGGTGGGTGCTGTAATTCCAGCTACTTGGGAGGCTAAGACAGAAGAATTGCTTGAACCCGGGAGGAGGAGGCTGCAGTGAGCCAAGGTTGCAGTGAGTGGAGATCGCACCACTGCACTCCAGCGTGAGCGACACAGCAAGATTCTGTTTCAAAACAAAAGAGAGAGAGTTACCCAGTACCATCACTGTGGGCTAATACTGAGCACTATTAGCTTCTAACAAATTGAGCAAGAAGGGGGAAAAGGTAACCCTTATTGTTAAAAATGCTTTTCAGTGGGAGAAAAGCTATCAAATATTTACCAACTGCTTACTGTTTTGAGCACATTTCAAAGGTCAATAGAATGATTCTGAATGCCTCTACATTCTAGAGTTGAGAAAAAGACCACTCATATTGTCCTCAAAGATTCTTTCTAACATCTAAAACAAATCATTCACTCAACAAACATGTTCTGAGTACCTATAATGTGCCAGGCACTTTTCCAAGTGCTAGGGGGATACAGCAGTAAATAAACCTCATAGAATTCATGTTCTTAGGGAGGAGTCTAGAGACAAATAAATACAGTAAATGACAGTATTTTAGAAGCATTGTTAAGAACTATCTTTACATGCTTAGACCATAACAAGTATTATGGAGAAAAACAAAGCAGGAAAAGGAAATAAGATACATGTAATTCATTTCTATTCATTGCGGGTGGCCTGTTTCATGATGAGTAGATTTTATAAGGTAACAAAAAATCTTTAATAATCAGTATTATCTTTGTGAATATTTCATTTTAAAAGATATAGAACATAACTTGAAATACTCTTAAAAGTTAATTATTAGTTCATATCCACTCTTAGCATATATTATTGTTTATATTTATCACTTATTTGATGACAAGTTCTTGGTCAAGAACATATCTATAATTGATTTACACCAGGCCTTTTTAGCTAAACAGAATGCATTTTTGTAGATTGTTCTATGAAGTGGTTTTAAAGAAGGAACAGTGTATTTGTTCTGTTTTGTTTTTCTGTAAGTGAAACCCTGCTAAACTGGAAAGCCTCTAACATGAACCAAGACTTTCTGGTAACAGCGATTTTCAGTTCTAATATAATTAGGCTCACTAGTCACCCTACCCTAAACTCATATAGCCTAAATCAAATAGAAATTAATTTTTGTCATTAGTATACTAATCAAGATGATATAATGCTTCACTTTTTTTCCTATATAATTTGAAATAAAACAGTAAAAAATACACTCTTTGGGAAGAGCTCGTTTTCAATTTTAAAAATCAATTTTACAAACTAAATGTATATAAACAATTACATTTTATTATACTTTGGTTGTCTAGCACTTCAATTAGGATAAGAAAGTTTATGAAATGTAAACTGACAATTTCAGCAGCTTAAAGCTTACCTTCAGGCTGGTATGAGAACGTGGTTGACTTAATTCCTGAAATTTCCATTGCTCAGATCCAGGGGTCTCTCCTCCTTTCTGAGCATCAGGTGTAAGCAATCCATCTCCAGCAGGTAATGGGAAAATTCCTAATGATATAGGACGTTCTTTTCTATTTGAAGAGGGGAGAAAAAATTCGGCATTCATTTATTTTGACTTTTTAAATTTGCCATGACTGTAATTAAGTCTGGACTGTCACTGTTTTACAACCATCACTCGAAAATGACACTGTCTGCCCATCTGAATAAAACAGACTTACCAAAGAGGAAGGACAGTCTCAGTTTAGTTTAGCCTCAAGAAATCAACTAAGAAAAGTGGTAAGAAGGGTTAAGGAAAGTTTGTAAGTTACTGATGAGTTCCTTGCCCAAGAAGCAGTCAGTGGTCTAGTGTGGTCTGGAGAAGAGCTGCTGCTGAGTTTTTCATCATACGTAGCTTAGCCCTAGGGGAACTTGCAACCTCCTTCTTTGGAAGTGAGCCCAACTCATTTCTAGACTTCCCAAGTCCTCTCGCTAATCCCTGGATGTTTACTGAAGCCTCTTCAGGGTATGCCTTTCCTGCCTAGAGGAAAATCAATATATTATCTAAATCAGGGTTACCTATTAAATGATGAAAAGAACTCAAAATATCTTTCTCCCCACCACCCAAGTAGGAAAGCTCTGTTTTTCTACAGAACCATTATATGAGTTCCTTCCAAGCATAGTACATATGAGAAAACCACTGTCAGTTTTTTCCAAATAAGAAGGCCAAATAATTCTATAAAAGATTACTGAATTTCCAGTGCTTTGTGGGAAGTTTCAATGAACAAGAGTTACAATTTTAATACTAACAGAATTTCAATGAGAAACACATCGTTTGTTGATGCACAGAAGATTCCAAATCGAAGAGCTTTTAGAGGGTGGAAACAAGCCTACTAACCGGTCATCCTGGGTCATTAACTCAAAAGTGTAGAAACTAGAAAGAAATGAGACATTAAAGGATTGTTGCCTCCTGGAATTCATACCTCTACTGGTAAGAATGTAAGTTAGAATAGAAACAATGAGGTTATTAATAAAAGTGGGAAATTTTCCATTTTGTTAAGTAAGTCTTTTATTCTGTAGTTCATTTTTATTCCAAGAAACTTCAGCCACTTTTGAAATGTGCCTTCACTTAATACAAAGGGTGTGTTCTTCCATTCCTAACAATCTAAAAGGACTAGTAAAACTGTCTCAATGCCTTCTTAAAAATGAGGTGAAGCAAACGGTTTGAGAGATTACACTTAATCAAAGTTGTATGCACAAGGAAATAAAATTTAAAAACAGAACTTTGATTTAGGGGGAAAATTCAAAAGCAGGAAGGCAGTACAAAAAGAGGGTAGTTTTTTGTTTGTTTCTTTGAGACAGAGTCTTGCTGTGTCGCCCAGACTGGAGTGCAGTGGGACGATCGCGGCTCACTGCAACGTCTGCCTCCCGGGTTCAAGCAATTCTCCTGCCTCAGCCTCCCGAGTAGCTGGGACTACAGGCATGTAACACCACGTCTGGCTAATTTTTATATTTTTAGTAGAGACGAGGTTTCACCATGTTGGCCAGGCTGGTCTTGAACTCCTGACCTCATGTGATCCACCTGCTTCAGCCTCCCAAAGTACTGGGATTACAGGTGTGAGCCACCACACCTGGCCAAGAGGGTAAATTTTAATACCAAATCTAAGTTTGTGACTATGAGCTGCCAGGACAACCAAATGACAAAAATTAAAGTAACTAGTCAGCTATCATGTTTACACCAGTTATTCCCAAATGCTGTTCAGCAACAAAGTTTTTATAATAAGTCCATGAAAAAAGAGGCATTATTATTTCCTTAGTGCATAGATAATGTAGTACATATTGTACACATATACATTCCCATATACTATAGAACCCTGTTCTTTCTTGAAGATGACTGACCCTTATTTTAAATTACATATTTTCTTCATTGAGTTTAAAATGCCCTTTCTTTCATTAAATGATGGTGACAGTGATAAGTAGCTAGATTTCCTTTTCATATCCATTCTGGACAAAATAAAAAGTTGTCAACCTGATGTTTTCACCCCATATTTTGTGAACTGAAAATCCAAGGATTTTCTTAGTAGACAGTAGTAGCTCTCTACTAAGAGCTACTAGCTGACTTTTATTTACTTTCTAACACACCTTAGTAAGTTAAGCAAAAGGTGACTGGGAATGTAATGACTGAATACAATGGAAAGCTCTCTAACTCAAAATGCAAAGACAACCAGGAAGATGATATATAGACTTCATAAGATGCCATCACACTAACAGAAATCAAAATATAAACCAGTCATTAGAATTATTTCCTATATGAATGACAACACATTCATTTTCACACATATCAAATGTTGAAAAAGTTTAAAACTATTGGGCGGAGAAGTCTTCTATGAATCCAAATTTTACTTTCCAAAACGTAAACAAAATCAGTCAACAAAATCTACAATCCACACTCAACAAAATCTACAACCCAAATTATAAGCAGAATTCCCACCTTTTTAGTTTGCTTGTATCAAACATTCAGACACTACAGGGAGGGGACATCTTCAGAGACTGACAGCTATCTGTCAAGTGGGTCAATGATGCTCTAGGTTACAATGTTCCAACTCTGAAAAAATAATCACTACATACTCCTCCCCTTACTTTACTTATAAATTACATATAGTTGGGCTAAGGGAGAGAAGGGTGCATAATTAGGCCAAGTTCACGAGAATCCTACTTTTGAAAAGAAACCCTGAAAGGTAAACATTAGTCCGGTACTATGTTGGTATATATTAAACGCTTCAGTTAAACTCACAGAAGAAGAAATAAAATGAGATACGCATGGAAAACTATCAAGTGGCAGACTGACACCCACAGACTGAAACATCTGCTATTACTTGTCTAGAAAACAAAGCTATCACCAAGTATCAGAATTCTTTTTTCTTAATTGCCCTACTTCCATATATCCATTTTTGAGTTGGTTATTAAATGTTAGCTTATGTGTATAAATAATTTTACAACCACATTTTTGAAACAGCTTTTTGGCTATATTCACATTTGATACAACTAATTAGTAAAATCTACTTTATATATGAAGGCAGATAAAAGAAAAAATACATTTGTTGAACACTCACCACATGGTGGGTACTGAGCTAGATGGTTTATTTACATTATCTCATTTAATCCTTATCAAGAAATGGGGATTATTTTCCCAATTTTCAGAGTAGAAAAAGTGATGCTCAGAGATTTTAGGAACTAGTAACTGGCAGAGTTTGGATTCAAAGCCAGTACTGTTCAACTCCAAGCCCTTTGCTTTCCTTGGAACTTCCTACTTGGAACTACCAACTTTTTGACAATTTAATCTTAATATCGAAGACTTTGATATCTTTATTTAATCAGATCAGTAGCAATTTTTGTGGTAAAGTAATTTAATTATAAGGTATTTTATCAATAAAAGCTGTAGTTAAAACTATTTCCGCTAAAAATGGGCACATATAAGTAACTATGAAAATTATTTACTTGAGTAATTTACCATATATCTTACAACTATAATTAAATACAAAATAATAAAATCACTTGATTTTTAAAACCACCCAAAGGGGTATCTCCCGTCAGAAGAGAAAACTCAGGCAGAGAGATTAAGCAACTTGCCAAAGCTCCTACGGCCACGTGCAATAGAGCATTTGCACCCAGGCACTTCAACTCAAAAGCTTTGTCGTACCCACTTGCAGGCGCCACACAGCAGCTCATGGCACTGCCCTCTCAAATGAAATCTAAACCCAAGACAGCCCCTTAACATTAGTCTTATTTTAATATTCTACATATTAAGTTTGCTTTTAATTTCTTCAAAGCTTAAATATACAGATACACATATACAAATATTTTATGTACTAATATATATACAAGTAGTAAGATTATTCCCAATTTTTATAAATCAGGAAAGAAAATAAAAGACCAAGTATCTAGTTTTAAATCACAGATGAAATTTAATTTCTGGGCTTTCAACTAATATTAAACTTGAACTAACCTATAAAAAAAAGAAACACATTGAGGGAATTTACTACTTTAATTCTTCTTAATTTATCTAAATCTACAATTAGGGCTTAAATATTTTATAAACATTTAAATAATAAATAAAAATTATATACTATGAATTTTCATTTAAAACCATGCACAAAGCAGAAATCTGAACAAATCAGACAGTGTTAGTCTGATGGTTTAGAAAACAAAAGAAACCACAACCTTAAGTCTCTAAAATACAGAAGATGGCTCTTAAAGGGTGTAAGTAGAGTGAGCAACAGTAAAGCTACAGAGATTAATGACTACCCCCACAAGCAGGCATGGATATTTGTCACCCAAGACTACAAAGAAAAGAAAGGGCAACATCTGACAAAACAATAGTGAATAGGCTTTGTAAAGCTTTCACAACTTTGATGTGTAAATAATGGGGAAAAATGCATTCCTTAACCTAAAAGTCTTAAATTTTTTCACTTTAAAACATATTTTGTTTTAGGAGGAAAATATTTATAAATTGTCAGTTCCCATGAGCTATTATCAAAAATTACAAAAATGATACCTGAACCTCTATCATTCAAAGGATAATTAAAACAAAATAAACTATGGCCTGTATCTAACTGACTGCAAGTTCAAGCATAAAAGATATTTGTCCCTAAATGCTCAGAAGCTAAATGCAGAGGTTGCATAAACTTTGACCCGGTGCTCTACTCTTGCTCTCCTTTACTTTGAACATTCTGCTTAAAACAAGACCACACTGACCTTGTACTGTGTGTAAGTACAATATGAAAATCCTTTTCTTTAGTCGGTGGTTTCCAAACATAAAGCTATAATCCTAACTGATGGTCTATAAATTACTATAAATAACAATCAAAATCCTAGCTTCAGGCCATTTTCCATTGTTTCAATCTGCAACAGAAATGGTTACAAAGCAGACCCGTGGAGCTAAAAATTTAAGAAAAACCAGCTAAGCAGGGGCTTCTAAAAGAGACGGGAGTACCTGAGTATCCTTGGTAGGTTCTGCGTCAGAGCTGGCACACCGGTAGAAATAGAAAAGTGCACAAGCAGCAAAACAGAGAGAGATACTAAGATAGCAGAATTAATGACCACCGCCCCGCCAACAAAGCCAAACACAAACAGCAGCATGCATCCAGGACTCATGGCGCTGTGCTGGCATGGTGAAACACCCGAACCAGGAGGCCTACACGGGGGCCAAAGGGGTATCTTTGTAGTGAGGATCTGTCATTCAGCTTGCTGCCACAAAAACAATGCCATCAGCAGCAGCTTTCCACTCCATCCTGCAGCAGCTCTCAAGCGATGACGTCATTCCGTTCTCCCCACCTCATAACCATAGAGCTGCTGCTCCTAGCATTTATGCTGCAACCCCGAGCGACAGCCAGCCTATTAACTATTTTCCCCTCCACTAAGAGTCCTGGCTTAGCTCATTGGCTACAATGCCTGAAGATCTACATAATTTATTCACACTCCTACATCAAACAGATGGCTAGCTAACCCTTTCAAACATGCCTCTCTGTAACAAAAAGGACTTCAAACCAATTACACAGGAGAAATAAAAAATTTCAGCATTCCCACAAATTACAAAATTTTAAACCTAGTGTAATCTCCATTAAGTATCAGAAAACAATCTAAATACTCAAATGTGCTGCTTATATGGATGGCTCATAATTTATTTTTTTAATGGTAAAAACGGTTTCTACTTTTCTGTGCTATTCTCTCCTGTAGCATTCCAATCACAGTGGAGAGCTTTTTGAATCAGCCTAACTATTGTTCCAGGATTAAAGAATAGAGAAAAGCAGAAACAAACATATTATTTATTTTACTTTTTCTCAAGGCAAAATATATAACAAAGCTTACCTAATTCTACTATGAGCTGTGGATTCTAGTTGATCACTCCCTGAGAGCTGATGAAGTTTTGTTCTTTCTAAGTGTTCCATATAATTATGGATCATCTATTTTAAAGAAAGAAAAAAATACACAACATTTAAGGCTAATACCTGGAATAAAATCATAGTGTTAAAACAAGGAAAACATTTTTGAACAATTTTCTTATTTATCAGACTACTCAATTCCATGTAAGAGAATATTAAGAAATGAAAAAAATTTTAATGGAAAGTAATATGCAAATGCTTTCATTTAAGGATGCTGGTGTCCACAAAAGTAGCTAATATCTTGTTTAGCATGGAAAAAAAAACCCACTTTTTTTTACAATATGTGATGCTATTAAAATAATATTGACATAAGGAACACAAATTAGTAAACAGACACTGGGAAAGAAGTGATAAAAGACCATGGGTTAAAAATAATAGATGGCATTTGAAAAACCCATTCACTAAAATGAGACACAACAAAGAAATTAATGTGAAACTTCTGAAGAAACTATATCCTTATGTGCTGATCTTTTCCATTTTAAAAGAAATTAACAGAATAAAGATCACTTTCAATTTAATTAATTTAATACCAAGAAAGGTTTCTTCTTTCCGTACATTTAGTTGAAAGAATGTTAAAATACTTTCTCCTTTGACTGTTACTGGTATCATTACTTAGTATAATCATCTATTATAACGGCAGCAAATTAATACAAACGAAAAAAATTAGAACACTTTTTGAGTCTTAGATAAGGAATCATATGATAGACAAGCTGAATATGAAAGTAAAAACTTCAAGAATATAAAGTGCATAAACTGCCAAGAACTTCTAATGTCCTATTTGATTCTTGATAATATATAGTTTCACTTTTAAAAAGCCTAAATTTCGAATTAAGACATAAAATCAAAAGCCTTTGCTAGCGATACTAACATGACATGAATAAGAAAACAATGAATTTTAAAAAACAAGAAATAGTGTGTTAGTATTTAAAGGGTGTAAATATTAAGAGGCAAGCAAAGGTTGATATCTTTCTTGGGAATATTACTTGAATTCTCTCTTTTTTTTTTTTAATGTCCCTTCTCACCATTCCTAAGGAATATTACTTGAATTCTTAACACTGTAGATAGAATAGCTTTGGAAGTCACTAAACTTTAGCTGTATTAAGATGTATTTCAATCTCTCTATAACTTAAAATACGCACTGTAGCATATTAAGTAACAAAACAATTTTTTTAAAAAGTTTAAATTCACTTTACAAAGCATGCTTTTCTTGTAGAAATTTTATTTGGCATGTACAAAAATTACAAAATGTAAGTTAATTTTAAGATGTTATTTATCATCAAATAAACAAAAAGCTGAACTCTGATGCATGAAATAAAACAAATTAACCAGACTGTTCTCCAATGAAGACTAGTCCAAACAACTAATGTTAGCCACAAAGAATGAAAACAGAATCACATGAATATAGTATCTTAAGATTTTTTAATTGACATACTTTTTATTTTAAATTTTTTTTTTTTTTTTTTTTTTTTTTTTTTTTTTTTTTTGAGACAGAGTCTCGCTGTGTCGCCCAGGCTGGAGTGCAGTGGCCGGATCTCAGCTCACTGCAAGCTCCGCCTCCCGGGTTTACGCCATTCTCCTGCCTCAGCCTCCGGAGTAGCTGGGACTACAGGCGCCCGCCACCTCGCCCGGCTAGTTTTTCGTATTTTTTAGTAGAGACGGGGTTTCACCGTATTAGCCAGGATGGTCTCGAACTCCTGACCTCGTGATCCGCCCGTCTCGGCCTCCCAAAGTGCTGGGATTACAGGCTTGAGCCACCGCGCCCGGCCCTTATTTTAAATTTATAGATTTTACCACCATTTACAAAACAGTTTTGAAGAAACACACTTTTCATCCATCAGCAAGTCAGAAATAATGAGCTTCCTTGTGTCAGGAAGAATTTTCAGGAACAAAAATCAAACCGAAACTAATAGAACAAAGTGACTGTCAGGTTTAATCAATCTCAATTTAAACTTTCAGAAGGTTTTAGAACGCCTAAATTAAGGCTTTGCAGTGGCTCATGCCTGTAATCCCAGCACTTTGGGAGGTAGGAGGATTGCTTGAGGCCAGGAATTTGAGATCAGCCTGGGCTATAGCAAGACACCTGCTCTAGAAAAAAAATACAACAACTAGCAGGCACTCGCCTGTAGTCCCTACTGCTCAGGAGGGAGAAGTGGGAGAACTGCTTGGACCCAGGAGTTCAAGGCTGCAGTGGGCTATGATCATGCCACTGGACTCCAGCCTGGGCAACAGAATGAGACCCCTTTTAAAAAAAAAAAAAAAAAAAAAAAAAAACCTTACAAATAAAAGAGGTCAGGTACAAAGGCTAATGCCTGTAATCCCAGCACTTTGGGAGGCTGAGGTGGGAGGACTGCTTGAGCCCAGGAGTTTGAGACCAACCTGAGCAACATAGGGACACCCTGTCTCTACAAAGTTTTTTTAAAAAATTAGCTGGGTATTGTGGGATGTGCCTGTAGTATCAGCTACTTGGGAGGCTGAGGCGGGAGGATCATTTGAGCCAGGGAGGTCAAAGCTGCAGTGAGCCATGATCATGCCACTGCACTCCAGCCTGGGCGACAAGAGTGAGACTGGCTGGAGTGCAGTGGCGCAATCTCGGCTTATTGCAATCTCTGCCTCCCACATTCAAGCGATTCTCCTGCCTCAGCCTCCAGGGTAGCTGGGTACTACAGGTGCCCGCCACCAAGCCCAGCTAATTTCTGTATTTTTAGTAGAGACGGGGTTTCACCATGTTGGCCAGGCTGGTCTCGAACTCCTGACCCCAAGTGATCCACCCGCCTTGGCCTCCCAAAGTGTTGGGATTACAGGTGTGAGCCACAGCACCCAGCTATGAATTCTTTTTTTTTTTTTTTTTTTTTTTTTTGAGACGGAGTCTCGCTCTGTCACCCAGGCTGGAGTGCAGTGGCCAGATCTCAGCTCACTGCAAGCTCCGCCTCCCGGGTTTACGCCATTCTCCTGCCTCAGCCTCCCGAGTAGCTGGGACTACAGGCGCCTGCCACCACGCCCAGCTAGTTTTTGTATTTTTAGTAGAGACGGGGTTTCACTGTGTTAGCCAGGATGGTCTCGATCTCCTGACCTCGTGATCCGCCCGTCTCGGCCTCCCAAAGTGCTGGGATTACAGGCTTGAGCCACCGCGCCCGGCCATGAATTCTTATATATACTGGATAGTAAAGTAATTGTATGTAAGGAATTGATTTGTTCAAATGGAGGACCTAAGTTTCTTTAAGCATTCAGATGAAAAAAACAAACTTATCCCTGATTGCTTTATAGTATTCTATGAACTCAATATAGAAAAAGAATGACAAGCAAAATGCAAAGATAGTTCTCCCCCAAACAGCCATTCTACAGATTGATTCTCTATTACCTTATTCTAAACTTTCTTTTAATGACTAGTTCAATGTAATTACAGATATAGTATTCTTTTTTCCTCAGAAATCAAGATTTTATTTAATCGATATTTATTTAGTTTTATGATTCATGTCTACAAATCCTACAGATATCAGCTATTACTTTTTTGTTGTTTTTATTAATAGACTTGCTTTCATTAAGATGCTATTTGTATAAAGCTGTTCAGTGCAGCATTTTTTTTTTTTTCTGCTTTTTTATTACACTTCAAGTTCTAGGGTACATGTGCACAATGTGCACGTTTGTTACATATGTATACAAGTGCCATGTTGGTGTGCTAGACCCATTAACTCATCATTTACATTAGGTATATCTACTAATGCTATCCCTCCTCGCTCCCCCCACCCCCCAACAGGCCCCAGTGTGTGATGTTCCCGTTCCTGCATCCAAGTGTTCTCATTGTTCAATTCCCACCTATGAGCTAGAACATGCGGTGTTTGGTTTTCTGTTCTTGCGATAGTTTGCTCAGAATGATGGTTTCCAGCTGCATCCATGTGCCTACAAAGGACATGAACTCATCCTTTTTTATGGCTGCATAGTATTCCATGGTGTATATGTGCCACATTTTCTTAATCCAGTCTGTCACTGATGGACATCTGGGTTGGTTCCAAGTCTCTGCTATTGTGAATAGTGCCACAATAAACATATGTGTGCATATGTCTTTATAGCAGCATGATTTATAATCCTTTGGGTATATACCCAGTAATGCGATGGCTGGGTCATACAGTATTTCTAGTTCTAGATCCTTGAGGAATCGCCACACTGCCTTCTACAATGGTTGAACTAGTTTATAGTCCCACCAACAGTGTAAAAGTGTTCCTATTTCTCCACATCCTCTCTAGCACCTGTTGTTTCCTGACTTTTTAATGATCGCCATTCTAACTGATGTGAGATGGTATCTCATTGTGGTTTTGATTTGCATTTCTCTGATGGCCAGTGATGATGAGCATTTTTTCATGTGTCTGTTGGCTGCATAAATGTCTTCTTTTGAGAAGTGTCTGTTCATATCCTTTGCCCACTTTTTGATGGGGTTATTTGTTTTTTTCTTGTAAATTTGTTTGAGTTCTTTGTAGGTTCTAGATATCAGTCCTTTGTCAGATGAGTAGATTGCAAAAATATTCTCCCATTGTGTAGGTTGTCTGTTCACTCTGATGGTAGTTTCTTTCGCTGTGCAGAAGCTCTTTAGTTTAATTAGATCCCGTTTGTCAGTTTTGGCTTTTCTGACATTCCAAAATCATCTATATAATGAAATCGATTCTAACTCAACCAAACTAGCACTTAAAGGAAAGAACTGACAATCAAAAATGACTGAGGGGGAAAAGAGAGAACAATAACAACAAAATGGCAGCTATTATTTATTGAGCACTAATTCTATGTCAGTCAGTGCATTTACAGCCATTTTTTCTCCATTTAATCTTCACCGTATCATGATTTCATAGGTAAACTCTATCCAAGTTAATTGTCTGGTCAATGACTAACTTTTCAAGTTGTCACTAGCTTTGGGGCCAGAACTCTGGCCTGCCTGACTCAGTCATCTGAGCTGTTAAGAATTGCAGGAGTCAGGCCTTATCTGCCTTTGTACTTAATTCTCTGAGCAGGCAATGAGCCCACTGTCCTTTCTTCCTCTTACCCACAAGAAAATCCCATACACTAAAGCATTTCCTGATGTCTAGAATAAAATGTTATGCACTATAGTCTATAAACACACAAAAAAGTATTAAAAAATACATAAAAATTTAAATATTAATAAGGCCTCACAGTATCCACTCAGGTTAAAAAAAAAAAAAAAAAGTGAGTGGGAGGGAGCACCAGTGTTGTTAGATAGAAAAGTGAAGTGACAAAATAAAATAGGACATGCTTCAGATAATCTATTCCTGGGTCCACCAGGCCCATTGCTTCTGGTCTCAGAACTGCAATTCTCAATTTTCTCAGGTATGCATATTAATTCACACATTCAGGAGTCAATTCAGCAATAAACAAAGCCACTAATCTTAAAGTTGTGGAGACGTCATAAAGCAAAGAGTCATAGAAAAATGTCAGGTTGAGGCTGGGAGTGGTGGTTCATGCCTGTAATCCCAGCACGTTGGGAGGCCGAGGCAGGAGGATCATTTGAGGTCAGGAGTTCAAGACCAACCTAGCCAAAGTGGGGAAACCTCGTCACTACTAAAAGGACAAACAAAATTAGCCAAGCGTGGTGGTGTGTGCCTGTAATCCCAGCTACTTGGAAGGCTGAGGCAGGAGAATCGCTTGAACCCAGGAGGCAGAGGTTGTAGTGAGCCAAGGCCGTGCCACTGCACTCCAGCCTGGCAACAGAGCAAGACTCCGTCTCAAAAAAAAAAAGAAAAAAGAAAAATGTCAGGCTGGCATGATGGCTGATACCTCTAATCCCAGCACTCTGGGAGGCTGAGGCAGGAGGATCTCTCGAGCCCACGAGTTTGAGACCAGCCTGGGCAAGATGGTAAGACCCCGCCTCCAAAGAAAGAAAGAATAAGAGAAGATAAGAAAAAGAGAGAGAAAAAAAGAGAGGAAGGAAGAAAGGAAAGAAGAAAGGAAGGGAGGGAGGAAAGGAAAGGAATAGAAAGGGAAGGAAAGAAAGAAAGAAAAGGAAGAAAGAGAACTTAAAAATTAAAAAAAAAAAAAGAAAAAGAAAAAGAAAGGGGGGGAGGGAGGGAGGGAAAAGGAAAATGTCTAGTGGAACCTAAGGGTGTTAGTGTGTTTTTGTTTTTGTTTTGAGATGGAGTCTTGCTGTGTCACCCAGGCTGGAGTGCAGTGGCATGATCTCAGCTCACTGCAACCTCCGCCTCCCGGGTTCAAGCGATTCTCCTGACTCAGCCTCCCAAGTAGCTGGGATTACAGGTGCCTGCCACCATGCCCAGCTAATTTTTGTATTTTTAGTAGAGATGGGGTTTCACCATGTTGACCAGGCTGGTCTCAAACTCCTAACCTCAGATAATCCACCTGCCTCGGCCTCCCAAAGTGCTGGGAAAACAGGCGTGAGCCACCGCACCCGGCCAAGGTGTTAGTGTTATTAAAAGTTCAGGTAGACTGGGTGCTGTGGCTCACGCATGTAATCCCAGCACTTTGGGGGGCCAGGACGGACAGATCACTTGAGGCCAGGAGTTTAAGACCAGCCTGGACAACACGGTAAAACCCAGTCTCTACTAAAAGTACAAAAAGTAGCTGAGTGTGGTGGTATGCGCCTATAGTCCCAGGTATTTGGGAGGCTGAGTTGGGAGAATCACATGAACCCAGGAGGCGGAGGTTGCAGTGGGCCAAGATCAGGACACTGCACTCCAGCCTGGGCAACAGAACGAGACTTCGTCTTAAAAAAAAGTTCAGGCAATGGAATCTGACAAACCTGGCTTCAAATCTAATCACCAGTAGAATTTGGGGCAAATCATTTCATAGACTCTTTCTAAACCTCAATCTGTAAAATAGGAATGGATGAGAATTTGGTCAGAGGATAAAATGAGAATGCACTCAAACACTCCCTGATTTGAGGCTCTCCCAAGATTCCAAAGGGCTAAAGTTTTTGGTGATTAGCATACACACGTGGGCCCGAATGCTTCAAAATTGTCCTTTATATTTCTTCCACTGCCCTCTTTAAGACATGTCTTCTTTTAAGCAAATTCAGTAATGTATACAAAAATTTGATTTAAAAATAGTTGACTACTTATTCTTAAATTTAAGAATAGTTATTCTTAAATCAAATCAGAAAAAGCCACGGCAGGTTTCCCTTAAGCAACAACGAATGTGTTTCATAAAAGTGCTAAACAACTATTAAAAGACATTACCTTCTTTGGAAGTAATAGTGAAAAGGTTAAGGTTAAACCCCTTCAGGCTTCCTTTCCCTGAATGTTTTCAGAGTTTATGTTTTAAGGGCGCCTAGTTCTTTGGCTTTAGATAGCTATTTATAATTGCTAATTGAATGACATCTCTAGAACAGATGTATAAACAGAAAAAATTGTGGGTTAGAGCAGAATAGATCCACATTTCAAAGCAGCCCTATCCATGTTACATAAACCTTCCTTCCTTGAGGCAAAACAAAATATAGGGAGGAGCCTATCAGGTCAGAGGATAGAAGCTGCTCGTAACTGAGGGAAGAGATCTATGAAAAGAGCTTTTGGGCAGCATGGGAAACCTGCCTTGGTTGCTGGACAGACCTAGCTCTCTGACTTGGTAATTAAAATTTTTCCTGAGATCTTGTTTTCTTCCTAGACTATCTTTTCCTCAAGGAATAGAAATAGACCAAAAAAAATTATATGTTTTCATTTAAAATTAGTATGTCAGGCTTTTTTATAGATGCATATCTTCACCTTTATTAAATATATGGAAAAAATATGAAATTTCACTTTACAGTTATTTTTCAAGAATGTATATATTTCAGCCCAGGCATGGTGGCTCACGCCTATAATCCCAGCACTTTGGGAGGCCAAGGTGGGTGGATGACCTGAGGTCAGGAGTTTGAGATCGGGCTGGCCAACATGGTGAAATCCCATCTCTACAAAAAATGCAAAAATTAGCCGGGCATGGTGGTGGTGCACTCCTGTAATCCCAGCTACTTGGGAGGTTGAGGTGGGAGAATTACTTGAACTCGGAGGGCGGAGGCTTCAGTGAGCCAAGATCACTCCAGCCTGGATGACAGAGCAAGACCCAGCCTCAAAAAAGAAAAAAAAAAGTAAATATTTTATATTTTATACTTCAATACATCATAATTTAACAATCATGAGGTCAGAAGTTCGAGACCAGCCTGACTAACATGGGAAAACCCCACCTCTACTAAAAATACGAAAATTAGCCAGGCGTGGTGGCACGCTCCTATAATCCTAGCTACTTAGGAGGCTGAGGCAGGATAATTGCTTGAACCCAGGAGGCAGAGGTTGCAGCGAGCTGAGATCACACCACTATACTCCAGCCTGGGCGACAGAACGAGACTCCATCTCAAAAAAAAAAAAAAAAAAAAAAAAAAAAGCATGCATATTGTGGTCCCAGCTACTTAGGAAGCTGAGGTGGGAGGATTGCTTGAGCCTGGGAGGTTGAGGCTGCAGTGTGCTATGACTGCGCCAATGCACTCCAGCCTGGGGAACAGAGTGAGGCCCTGTCTAATTAAAGAAAAAAAGACTCTCTCTATATATAAAAAACATATATGTATTTATTATTATCAGCTTTAATAAGTACTACTTAAGTGAACAGTACATAGAGTACATTGTTTAGGCATTGAAATGAATGGTATAAAAATCAATGATAGGCTTAGCAACCTTAATATCCACCAAATGTCATTAAATTTTAATATCCACCAAAATTAAACCTTAATATCTAACAAATGTCATTTATCTGTGGGGCTTTTTTTTTTTTTTTTTTTGAAACAGGGTCTGTTGCCCAGGCTGGAGTCCAATGGCACAATATTGGCTCACTATAGCCCCTACCTCCTGTGCTGAAGTGATCCTCCCACTTCAGCCCCCTGAATAGCTGGGACTACAGGCGCAGGCCACCATGCCTGACTAATTTTTGTATATATTTTTTCGGTAGAGTCGGGGCTTCACCATGCTGCCCAGGCTGGTCTCAAACTCCTGGGCTCAAGTGATCCGCTCACCTTGGCTTCCCAAAGTGCTGGGATTACAGGATGAGCCACTGCTCCAAGCCAAAATGTGGGTATTTTTTACACACTGAAACAGCTGCTGTATAACCTGCTCTTGTCTTCCCTGAGTTCTATGGTTCCAGCCCTTCATGGACCATCCTTTCCATCTACTACTGGATATCAATTCTGTGACATTTCATGCTTTGGGTATGGTTATTAAGCGAGGATTGTAATAATCAAATCTCACGTGTCAAGGCTAACAGGGAAAAATTCTACACCGTACCCAAAGCAAGTGCTAACTACGTTATTCAAACGCAAACACAACTGAGTGTGGTGGGGTTTTCTGTTCCTTAAAAGCAATGGCCAGTATTAAAACATTTTTTAAAATAAATAAACAAACAAACAAACAGCAACATCTGGGCACACCGGCTCACACCTGTAATGCCAGCACTTTGGGAGGCTGAGGCAGGTGGATTGCCTGAGGTCAGGAGCTCAAGACCAGCCTGGCCAACATGGAGAAACCTCATATCTACTGCATTAAAAATACAAAAGTTAGCCAGGTATGGTGGCATACACCTGTAATCCCAGCTACTCGAGAGGCTGAGGGACAAGAATCGCTGGAACCCAGGAGGTGATGGTTGCAGTGAGCTGAGATCGTGCCACTGCACTCTAGCTTGGACAACAGAGCAAGACTCTGACACACTGACACACACACACACACACACACACACACAAGCAACAGAATATAGCTACAATACAATAATGTAAATACAATCTTTGTAGCATTAATATGCTTACTGTACACAGAATACAATCTGTGTGGATATTCTCCAAAACATGATTTTAAATTGTTTTATGATTATGAAGGTTTTTATGCTCTTCTAAAGAAAAACAACAACATAGTTTCTACCAGACGCAGAGTAAGAGATCACACAAACTAGGGAAAAGAAAAAAAAAAAAAAACAGGCTAAGACTGGAACCATATGTATTATAATACAAGACTAGTGAGGGGAAAAAAAAGAGGAATTTTTTTTTCATGTAACAAATATTGCATAAAACTATAAAAATTCTACTTATTTGGGTATGTGAACCCCAGACTGACCATGATATACAAAAATAATTTTCACATTAAGATAATAGAAACAAAAGCAACATGAGAGGCTGACAGGGAATCATGAAAAGGTTTAAAAACCCTCAAGTACATTTTCTTTTATTTATTTGTTTGTTTTATTATTATACTTTATGTTTTAGGGTATGTGTGCACAACGTGCAGGTTTGTTACATATACATACATGTGCCATGTTGGTGTGCTAGACCCATTAACTCATCATTTACATTAGGTATATCTACTAATGCTATCCCTCCTCCCAACATCCACCCCCCAACCCCCAACAGGCCCCAGTGTGTGATGTTCCCTTTCCTGTGTCCAAGTGTTCTCATTGTTCAATTCCCACCTATGAGTGAGAACATGCGGTGTTTGGTTTTCTGTTCTTGCGATAGTTTGCTCAGAATGATGGTTTCCAGCTGTATCCATGTGCCTACAAAGGACATGAACTCATCCTTTTTTATGGCTGCATAGTATTATTCCATGGTGTATATGTGCCACATTTTCTTAATCCAGTCTGTCATTGATGGACATCTGGGTTGGTTCCAAGTCTCTGCTATTGTGAATAGTGCCACAATAAACATATGTGTGCATGTGTCCTTATAGCAGCATGATTTATAATCCTTTGGGTATATACCCAGTAATGGGATGGCTGGGTCATATGGTATTTCTAGTTCTAGATCCTTGAGGAATCGCCACACTGCCTTCCACAATGGTTGAACTAGTTTACAGTCCCACCAACAGTGTAAAAGTGTTCCTACTTTTCCACATCCTCTCTAGCACCTGCTGTCTCCTGACTTTTTAATGATCGCCATTCTAACTGGTATGAGATGGTATCTCATTGTGGTTTTGATTTGCATTTCTCTGATGGCCAGTGATGATGAGCATTTTTTCATGTGTCTGTTGGCTGCATAAATGTCTTCTTTTTTTTTTTTTTTTTTTTTTTTTTTTTTTTTTTTTTTTT